>NC_059114.1:22779952-23143357 GCF_020740685.1 Jaculus jaculus
AGGCTAAAGTCCGCCTCTGAGCACAGCCCCAGAGACACACACATCTGGTCCGTTTCATGTTCTCGTCACCTGCCGTCACCTCCCTATCTTTGTGAGCCCAGAGTCTGGTCTAAGGGGCTCTAATGAAGGCACAGCCCTTCATCCTTCCAGGCAGAAAGGAGGGAGAGAGGAGGGGAAAAGTCTGGACCAAAGGAGCATGCCCACCCACCCCCATCACCACCATCCTTGTGTGTGTGTGTGTCTGTGTGTGTTCACGTAGGTGTGCACGTGTGTGTGTGGAGACCTTGGTTGTTATCTCAGGAACACTGTCTGCTTCACAGGAGACTGAGTTTCTTTCCTCTCTCCCTCTCTGCCTCCCTCCCTCCTTCCCTTCCTCCCCTTCTCCTCTTCTCCTCCTCCTCTTCTTCCTTCTCCTTCTTCTTCTTCTCTCTCTTTCTTTCCAGACCAAGTTTCTCTCTTTTTTTTTTCCCTTTTTTTTAAGGTAGGGTCTCGTTCTAGCCCAGACTGAACTGGAATTCACTATGTACTCTCAGGCTGGCCTTGAACTCACAACCATCCTGCTACCTCTGCCTCCTGAAAGCTGTGATTAAAGGCGTGCACCACCATGCCTGGCTCAAATTTTTTTACTAGACTCCCCAATGATATCTATGATGACACTTGTTTCCCCCACCACCACCACACTTGGCTTTTTAATGTGGTTACTGGGATGACACTCAGGTCCTCATGTTTGCAAGCCAGACACTTCACCCACTGAATCATTTCTCTGGCCCCCATTTTCACTAAGAAATCACAGAGCATCCTGGAGCTCTATCCACCAGTCTGCCTATGATTCATCTGGGAGGACTGGTGGCCAGCTCCTCCCTGCTACACGGGGAGCCAAAAGCAGTTTTAGTCAGCACAATACTTTATGTCCAAACACTGTGACTACAGAAAAGCCAGAGGCTGGGCCCAGGGATGCATACCTGCCATCTCCTCTGCTCACGAGGCCGAGGCAAAGGATTGGAAATGCAAGGCTAGCCTGGACTGCACAGTGAGTTCCAGGTCAACCTTGGCAACCTGGTGAGACCTTGTCTTAAAATTAAAAAGTCAGAAAGAGAGCTGGCATTTAGCTCACTGGAAGAGTGCTGGCTTGGCCTGTATGGGACTTGGGGTTCAATTCCCAGTGGAATTAAAATAATTGGTTTTGGTCTGAAGAGATGGCTCAGTGGTTAAGGCATTTGCCTGTGAAGTCTAAGGACCTGGGTTCAATTCCCCAGCACTCACGTAAAGCCAGACGCACAATGTGGTACATGTGCCTGGAGCTCATTTGCAGCAGCTGAGGCCCTGGTTCGCCCATTCTCTTTCTCTCTCTCTCTCTGCCTCTTTCTTTCGAAAATAAAATAATAAATAAGTCAATACGTAATTGATTTAGCCAGGTGTGGTGGTACACTCCTTTATCCTAGCACTTGGGAGGCAGAGGTAGGAGGATCGCCATGAGTTTGAGGCCAGCCTGAGACGACTCAGTGAATTCCAGGTCAGCCTGGGCTATTGCAAGACCCTATCTCAGAAAAACAAAGCAAACCAACCAACCAAACAAAAATTAGTTTAAAGAAAGACTTCAGATAAGCTATGACAGTGCTGGGGTTGTGTCTGGGACCTTCTGTCTCTGCTCTACCCATCCGCTCTTGTTATTGCTGAGAACCGTGGACTCTTTCTTTCCTTCCTCTGCCATGTTCACGAACTTCTGGCCATCAGAATTGTCCCACTTTGTATCCAAAATCACCCCCGACCTGGGGCCTGGCACCACACATCTCTATTTATCCATTTGGCTCTTGCTCTTCCCAGCTGGTAGTGTCTTAGGAGAAGCATGAATCAAAAATATTATGTGAGGAAGCCTGGCCCCAAATGACCCATTCTTTACAGCCCTATCTAGGTAAGCCGTGTAACCCACAGTGAGAAAAATCAGAATGGGGGCTGGAGAGATGGCTTAGTGGTTAAGGTATTTGCCTGCAAAGTCTAAGGACCCAGGTTTGATTCCCCAGTACCCATGTAAGCCACACAAGGTGGCTAGAGTTCATTTGCAGTGGCTAGAGACCCTGGCATGCGCTCTCTCTCTCTGTCTGTCTGTCTCTTTCTCAAATAAATAAATAGGGCTGTAGAAATGGCTTAGCAGTCAAGGCACTTTCCTGCAAAGCCTAACAACCTGGGTTCAAGTTCCCAGTACCCACATAAAGCCAGATGCACAGTGTCACATGCATCTTGAGTTCATTTGTGGTGGCTGGGGGTCTTGGCATGATCATTTTGTCTCTGTCTCTCTCTGCAAATAAATAAAAATATTTTTATTTATTTCATTTATTTTTGAGCTAGGGTCTCACTTTAATTCAGGCTGACCTGGAATTTACTAAGTAGTCTCAGGGTAGCCTAGAGCTCACAGCAATCCTCCTCCTTCTACCTCCCAGGTGCTGGGATTAAAGGCACTTTTTTATTAAAATGTTTTGTTTTTATTTATTTATTTGAGAGAGGGAAAGAGACAGAGAGAAAGAGAATTGGTGCACCAGGGCTTCCAGCCACTGCAAACAAACTCCAGATGCATGTGCCACCTTGTGCATCTGGCTTTACGTGGGTCCTGGGGAACAGAACCAAGGTACCTTTGCCTTTGCAGACAAATGCCTTAACCACTAAGCCAACTCTCCAGCCCCTAAAATATATCTTAATAAACAAATAAATGAAGACAAGAGGACTTCGAATGGCAAATAACAAAAGAGGTGACACATGTCTTTTGTCTATGCTGTCCCTTGGTCTGCAGTAATTGGCACAGTGGGCATTGTCTTAAAGGTTGCTCTTTGCAGCCAGGGAAAGGGGTATGGCTGTGAAATCATCAGCACTGAGTCCCATGGCAATAGTGTGCATGTGACTCATAGCTTCACCTAGAGCCACCACATGGCCTAAGTTCAGCTGGGGACTGGTGAGGACGTTCCTCCCGCCTCAGCTTCCTGAATGCTGGGTTTAAAGGCGTGTGCCACATGTTGGGTCATGATTTGCAGAGACATTTATCATACCAATAACTGGGGGCTAACTCCACAATGCACGACCCATTTTCGTTAACAAGGAGGGTCTAATGAGAGGGGGTAGATCACAGATGAGCCTAAATAATGGTACCAAACTGCCTGTATTTACTGAAAAGAAAACTAATAAATTAAATTTTAAAAACAGAAGGCGTCTGCCACCACACCCAAGGCTTTTTTTTTTAAATTAATGTTTTAAAAATGTATTTGCAAGCAGGGAGAGAAATAAAAGAGAGATGGACAGAGAGAATGGGCGCACCAGGGCCTCCAGCTGCTGTAAATGGACTCCAGATGCATGCACCACCTTGTCATGGGTACTGGGGAGTCAGACTTAGGGTGTTAGGCTTTGGAGGCAAGCGTCTTACCCACTGAGCCATCTTTCCAGCCTTCTCCACCAGGTTTTTATTGAGACAGGGAGCATCCCACTGCATCCAGAGCTCATGGATCCATGCAGACTAGCGAGCGAGCTAGCTTCGGGGATCCGCCTGTCTCATCTCCCCAGGAACTACAGGCGCACACCAGCATGCCCAGCTTTGACATGGGTTCTAGGGATCCAAATCTCCATCTTACACAGCGAGTACCCTACCCACTGAGCCATCTCCCCCAGCCATGGACGTGTGGCTGATACCTATGCAAAGCCTTCAGCGGCCCAGTGACAGACCCAAGACCTGTCCACATCACCTCTGCATCATTCCAAGAACTGTGGAAGCCACCTCTATCCTCAGCTTCTAGCTCTTCTATGGTGGGGCAGGATTGTACGTGCAGACCATGTAGGCTGAGCTCAAGCCAGGCCTTCTGTCGCAGAGCAGTGGTGGCTGAGCTCTGGAGAGGGGTCTGATCCCATATCCTATGCCTTACTGTGGTGGCCTGGAAGGCAGGGTTTGTCAGGGCCCTGGCTGAAAGCTCCAAGTGGCTTCTGAGGCAGGGTGGTGGTGACCAGGTCATGCAGACACAAGGGCATGACCCAGAGACCTCTGTGCTTTGAAAGGCAAGAGATTTGCAGTCATGTTTTAAAACTCTATGCCTAGAGCTGGAAAGATGGCTTAGCAGTTAAGATGCTTGCCTGCAAAGCCAAAGGACCTCGGGTCAATTCCTCAGGACCTACATAAGCCAGATGCACAAGGTGGCCCATGTATCTGGACTTTGTTTGCAGTGGCTGGAGTTCCTGGCACACCTATTCTCTCTCTCTCTCACTCTTCCTCTCTGTCTCTCTCCATTTATCTATCTCTCTCTTTCTCAAATAAATAATTAAAAATAAAAATCTTTAAAAAAAAAACTCTGCCTATATATAGAGAGAGCATGACATGTGCCATCTTTCCTGTCCCTCTCAATAGAAAGGAGAAGTGTTTTAACTTCTACGTCCACAAGGTGACAAATGAAGCAACCAAGTCAGCAGTGACTCCATGACCTGATGTGACCCCCCAGGGGATGAGGGCTTCTTGGGCCTGGAGCAGAAGCTGGGAATGCCAACCAACAGGCACCAGGTCATCACACTGGGCAATGACTACCACAATGGACTGTCACTTCGTAGCCCCCAACCTTTTAACTGAGTGTACCACTCGGCCATCCAGATGGCTCCTCTACCCTGACTCAGCCCAAACCTCCCATCCTCACCCCAGGTTGAAAACACTATCTCATTTACGGACAGTGGAAGCTTTTGTCATCTTCTTCTCCCAGGGTGGGCTGCCCCGTGTCAAGAATCCTGATTACCCCGGCAGGCCAGCGCTGATCGCCTCTGAGACCCCGGCCTCCCCCCTCTCCAGGCCGCGCTGGCAAAGGGAAGAATGTTATCGCCCCGACCAGGACAAGTGGCGCTCGGCTTGGTTGCAGAAAACACGCCTCGCTCATGCAGAACAAGCGGAGCTGAAAAGATTGGGGGTTAATCAAAACCTTTTCTCTTCTGTTTTTATCAAACTCAAGAGGGGCCGGCCTATTAATTAGAAAGGCTTTTTCATGTAAAACAAGGGCACTTTGGAGATAAGGAGGGGAGACCCTGGGTTCTGAAGTCACAACCATGCTCAGTGTTTTCATTACAAGCAGACAGAGTTTGTGCATCCCATCCCTAGACAAGAAAATGGCCCTGGGATTCAGAGCATGCCCTGCCACCAGACACAGGCTATAAAGTGTCCTTTGCTGGGCGGGGTGGTGCACGCCTTTAATCCCAGCACTCAGGAGGCAGAGGTAGGAGGATCGCCGTGAGTTCGAGGCCACCCTGAGACTACATAGTGAATTCCAGGCTAGCCTGGACCGAAGTGAGACCCTACTTCTTTAAAAAAAAAAAAAAATAGTCCTTTACTGGAGTCCAGTGTAAACACTTAGTGAAAGGCTTTTACTTTGCGATGTCCCATGCAGTACCACCAGCTCCCTGTGGCTATTTAAAGTGAAATAAACCTTGCTAGTCTTATTTCCAGTACTTGGTAGCAACGTTGTGGCTAGGGGCTTCAAAACCAGAAAGCAAGCAAGCACTTACATGAAACACTTCATTCTAGAAAGTTCTCTCAGATAGCACCGCTTCTTTCAGTGAACTCACCAAAACAGTTTGACATTTGGGAGAAAGTAAGAAACACAGGGGAAAGAAAGGCTCAGTATGACTCATCCCTTCTACTGGGAAAAATAAAATGTTTACCACACGTTGCACATCTCCAGTCCAAAACTCCAAATCCGAAATGATCCAAAAATCTGAAACTTGGGCCAGGCGTGGTGGTGCACGCCTTTAATCCCAGCACTCAGGAGGCAGAGGTAGGAGGATCATGGTGAGTTTGAGGCCACCCTGAGACTCCATAGTGAATTCCAGGTCAGCCTGGGCTAGAGGGAGACCCTACTTCAAAAAAAAAAAAAAATCTGAAACTTGGGTCTTCCTGTGCTAGACAGATGCTCCACCATGGACCTATGTCCCCAACCCTGAAACTTTCTGAGAATTCAAGTTTCCAGTCTGACCATTCACTGGTACCAATTTTGTCTCATACACAAAACTACTGAAAACACTGCATCAAAGTCACCCTCAGACTGTGTGACCAAGGTCTGTATGAAACAGAAAGGAACCTTGTATTTAGACTTGGTTGTCCTCCCCCAAATGTCCCATTATATATTTGTTAATATCCCTGAATCTGATCCTTTCTGGTCCCTGTAAGTTTGGATATTTGGATACTCATTTTGGGTCACTGGACCTGTGAATTTCCTGAGCGACACTTGGGATTGTCTGCCCACAGGCTGCTCCATTCCTCTGCTTTTGGGACAAGTCTTTTTTAATGTTCTTTCTAGGGGCCATCCTTCTCTTACCCTCCAATCTTGTAGTTCAAGTATGATGAACCCACAGCAATCC
This sequence comes from Jaculus jaculus, assembly GCF_020740685.1. Lineage (NCBI taxonomy): Eukaryota > Metazoa > Chordata > Mammalia > Rodentia > Dipodidae > Jaculus > Jaculus jaculus. The sequence continues at coordinate 22,786,319 of NC_059114.1, forward strand.
TCCTACCTCTGCCTCCCACGTGCTGGGGCTAAAGATGTGTGCCACTGCTCCTGGCTCCAAATCTATTTTGTTGTTGTTATTTTCTTTTTTTAAAAAAAATTATTTATTATTGAGCCAGGTATGGTGGTGCATGCCTGTAATCCCAGCACTTGGGAGGTAGAGGATCACTGCGAGTTCAAGACCACCCTGAGACTACGTAGTGAATCCCAGGTCAGCCTGGGCTAGAGTGAGACCCTACCTTGAAAAGCCAAAATAAATAAATAAATAGTTATTTATCATTAACAACATATTTTGAATGGCCGCATCGTGTGTTGGTACCCTCTTTTCCCTCGTCCCTGCTGCCATTCCACTGGCGACGCTCCTCTGTGGGGTGGCAGGTATTCCCTAGGGGGCTGTGGTTTATGCGCTGTGGCGCAGCAGTGGTGTTGGGGGTGGGGAGGCATGATGGGCATGATGCCTCACCCTGTGGCTCTTACATTCTTTCCGACCTCTCTGCTGCAAAATTGCCTGAGCCATGGTAGGTGTGTTTTAAGTCTACCTCAGTGATGAGTATTAGGAGGCTCTGGATCCCTCATTTAAAACTTTTTTTTTTCTTTTTTCTAAGTAGGGTCTCACTGTAGCCCGGGGTGACCTGGAACTCACTCTATAGTCTCAGGCTGGCCTTGAACTCACAGCAATCCTCCTACCTCTGTCTTCCAGATGCTGGGATTAAAGGTGTATACCAGGCTGGAGAGATGGTTTAGTGGTTAAGGGGCTTGCCTTGTGAAGCCTAAGGACCCAGGTTCAATTCTCCAGGTCCCACATAAGCCAGATGCACAAAGTGGCACATGCATCTGGAGTTCATTTGCAGTGGCTGGAGTCCCTTGGGTGCCCATTCTCTCTCTCTCTCCCTCTCTTTGTCTCTAATAAATAAATTTTTAAAAATCTTTTTAAAAAAAGTGTATACTACCATGCTTGGCCAATTTTTTTTTTTTTTTTTTTTTTTTTTGGTTTTTCGAGGTAGGGTCTCACTCTAGCCCAGGCTGACCTGGAATTCACTATGTCATCTCAGGGTGGCCTCGAACTCACGGTGATCCTCCTACCTCTGCCTCCCGAGTGCTGGGATTAAAGGTGTGCACCACCACACCCGGCTCAAATGTATATTTTGAATTGACCAATAATGATGGTTATATGAAAACAGTGTGAAATTTGCCAATGCGTCTACGCTCTGGGACTACCGAGCAGGTCTTAATGTGGACGGGGCAGTGCTCTCAGCGCGGGGGTGTCCCTCTCTCCCTGCTCTTGTCCTGCCACCATCCCATGGGATTCTTTTTTTTTTTATATATATATTTTTATTTATTTATTTGAGAGCAACAGACACAGAGAGAAAGACAGATGGGGGAGAGAGAGAGAATGGGTGCGCCAGGGCTTCCAGCCTCTGCAAACGAACTCCAGACGCGTGCGCCCCCTTGTGCATCTGGCTAACGTGGGACCTGGGGAACCGAGCCTCGAACCGGGGTCCTTAGGCTTCACAGGCAAGCGCTTAACCGCTAAGCCATCTCTCCAGCCCTCCATGGGATTCTTATGGGCTCAGAGCTGACTCCAGGGTTCACATCCCTGCGAGGAAGCACGCTTCCTACGTGTGTAATTTGGGGCAAGCTGCTGAACGTACTCAGGTCTCGGTTTCTCTGTTTGAAAATGAGGACGTACAATGAGAGAAGATAGGAGTGTGGGTGGCAGAATTCCCAGCAACCTCCCTCCTGGATATGCACCAAAAAAGGTTGAAAACAGGGGCTTATTCACCAACTTTCCACTGCTGCGCTAGTCCCATGAGATTACAAATGAAAACCGTCTGCGTGTAAAATCAAAAGACTGAAGAAGAAAATGTAATAGATTCATTCAATGAAATAGTATATATTCAGCCATCAGAAGGAAGGAAGTATGAATGGTCTTACCCATCTTGTGCTGGGGCTGGAGAGATTGCTCAGTGGTTAAGGCGCTTGCCTGAAGTGCTTAGTGACCCAGGGTCAATTTCCCCAGAATCCACATAAAGCCATATGCACAAAGTGGCACATGCATCTGGAGTTTGTTTGCAGTGGCTAGAGGCTGTGGCTCACCCATTCATATTACCTCTCTCTCTCTCTCTCTCCTTGCAAATAAATAAATTAAATATTTTTTAAAATCTTATGCTGAGTGAAAGCCAGTCACAAAAGCTATGCGTTGTGCTGTATCATCTCACTGACAGATATCCAGAAGAGACAGACACACACTAGCAGAAAGTTAGTCAGAAGTCACCAGGGGCTGGGAAGAGAGGGGCGAAGAGTAGGGGATGTTACTGCTTATTAAGGAGTTTCTAGGAGCTGGAGAGATGGCTCAGCAGTCAATGAACTTCCTGTAAAGCCCAATGACCTAGGTTTGCTTGCCCAGTACCTGCATGAAGGCAGATGCACAAAGTAGGACATATGTCTGGAGTTAATTTGCTGGAGGCCCTGGCATGCCCATTCTTTCTCTTTCCCTCTCCTTGAAAATAAATAAATGTGTTAGAGTTTCTAATAGAAGTGATGGTCAAGTAGGGAAATAGTGGTGATGGCTTCACTGCTAGGCAGGCCTGTCCTCTCTGGGTGACAAGGTTGGCTCCCAGAGTCCAGACCTCCATCTTCCCACCTGAGTGTAATACTTCCAGAAGAAAGAGAACCTCCTCCCCCAAACTCCATGAGAGATCTTGAAGAAGATGAGCTAGGAAGATGGTTTGGTTGGTAAGGCACTTGCCTCACAAGCAAGAGGAACTGAGCCTCCTGTAGGAAATGCTGGGTGTGGTGGGTGAGCCTGTGATCCCAGTGCAGGGGAGGCAGAGACTGGAGGGAAGGACCCCTACACTCCTGGCTATAAATATCCCCCATAGCCTCTTGTGTTTGTGATTAAGCCTCGTACTTAATCCCCTTAAGTCTTTGGTGGAGCCTTTCTGGAGGAGGTGTGTCACGGGAGGCAGGCCTGGAAGTTCCTCAGTCCCACCCCACTGTGTGTTCAGAGCTCAGCTCATTCTCTCCATTCCCTCTCTGCTGCTGTGGAGATATGCTGTCCGGCTGCCCACTCCTGTTATGCTTTCCCACCATGATGAAACTTCCCCTAGAAACTGTAGGCTGGAAATAAACCTTTTCCTTCCATAAGCTGCTCCTGGTCTGGTGTTTTGTCCCAGCAACAAGAAGGTGACCTCTTTCCTGGCCAGCCAGTCTAGCTGATGGGCAAGTTCCAGGCCAATAAGAGACCCTGTCGCAAAACAAAAGGTGGATGTTGTCTGAGGAACAATCACCCCGAGGTTAACCTCTGGCTTCCACACAGACACCACCCATATATACTACATAACCAGAGGAGGTGAAAAGAGCTGCCAGGTTCTCACTGCCACAAGACAGTGTGATCCTGAGACCACTGACCTTGACTTGGGTAGAGGATGGGGTCTTCCTGGAGGAAGTGGCATTTACTCTAAAACCTACAGAGTATAGGAAAATAGTAGGGGACAGTGCCAGGAACCCAGTGGGATCTGGGCTTTAAACCTAGCATGAAGATTGTCATGGTCTTTATATGTGATTCAGAAAAAAAAAAAGGAGGCTGGAGAGATGGCTTAGTGGTTAAGGCACTTGCCTGAGAAGCCTAATGACCCATGCTCCACTCCTGATCCCCCATAAGCCAGACTCACAAAGATGAGGCAAGTGCAAGGTCACACATGCCCACTAGGTGGCGCAAGAGTCTAGAGTTCAATTGCAGTGACCGAGGCCCTAGCGTGCCAATTCTCTCTCACTCTCTCTAAAAAAATCTTTTTTTTTTTTTTTTGAGGTAGGGTCTCACTCTAGCCCAGGCTGATTCACTATGGAGTCTCAGGGTGACCTCGAACTCATGGCAATTCTCCTACCTCTGCCTCCCAAGTGCTGGGATTAAAGGCATGCAACACATCATACTTGGCTAAAAAATTCTTTTTAAATTAATAAAATAAAAGATGAGAGATGGTACCACACAAAGTAATGGCTACAAGTGGACTTGAAGAAACTTAGTCTCCGTTTTGTTTTTTTTTTAATACTTTTTTGTCCAATTTAATTTTTTATTTTTTTATTTGAGAGCGACAGACACAGAGAGAAAGACAGATAGAGGGAGAGAGAGAGAATGGGCGCGCCAGGGCCTCCAACCACTGCAAGCGAACTCCAGACGTGTGCGCCCCCTTGTGTGTCTGGCTAAGGGGGGACCTGGGGAACCGAGCCTCGAACCGGGGTCCTTAGGCTTCACAGGCGAGCGCTTAACCGCTAAGCCATCTCTCCAGCCCTAGTCTCTGTTTTTAAGGTTTTTGTTTTCGTTGAAATATTTGGAACAGTTATCTCCGTGGCAGTGTAACTCGTGAGTTGACCTGGTTCCCAATGGCTGGAAGAGTGTTCCAGGCCAACAGAACAGCAAACTTGAAGGCTCCGAGGCGAAGTGGATGTGGCCTGTGCTAGGAATTTCAATTCTGGGGTGGCTTGGAGACCCAGGATGGGAGGAGGCAGGTATGGAGTTGGGTAGGGGAGCAGGCAGGAACCACATGGGGGCTTAAAAGTCATTTAAAGACTTTGAACTTGACCTTTGGGGCAATAAGGAGTCACTAAAAGGGATCGAGCTAGGAAAGGACACGTGGTGCAGAATTTTCTTTTAGATCTTTCCTACTTAACAAAATGAGATATTATTAGCCACAGTGACTAGGGAAATTGCTTTAAAAAAAAAAAAAAGACAAAAAAAAAAAAAACAACCCCACAGGCCCGGTTTTTCAGTTGACAGTGTTCACAGACATTTGGAGCGGGTTTGCTCTTTCATTCTTTGTGCTGACACAACCATCAAACCCCGTTCCCAAGCTCAGCTGTGTTGTAGCTGGAGACGCTCGGTCTGTTTACGCCGTACAGAACCCAATTTTCCAAATCTCTGCAAATTTGCCCTTAACAGGAAAATACTGGGTTCAGAGCATCTTCCCACCCCACCCAAATTATTCCCCGTGGCGTGCACTGACGGGCTGACTCGGTGACTGTGAGGACCGGAGGGATGGCAGCATGCCCTAAGCCCTTCCAGAGAGACCTGAACAGTCAGGAGAGCCTGCGGGGAGCTGACGAAACAAAAGTCCCCTGAGTTTCCATGGCTTGTTACCATGCAACCACGCAGGCTCACTTCTCGCCCGGTCCACCCGTCAACCCGTGGCTCTGTTCCCTGTCGTATGCTGCTCAGGGCGGAAGGTGATGGAGGACTTTCTACTCTGGGCCTCCCTGGACGCATGGCAGGGAGAAAGGAGAAGAGGGTGAGCTGCCTGCTGGCTCCTAAGACTCCTGCTGCAGAGAAAGCTGAGGGGCTGAGGAGATCGCTGTTGGTAAAGTGCTTGCCTTGCAAGCATGAGGACCTGAATTCAATTCCCAGAACCGTGTGAAAGAGCCAGGCACGGTGGCCCACGCTTGTAATCCCAGCCTTGGGAAGGTGGAGACAGGAGGATGACAAGGGCGTGCTCACCAGGCAATCTTGCCTCAATGGGTGAGCTCGAGGCCAAGGAGAGACCCCTCGTCTTAACAAAAAGTGGGTGGATCCTGAGGAACGACACCTGAGGTTATTCAAGCCTTGACATCCATACACACCTACATGCACGGCACAGACATGCACATTTCATAAAAGGAGGGGGCTATAATGCCCAGTGGTTAAAGGTTCTTGCTTGCAAAGTCTGACACCCAGGGTTTCATTCCTCAGTACCTATGTAAAGCCAGATGCACAACATGGTGCATGCGTCTGGAGTTCATTTGAGGCTGACAGAGACACCTATGTGCCCACACTTCCTCTCACAAATATATATAATGGTTTTTCGAGAGTCTCACTCTAGCCCAGTCTGACTTGGAACTCACTCTGTAGTCCCAGGCCTTCCTCAAACTCATGGCTGTTGCCCTACCTCAGCCTCCCAAGTGCTGGGATTAGAGGCATGGGCCATCATGCCCAGCCACTATATATATATATATATGTATATATATATATATATATATATAAAGCCAAAAATGTGGCATCCCTGAGGAACTCACTTGCTTCCCAGGCTTCTCAGGTACCTCCTGACACCAGCTTCGCTGCTCCTGGCCAGGTCTGTCTAGGTTCTGGGAACCTCCTGCTCAGAGCTCTGCTCTGTGGTTTGTGTCTTTGATGAATAAAAAAAAAAAAATGAGAAAGTGAATTAATTATCACTTAATCAATTCAGTTTGGTTGACAAAAATCTTTCAAAACATAAGGCCTCCAAAGTTGGAGCCAGCCCAGGTGTCCATCACAGCGGCCAGCGTGGGAGATGGTGACGCCTTGGCACAGTGGATGCTGCAGAAAGAGCTTTTGCAATGACAGGAGAAGGTGGTGGGGACACTGTGTCAAAAAGGGAAAAGAAAATAAGCTCACTCTTGTGGTAGAAAAGAAATCCTCATATGTGTGCATGTAAATGTGAATTCAAAAAAAAATATGATGAATTTAAAGAAAAAAAAAACTATGATGAATTCACAGAGAAAATTCTGGAGCACCAACCAAATTTGAACAAAGCCAATTTCTGAGTAAGAGTTGAGTTATAGAGAACTTTTGCTTCCCTTCCCCATGGCCCATAATTTAATTGACAAGTCGTATAGACTCAACATGAAAAACTTTTAAATGCTACAAATGTCTAAAGTCTACAGAAATGTTCCTAGTCCCAGCGAGGCTTGCTGAAGGAGTGCCATAGCTTGGAGTAGATTCTTTCTCAAGTTTTTCTTTGCACGAAAATATAACCTGCATGGAGGTGCTTTTAGAAAAAAACGAATAAAAAGGAACTGACTGTGGAATGCCTCCTCTTTGTTTCTATGGTAGTTTCAATGCATGTCCCCCATAGACTCAGGTGTGTTATTAAATCTTGTAACTTGGATTTCCAGCCTCCTGGCTGGGGGAGGTGTCACTGGGGGTGGATCCTGGGGTCCAGTCCTAAGGTGCGTTTAGGGGAGGATCTGAATTCTACCCCAAAGGTGTGGGGAGCAGTCGGAGCTCTGCCTGGCTCCCTGCTATTTGTTCCTTGTATGTGCTGCCTTGGCGCCGGCTGGTGGCTTCTCTCCGCTTGCATCTGTGAAAGGGAGCCAGCCTCCTCCATCATTCAGAGACTTCCCCTGAATCTGTAAGCTGATAAACTTATATTTATTTGTATAAGTATTTTTAATATATTTTATTTATTTATTGAGAGAGAGAGAGAGAGAATGGGCGTGCCAGGGCCTCCGGCCACTGCAAATGAACTCCAGATGCATGTGCCCCCTTGTGCATCTGGCTTACATGGGACCTGGGGAATGGAACCGGGGTCCTTTGGCTTTGCAGGAAAATGCCTTAACTGCTAAGCCATCTTCTCCAGCCCTTATTTTTATAAATATTTTAAATATTTTTATTTATTTATTTGAGAGAGGGAAAGAGGCAGCCAGAGAGAGAGAGAGAGAGAGAATGGGTTCACCAGGGTTTCCAACCACTGTAAATGAACTCCAGATGCGTGTGCCACCTTGTGTATCTGGCTTACGTGGGCCCTGGGGAATCGAACAGAGGTCCTTTGGCGTTGCAGGCAAGCACCTTAACTGCTAAGCCATCTCTCCAGCCCCTTGTATAGATATTTTGTTTGTATAAACCTTATTTGTGTAAACTGTGCCTGGTTTGGATGTTCATTCCAGCAATGTGGAGCTGATGGCAACAGTTGTTTGTTTTTTTTTTTTTGTTTTTTGTTTTTTTTTGTAGAAGGGCACATCACTAGCATCTTGCCCAGTCTGTGGTCTCTGCATCACTTAATTTCACAGCGTCATCATATTCCATCGTGAGCTTCCAGCATATTTTACCAGTCCACCTCCGAGGACAGAGCATTCACCTTGCTTCCAGTCTCCTGCCGCTACTAACTGTGAATCCTGTTCTGGAGCTCCCATTCATCCTTGTGCCTGATGAGTGTGACTTGCTGTGAGGTGCTATAGTCTGTATGTTCCCAAAGACCACAGACTAAAAGTTTGGTCTCACAAGGTGTCTGTGGTATTCATGATCTCACAGTGACTGATGCTACCTACACAAGACCTCCATAATAGGAAGAGGAAAATGACGTTATCAAAATAGAAGAGATACTTGTTGGGAAGAAGAAGGGATTCAGTACAGGGGGGATTTGGGAGGGGAAAATGGAGGGTGGTGGGAGAGTATTAGGATTATATAAACTGTCTATATATAGAGAGGTTGTCATAAAAAGATATTTTATTTCAATGTGCTCAAGCTGGGCATGGTCGCGCATGCCTTTAATCCCAGCACTCAGGAGGCAGAGGTAGGAGGGTTGCAGTGAGTTTGAGGCCACCCTGAGATTACATAGTGAATTCCACATCAGTCTGAGCTAGGGTGAAACTCTACCTCAAAAACAAAACCAAACAAAATGTACTCTAGAGTGATACATTAGGGAGTGGCTGAGTCTTTGAAAGTTATGGTCTGGTGAGGAGGCCTTAGTCACTGCTGGTGGGCCCTCAAAGGATCCAGGGACCTTGAACCTTCCTCTTTCTCTTTGTTCCCTGGCTTGTGAAATGAACATTCAGTGCCACCAGGATGTGCTGTTAGCTCATCAAGGGCCCAAACACAAAGGGACTTACTGACTGTGGACAAAACCGGCATACTATAGGGTAAAATAAACCGTGTGTCTTTATAAGTTGATTGTCTTGGATGTTTCAGCATAGTAATGTGAAGTTGGCTCTCACAAAAGAAAAATTATACCAACTGGCATCTCTGGGCTAATGTCCATGGGTATAGCCAAACTCTTCAAAAAGGTGATTTCTTAAAATATTTTTTAATTTAATTAATTAATTTACTTATTTGAGAGAGGGAGGGAGAGAATGGGCATGCCAGGACTTCCAGCCACTGCAAGCAAATTCCAGACACATGTGTCACCATGTGCATCTGGCTTACGTGGGTCCTGGGGGATTGAAGCTGGGTCCTTAGGCTTACAGGCAAGTGTCTTAACTACTAAACCATCTCTCCAGCCCCAGAAGAGTGATTTTGACTGACCCCATCACTGCGTGGATGGGAGAATCTTTTGGCAAATCCTCCCCATGCTTGATAACATGGATGGAGATGAAAGCCATCTTTGGGGAGCTGGGATAGAACCTAGGACCTAATGAATGCTAGGCAAACACTCTACCACTAATCCACTTATCCACTTTCCAAACCTCTCGCTGGTGGATTCTAGGCGGGTGGTCCACCTCTGAGCCATGCACCCAACACTGCCATCTTTGGATATCAACTGGCTTTCTTCTTCCTCCAGTGAGCCAGTTCAAGCTCTCAGCCTCTTATCTGAAAGCTCTGGGGAGACACAGTTCAGAATTCAGACTGTGCTTGGCTCCTGAGTGCCACCTGCCCCGTGTGCCTTATGGAACCCTCACAGAAAGGACAGGGTCAAACTCTTTATGACTTCCCCAGTGAGATAAAAAACACTCCCATAAAGTGGGAGGAGTCAGAGAAAGAGACTCCTGGCGAAAGTGCATGTTGTCACCAGCTGAGTTTTCCATGAAGCTCACAGTGGTTAAGACCTCTGGAGACTGCTGATCTCTTCCATTTGCCAGGGCAAGAAGTCTTTACAGGGCTGGAGAGATGGCTTTGCTGTTAAGGCATTTACCTGCAAAGTCTAACCCCCCAGGTTTGGTTCCCCAGGACCCACATAAAGCCAGATGCACAAGGTGACACATGTGTCTAGAGTTCATTGCAGTGGCTATAGGCCCTGATATGCCCATTCTCTCTCTCTCTCTCTCTCTCTCTCTCTCTCTCTCTGCCTCTTTCTGTCTTTCTCTCAAATAAATAGATAAATAAAGCATAAAAAAAGGTTTTACAATTAAATTGATGCCCACAAAGGAAATTACAAGTGGCAGAACAGGGATTCCTTCTTCCATGTGCCAACCAGGGGACTCACAGATGGCAGGTGAAGTGGGATGTTTGTGCCAGCCTGGACTCCTTGGGGACAGACACTCACACCATTCACAGTGACTACTGCTAGCTTGTTTGGGTACACTTTGCCCACTTCTGGCTCATCAGCTCTGAGATTTCCCCCATCAGACCCTCTCACCTGCACCCAACCAGAAGCCATTTCCCTAAGTCTCTTCCTGCTTGGTCCCCTGGGTGCAGTTTCCTTCCAGTCCCTGGAATATTCCAGCACAAGGTGACTTAATCTGCCCGCCATCTCCCGCATATGCCCGATTTCCCCAAGAACTGAAGCTAAATCTTCCCCCAATGTACAAAACCCAGGTACTTCTAGAAACTGTAAATATGAGTCTCCATTAGGCTTTTGGAGCTACCATGGAATGAATGAATAATCATAAAAGATACTTCCTCTGTGGAAATTTATGCCTTTCACATTCCCCCATCCCAGTTCCCTATGAGACAAAAATCATATTTTACTAAAATCTATCTCCCACCAGCAGTTCCAGAACACCTCACTAACTGACTGTATTTATTGGGAAATTATTCCCATTCATTCAGGCATCATCCTAGCATTATATTTACCTTAGGCCGCGGGAGCATAAGGCCTGGCCTCCATACTTGAGCACGCTGGCATTTCTGCAAAGGCGTTTTGTCAACACTGCCTGCAAGGGTGGAATCTTAAAACCAAATGGGTGATCTTTGGGAAATCCATTAGTTCTTATCAAATAAGACAACTGTCCACCTGATTCTGCAGACCAAGAGGCTCCATCCCAGCTCCAGGGTGTTTCCTGGAATTTTGAATTTATAATATGGTGTCTTGCTTAGCATTCTAAGATGTTTGTTGGAGACAGGGTCTCTTGTAGCTCGGGCTGTCTCTAACTCCATATATTAGCTGAGGATGACCTTGATTATATACTTTTAAAAATATTTTATTTGGCCGGGCGTGGTGGCGCACGCCTTTAATCCCAGCACTTGGGAGGCAGAGGTAGGAGGATTGCCATGAGTTCAAGGCCACCCTGAGATGACAGAGTTAATTCCAGGTCAGCCTAGACCAGAGTGAGATCCTACCTCGAAAAACCAAAAAAAAAAAAAAAAAATTTTTATTTGGACTGGAGAGATGGCTTAGCAGTTAAGCTCTTGCCTGTGAAGCCTAATGACCCTGGTTAGAGGCTCGATTCCCCAGGACCCACATTAGCCAGATGCACAAGGGGGCACATGCGTCTGGAGTTCGTTTGCAGTGGCTGGAGGCCCTGGCGCGCCCATTCTCTCCCCCCTCCCTCTCTCTCTGCCTGTCACTCTCAAATAAATAAATAAAAATAACACAAAAATTAAAAAATATTTTATTTATTTATTTATAAGACAGAGAGATGGGGGCAGATAGAGAGTACGGGCACACCAGGGCCTCCAGCCACTGCAAACGATCTCCAGATGCATGCACCCCCTTTTGCATCTGACGTATGTGGGTCCTGGGGAATCGAACCTGTGTCCTTAGGCTTCACAGGCAAGCACATTAACTGCTAAGCCATCTCTCTAGCCTCGACCTTGAACTTTTTTTTGTATAGAAATACTTATTAACAGAAAAGGCCTGTAGACTCATTTCTTCTTGGGCATACCCACGGTGCCACCACAGCGGCCACTGGTCTTGGTGTGCTGGCCTCGGACACAAAGGCCCCAGAAGCAGCTCGGATCTTCTTCAGTGGCTCCAGATCTTCCCGGAGCTTGTTGTCCAGGCCATGGGCCAGAACCTGGCTGTACTTCCCATCCTTCCCATCTTTCTGTCTATTCAAGAACCAGCCTGGGATCTTGTACTGGCATGGATTCTGCATAATGGTGATCACACGTTCCTCCTCACCTGCATCCCTCTTGGTGAGGTCGACGTCTGCTTTCCTCAACGCCCCGTGAGCATGCTTTTGTCCCACACCCTCAATGGCAGTGATGGCAAAGACTATTTTCCTATGCCCATCGATGTTGGTGTTGAGTGCTCACTAGATGTGCTGGAATTTCTCAGGGATCACTGGAGACATGACAGTGTGTAGGCCTCCTGTGGACTCGACCTTGAACTTTCCAATTTACTTTACTTTTTAAGAGAAAGCAAGTGCGTGAGAGAGAAAGAGAGAGAGAGAATTGGTGTCCCAGGGCCTCTGCCACTGTAATCAAACTCCAGATGCTTGCGCCCCTAGTGGGCACATGCAACCTTGCACTTGCCTCACCTTTGTGCATCTGGCTAAGGTGGGACCTGGAGAATGGAACATGTGTCTTTAGATTTCTCAAGCAAGCACCTTAACTGCTAAGCCATCTTTCCGGCCCTTGAACTTTTGATCTTCCTGCCTCTACCTGCTGAATGCTGAGATTGCAGGTGTGCAGTACCATGCCCCATTTATGCGGTGCTGGGGATGGAACCCAAGGCTTCGTGCATGTTGGGCAAGCACCATGCCAGCTAAGTCCCCAGTCTCAGGCCCGGTCTGAGAAGTGGTTTTGCCGTGCTGGGTAAGCTCCTGTAGTGACCAGGCCTTGACGACAAATTGCAAACCCTGCCATGTGGGTGGCTGCTCAGGAATGAAGGGTGCAGGAGGAAACGAGACAGAGGGCTTTGTTACACTTTGGAGCTGTTGACACCTGCCCTTCATGCAAGCCTGAGCCTGAGAGCCGCACCATTCACACCCCATCACCACCGTGCAAGCACTTGGATGATGCTCAACACAGGTTTTGGAGCAAAGGACGTGTGTGTGAGTCAGGCCTGGCCAGTCAGATCATCTTATTCCTTTCCGTACAATGATTGGTTCTCAATCAATACTCATGTGATTCAGGCTTGGCCAAGCAGAGCATGGGATCCTGGTGATGCTTTTGCCCCCAGCCCCAGCAGCCTGAGAGCTTAGCAATATTATTACTTCTGTTCACAGAATGGAAAACTGAGGCCCAGAAGTTGGGGCAGGGGCAGAACTGCAACCCCAGTCATCTGGCTGTAGGATCCTGTTTGTAAGGCGTGTGCATGAGTCTACCTCATTCATTAGGCACCTACTGTGTACCAGACTGTGGGCCCACATGGAGAAGAACCAGCCCTGGTCCCTGGGAAATTCACTGCTTGGTTGCCATAACAACTTGCCTCCAGCTAAGTAGCAGAAAAAGCAGACATCCTTTCTTGGCCTGCTGGACGTCCAGGACCAAGCACACTGGGGCTGGTTTGTGGTGGGCCTGGCCTCCTTGCTTCCCCTGGCCTGTGTGTGTGTGTGCAGAGGAAGACAGGGGAACGACAGACTTCCTGCTTCTTCTCCCAAGCCCCCCAGTACTGATGGGCCAGGACCCCACCCCATTGCTTTGTACAAATCTAATCACGTCCCCAAAGGCACTGTGTATGACAAGTCACAATGGGGTGCCACATGCGAACTTGCAGGGTATGCCTCCGTACATCTCCAGGAGCTGGGGCTGGGTGGACAGGTATGTCCAGCTATGGGTGGAGCCCATATGGGAGAAGGGGCAGGCATCTTGCACCTGTGACTCTCACCTTGGGCTTGGGCATGCAGAGAAGTGCAGTGGGGGCCCTCCTAGACCTTCACAAATGTCAGGGGTATTTTTAGCCTGGAGAGTTGGTGTGTCCTGTGGTGGATTGGCGAAGTGCGACTGTCTGGGCAGATCAAAATGCAAAGCCACAAAACACTCTATTTCTAGAGACTGGCTGGTCTGGGGAACCAGAGTGCAGCAGGGTGCTGAGCAGCTAGGGCCAGAAACCGCTCTCTCACCTACAGCCAAAGCCTGGAACCTTCTCTGGACCGCTCCTGGGAGGGGACAGAGATCCTGCGGCCAGGGTCACCTTAGGCCATGGGGAGTGTCAATCACAGTGAGAGGCCAAAAGCACATCCAACATGGGGACGGGGCCGTAAGTCACTCAACACACTCCTGTACTGTTCCCCAGAGGGGGTGCCATGGCTAATCTCCATCAGGTAGGAGACAAACCTCTGGGCATGTCTATGAGGGAGTTGCTAGATTAGGCTAAGTGAGGTGGGAAGATGCACCCTAGCTGTGGGTAACACCATTTCACAGACTGGGTCCTGGACTGAATAAAAAGGAGAGGGCAGCCCGGTGTGGTGCTGCACGCCTTTAATCCCAGCACTCGGGAGGCAGAGGTAGGAGGATCGCCGTGAGTTCAAAGCCACCCTGAGACTACATAGTGAATTCCAGGTCAGCCTGAGCTAGAGCGAGACCATACCTTGAAAAACCAAAAAAGAAGAAGAAGAAGAAGAGGAGGAGGAGGAGGAGGAGGAAGAAGGAGAGGGCAAGCTGAGCACCAGCATTCATCTCTCTGCTTCCTGGCTGCAGACACCATGTGAGCAGCTGTTTCACGCTCCTGCAGCCGCGGTGGACTGTACCTCAAGCTGTGGGCCGTGATAGACCCTGTCCTTGAGCCGGTTTTGTCAGAGCAAGGAGGAAATAGGACAACGGCATCATCAGCACTCCGAACGCGCTGAGGGCAGAGTCCCCTTCCTTGAGCCAGTGCCACAGTGCTTTAGGACCAAGCCAGGAAGGCAAGAGAGAAAGCACAGCTGCCGCCAGGTGTCAGGTGGAAATGAAAAATACCAGAAGCATATCTTGGGGAACTGGGTGCTTTGGTAGCTGTAGGTATACAGGGAAGGGCCTCTTAGCCTGTCTTACATTGTCTGGGAAGGCTCCTGGGAGGGGATGACCCAAGAATTAAAGGCTTGAAAGACAATCTACAGAGTCCCAGGCAAACAAGAGAGTCAGGTACAAGACTTGGAGATGTATTGAGAAGGAAATTTGAAAACAAATAAATAAATGATATACAAGTGCGTCTTCAGGGTATGTGTTCAGAGAGCCCCTAGCCAATGGTCCAGACCTATCATAACACATGCGTCTGATGGTGTTAACTTATAAATCACATACAGGAGATGAAGGAAAACTAGTGACACAAAAAGCAAAAATAACAACACACAATAAAACCTATCTAAAGTTTAGAGCCAAGCATGATGCCTGTGGTCCCAGAATGTGGGAGGCTGAGGCAGGAGGATCACAAGGTTTCCAGCCTAGCCTAGCCAACATATTGAGACCCTGTCTCAAATATAAATAAATAAGTGAATAACAGGGTTGGGGAGAAGGCTCAATGGGTAAAGTGCTTGCCATACAAGCACAAGGACCTGAGCTTAGATCCCCAGAACCCATATAAAATGCCAAGTGCGGTGGCCCACGCCTGTATTCCAGCACTGGGGAGGCAGAGACAGGAGGATTCTTGGGGCTCATGGCTATGCAGTCTAGCTGAGTCAGCACGTTCTGGGTTCAGTGAGAGACCTTGTGTCAAAGAATAAGGTGGCGAGTAACTGAGGAACACCCTAATGCTGACCCCTAACCCCCACATGCATGAATGCACACACATGTGTACCCATGCACACGTAAACACACACTAACGCACAACACACACACACACACAAGCAAGAATGAAAAAAGGGGCCGGAGAGATGGCTTAGCAGTTAAAGCACTTGCCTGAAAAGTCTAAGGACCCACATAAGCCAGATGCACAAGGTGGTGTGTGCATCTGAAGTGCATTTACAGTAGCTAGAGGCCCTGACACGCCCATTCTCTTTCTTTCTTTATCTCTCTCTCTCCCTCCCTCTTTCTCTCTCAAATAATTTTATTATTTTTTTTTTAATGATCCAGATGTGGTCATGCATGCCTTTAATCCCAGCACTTGGAAGGCAGAGGTTAAGTGGATCACTGTGAGTTCTACGCCAACCTGAGACTACGTAGTGAATTCCAGATCAGCCTGGGCTAGAGCAAGACCCTACCTTAAAAAGCCAAAAACTAATTTTAAAAACATGAAAGAAGGAAGGAGAAATAAGGAAGGAAAGGAGGAGACAAAGCCTCCACTAGCAGGCCTGGCTGGCCTTTGTGGGTTCCTCCAAGTCTCACCACAGATGCAGGGGTCTGGAAGGGCCTCTCAGTGACATTTGAATAAGGAGCAAACAGGCTCAGAGAGGCCAACCTGCTCGCAGAGGTCACACAGCGTGTCGTGCGCTTTAGATGTCTTGTTACTACCCTGGAAAACCGACCATTCCGGCAGTCACTGCAGATGAATCCGGATGGCACCTCCCACCCTGCAGCTCAGCTCTGGATCTTTCCACTACCACTGCCATGCCAGGGTGCCATCTCTCCTAGCATTTTAAAAACAATATTATTTATTTATTTGCAAGGAGAAAGAGAAAGAATGAGAATGGGCACGCCAGGACCTAGTGCCTCTTCAAATGAGCTCCATACATACGCATTGCTTTGTGCAACTGGGTTTATGTGGGTACAGGGGACTCGAACTCAGGCCTTCAGGCTTTGCAAGCAAGTACTTTTAACCACTGAGCCATCTCTCCAGCCCCTTCGTAGCATTTTGCCGCATGTGTAATCCATGAACACGGATTGTCACTTATTTTATACTTTTCTTCAGATGGACTTATCTTTTTTTTTTTTTTTAACTGTAAATAGATGTACTGGAGAGGCAACTTTTATTCTGCTACTATAAACGAAACGCCAGTTTTCCTTCGCAGAAATAGAATGCAACCTAAAAATAAATATTTAAATATTAAAGTTTAAGAAAATCCATGTTCTTCTGGGCATGGTCTTGTCTGTCACCCCCCCCCCTTTCTGTTTCTTATTCTTTACAAAGGACACAGTGATAGTGGAGTGCTATAGCCCGACTTATGAGGGGTTCTAGCCCAGGAAAGGGGACACAGTGACACCAGGTGCCTGCAACTGTGATGGACTATGACTCAGTCTGGTGTCCTTGGTTTCCCTGTCATGGACCTGACCAAATCTCGTCCCCAGGAACCTCAGGCAAACACACAGCAAGAGCTACCTCCAAGATGGGTGCTTAAAGATGTCACCCTTAGGCTGAAGAGATGGCTTAGCAGTTAAGGTGCTCTCTGGCAAAGCCTAAGGACTCATGTTCGATTCTCCAGATCCCACGAAAGCCAGACACACAAAGGTAAGGCAAGTGCAAGGTCACACATGCCCAGTAGGTAGCGCAAGCATCTGGAGCTCAATTTCAGTGGCTGAGGCTCTGGTGTGCCCATTTTCTCTCTTTCCCTTGGTCTCTCTCCCTCTCTCTCTCTAAAATAAAAAATAGAATAAAAAAATTTAAATTATGTTACCCTCAAGAAATACACCTTTGGTGGAGCCAGTGAGTCTCAAGAGACCTGGCAAACCCTTCAGCTACAAAACATGGTCTGAGGGTACAATTCAGATTAGTGTTATGTTCCTGAAGATAACAATCATACAGCGATTTGAGTGTGGAAAGGATGCAGGATTGACTATAAACCTTTTACCACCAGTACTCCAGGAGCAGGAAACAAACCGGGCAGGGGTGGAGGGAATTGGCAAGCCACATGTGCTGAACAGTGAGTTTTGTTTGACTTAGTTTTCTGGTATAATGTGTTTTGTGTTTTTTTTTTTTTTCCACACACAAAATGATTGGGAAATGTCCACTTGCCCCAAACTTAAGTGCAAATCTTAGCTCTGTCAGCTGCTAGCAAACCATGGGAAACAAATCAGTTTGCCAGGATCTCAGAGAAAGACTTGGAGAGGGTAAGTGACAAGGCTAGTCACATAAGAAGTAGCAGGCGCAGGATGTGAACTC
This sequence comes from Jaculus jaculus, assembly GCF_020740685.1. NCBI lineage: Eukaryota > Metazoa > Chordata > Mammalia > Rodentia > Dipodidae > Jaculus > Jaculus jaculus. Next base: position 22,803,879 of record NC_059114.1, read on the forward strand.
AGGACTGCTTGAACCCCCAAGCCCTAGCTGTGACCCCTTGTCCTGGTCACCCGAAGCTCATCTCCTGGCTTCGGTCTCCAGGGATTCCCTATTGTAGGTCCTCTTGTAGCCACCCTGGCCAGTCAAAGGCTTGCAGTCAGCTCGTGACAAAAGCACTTTTCCCCTGGTCTAGGGGTGCAGCTGACATTGCCCAGGCACACAGAGAGATGGTGTCCCCGCCTGTTCTTGGGAGTCTAGTTCACAGGCCACCTGACATCAGCAAGCCCCTCACTTGGACTCCCAGAACATTCCTCGGGCTCAGCACTCAGCCTTTGTGTGAGACATTCCAGCCAAGGGGAGTAGGATGGTGACAGTTTTGACGACAACAGGGTCGGAATCCATTTCGGCCTGACTGGTTCTCTACACAATTGGACATATCTGGCTAAACTAATCCATATGTATGGAGACCTGGGCACTGCCATCCCAGCCCATGTAAATTACCTCCGACCGATATATTTTCCTGGAAATCAATGCATTTTAACACGAGATAATATTTATGAAATTGAATTTTTATTGAAGCTGATGCAATTCTATCTTATGCATTTTTATTAAACTAATGCATTTTAAATTACCCCATTGTATATTAACTACAGCAGACATTGTACTTACAGTAAAATAATCTAAGCCACTGGAATCAATACCGGTGCCGAATCCAGTGGCTTCTCTTTGACTGAAGGATGTCAAGAATAAGTGGCTGTAAGGCTGGGCTTCAGGAGTGGGAGATCCCCTCTCTCTCAATCATGATCATGTACAAAGACATGATGTTTCAGGATACTGTCAGAAGCCTAACAATCTCAAATTAATTCTCAATTACACCAGCCAAATAAATCAAAATGGGAGGTGACTGTCTTTTTGACCAGTGGACAATTGATTGCTTTAAAAAAAAAATGTTCATTTATTTATTTATTTATTTATTTGAGAGACAGAAAGCAGAATGACAGAGAGAGTGAGTATGGGGCACGCCAGGACCTCCAGCCACTGCAAACAAACAGCAGATGCATGTGCCCTCCATGTGCATCTGGTTTACGTGGGCACTGGGGAATCGAACCTCAGTCCTCAGTCTTCACTGGCAAGCGCCTTAACCACTAAGCCATCTCTCTAGCACTGATTCCTTTAAAAACTTTTTTTACTTATTTATGAGAGAGAGATAGAGAGTGTGAGGCACCATAGGGCCTCTTGCTGCTGCAAAGGAGCTCCAGATGCATGGGTCACTTTGGGTTACTTTGTGAATCTGGCTTTATGTGGATATTGGAGAATCAAACCTTGGGAAGGCAGGCTCCGCAAGCAAGTGCCTTTAACCACTGAGCCATCTCCCTGGTTTCTGATCCATTTTTCTAGTGGCACTTATGTGGAATGTGTGGTGTGTGTGGGCATGACGTATGCCGGGGTGTGTGCCAATGCGTCCACCTTCTGTGCGTGCTTGCAGAGGCCGAAGGGGACCAGTGGTGTCCTCCACCATTGCTCATCTTCACGCCTCCTGGAGACTGTCTCTCATTGAACCTGAAGCTGCTCCTTTGCGTCCCACTGGCTGAGCAGTGAATCCCAGCGATTCTCCATCTCTGCTCCCCACAGGACCGGGGTTGCAGATTTGCATGGCCATGCTCAGCTGTTTCTGGGAGTGTTTATGGGGAATTGAACTCAAGGCCTCTTGAACCCTCAAGCTTTCATGACAGATGCTTTGGTTTTTTGTTTGTTTGTTTGTTTGGTTGGTTGGTTGGTTTTCAAGGTAGGGTCTCACTCTATCTCAGGCTGACTATATAGTCTCAGGGTGGCCTTGAACTCATGGCAATCCTCCTACCTCTGCCTCCCAAGTGACATTTGCTTTTACACACTGAGCCATCTACACAGCCCCCTGCTTTTTATAAAATAAGTTTTATTTTTGTCATGTTATTTGTATGGAGAGGCAGAGAAACAGAATGAGCATGCCAGGGCGTCTTATTGCTACAAATGAACTCCAGCCACATGCGTCTCTCTGTGCATGTGGCTTTATGCTGGTACTGGGGAATTGAACAAGCAATGGCAGGGTTTTGCAGGCAGGTGCCTTTAACTGCCAAGCCACTTCTCCAGCCCACACCTTGCTTTTCCAAAGGTTTTTTTCTTTTCTTTTCTTTTCTTTTTTTTTTTGAGGCAGGGTCTCATTATGTAGCCCAGACTGACCTAGAACTCTCTGTCTCATGAGAACTGGGATCACAGACATGTGCCACCACATCCGGCTGACAGGTGACTTCTAATCATGACACAAAGGCACAAGTCATTTGTTACTACTCCTAAAATACCAAAAATTGCAAATAATTTACTTTGGGGAAAAAAGTGAGTGTTTTGAAACAGTCCAGCTCTTGGCAGGAAAAAAAAAAAAAATGATGGGTTCCACCTGTCGTTCAGAGAAGAGCTTACCAACGAGTCTGACGAGGGGCCGAGGATGTGGCTCAGTGGGCAGAGTGCCTGCCAAGCACGAGCAAAGCCCTGGGTTTGATCCCCAGCACCACGCAGACTAGGCATGGAGGTGCGCATCTATAATCCCAGCGCCTGGGAGTGGAGGCGGACATTCCAACAGCCTTAGGGACATAGTGACTCAAAGGTAAGCCTGGGCTGCTAGACACCCCATCTCAAACAACAATAACAAACAGAGCATGTCTGGGCTGGAGAAATGGCTTAACGGTTAAGGAACTTGCCTGTGAAGCCTAAGGACTCAGCTTTGATTCTCCAGGTACCACGTGAGCCAGATGCACAAGGTGGCACATGCATGTGGAGTTTGTTTGCAGTGGCTGGAAGTCTGGGTGTGCCCATTCTCTCTCTCTCCCTCTCTCTCTCTCTCTCTCTCTCTCTGTGGAATAAATAAATAAATGAATTTCTTTTTAAAAAAAGCATGTTTGTCTAGGTGGAGGTTCACACAGAGCAGAGATGCAGGCCCAGGCTCCTCACAGAACTGGTCTTTTTGGACATTGTTGAGCCCTGTGGGGAGGGTCCGGCACTGAGAGTCCACAGGGCAGGAGATCAACCTCTCTCCTCCTCCAGATCTCCTGACTGATCCTTTCCAGCGCCAACCCACCCAGAGCCAGCCCTTGAGGGAGACCAAGATGCAGACCTGGGCCAGCAGAGATTCACCAGAAAGAGAAGATGGTGTGAGGGAGAGGGGACTGAAACGTAGCTCCGCACCGTCACCCACAGCAACCTCAAGAGTTCCCTTAGACTTTAAGGACCTCAAATCGGGTGAAACCCAGGATTCATGGTGTCACCACAGAGAAGAATGCTGGGAGGAACAGGCATGAAGCAGAATGTTGAAGATTTTATTAAAGGTGTTGTTAGATTACATAGGGGATTTATTAGACTGGCTTACATGATATGGGCCAGAGATGCCATAGCGGTTAAGGAGCTTGCCTGCAAAGCCTATGAACCCAGGTTCTATTCCCTGGAACCCATGTAAACCAGATGCATAAGGTGGTGCGTGTGTCTAGAGTTTGCTTGCAATGGCTGGAGGATATGATGTGCACATTCTCTCTCCCTTAGCCCCCTCTCTGAAATAAATAATTAAAAATAAAATATTTAGGACTGGAGAGATGGCTTAGCAATTAAAGCACTTGCCTACAAAGCTCAAGGACCCAGGTTCGATTCCCCAGGACCCACATAAGCCAGATACACAGGTGATGAATGCCTCTGGAGTTCATTTGCAGTGGCTTGATGCCCTCTCTTTCTCTCTCTTCTCTCTCTCACTCCCTCTTTCTCTCTCAAACAAATAAATGAAAATCAAATATTTTGAAAAACAATTCCTGTCTGCAAGATGGTAGCTGCACAGGTTATGAGTAGCTCTGATCTGAAGGCCTGAAGGGTACCAGAAGAGCTGCTGGTCTTCAGACCAGGGAGGAAGGCCCGAGAAGCTGGGTTCTGAGGTCCGCGAAGGACAAAAGCAACTGGGCAGATGCCCTCGCCAGCAAGCAGCCGGGCAGCCAGGCAGAAGGCCTAAAACTGTGTTGTCACAGGCCCACCCACGGAGTGAGGAGGAAGAAGGGGGGCTCAGAAAGAGAACGGAGCCCCACGGGAGCATGGGTGAGTCCCATCCCGATGGTGGTGCCTCTAGATGGGTTTCTAGAAGCCTTTTGGCAATGCGTTCCCAGGGGTCCCTCCCTCTTTTATCTGTGTTTCCCTTTCGATTATTGAGGTTTTAGGGCGGCTCTGGGAAGGGGCCACAATCTACTGAAATAAAACCAGGACCCTCAAAGTTTACTGTACATGAGGTTTGGGGTGAGATTGCTGGGAACGGGAGAAAGTCCTTAAGCAGATAATCATTGCCGGAAGTCTTGTTTCTCTGCAGGTGAGAGGCTTAAGCCAGATCTCTGAGGGGGGCGGGGCTCCTCTCCTTTCTCATGTCCCTCCAATATTCTCTAGCTTTCATATATATATATGAATATATATAATGTGAATCTGGCTTTACATTATATATATATATAATATTGAATTTATTTTTATTAGATATGGACATGTTTAGTAGATAAACAACATATGTTGGTACCATCCTTTCCCTCCTTCCTGCCCCTTTTCTGAGGAGGCCCTCCTCGCTGGGGATGCAGGTCAACCCTATGGGGATTGTGGGTCATGCATTATGGGGGCAGCAGTCAGTTATGGGGGAGAGGCAATGTCTCTGTGCTTAATGTCCCAACTTGTGTCTCTAACAATCTTTCTGCCACTCTTCTGCAAAATTCCCTGAGCCATGCTGGGTGTAGCTTTCTTTTTTTAAAAAAAAAATAATATCTTTTTTAATTTATTTGCAAGCAGAGAAAAGTAGTAAAAAGAGAGACAGACAGAGAGAATATGTTTGCCAGGGCCACCAGCTGCCACAAACAAACTCCAGATGCATGTGCCACTTTGTGCATCTGGCTTTACATGGGGACTGGGGAATCAAACCCAGGTCATTAGACTTTGCAGACAAGTGCATTAACCACTGAGTCATCTCTTCTGCCCTGTTCCCTGTCATTCCACCCTGCCTCAAAAGGACTCTGCCGAAGGGAAGCCACCAGTGCACATGTGGACTGCTCTCCATCTACCAAGAGCGGTGTCCTGCCATTCTCACAGCACCTTGTGAAAAGAAAAATACCATTGTTCCCTTTCCAAGGATAGAAAATTAAAGCTCGGAGAGGTGAAGTAGGAAAGCTAGGGTTTGGACACAGTCCGTTCCACTTTGCCAAGGAAGGGGACAATATCTGGAAGAGAGCTCTCTCTCTTTTTTATTTTATTATTTATTTGAGAGGGAGGGAGGCAGAAAGAGAGAAGCAGAGAGGGAGTGAGAGAGAAAAAAGAATGGACACACCAGACCCTCAACAGATGCATGCACCACTTTGTGACTTTGCGCATCTGCCTTACATGGCTACTGGGGAATCGAACCTGGGTTCTTAGGTTTCCCAGGCAAGTGCCTTAACTGCTAAACCATCTCTCCAGCCCCAAGAAAAGAAGATGGGAGAAGCCGGGCATGGTGGCGCACACCTTTAATCCCAGCACTTGGGAGGCAGAGGTAGGAGGATCACTGTAAGTCAGTGGCCACCCTGAGACTACATAGTCAATTCCAGGTCAGCCTGGACTAGAGTGAAACCCTACCTGGAAAAACAAACAAACAAACAACAAAAAAGAAGAAGGAGGAGGAGGAGGAGGGATGGAGACATGGCTCAGCAGTTAAAGGTACCTGCCTTCTAAGCCTAAGGACCAGGGTTCAATTCTCCACATAAAGCCAGATCCGCAAGGTGACACATGCATCAGTTATATAGTTATAGTAGCTAGAGGCCGTGGTGTGCTCATTCTCTCTCTCTCTCTCTCTCTCTCTTTCACTCACACACACACACACACACACACACACAAAATAAATAAATAAAATAAAATATGTTTTTAAAAAGAAAAGAAATGAAGGTCAAGCTTTCTCTGGCCCCATCAGCTCTTCCTTGCTGCTGGGACTCTGACGTGATGTCTGGCACGGTGGTAGCCATGCTGTGATCATTAGGAGAGATGTCACCAACACACCAAGTGGCACAGGAATGCCAAGGGCACAGGTATCTGGGTCCCTGCTAACATTTCTTCAGTCTCTGAGCCAAGCCTAGAACCTCTTACCTTGAAGCTTTGTGGTAAGTAACAACCAACACTCCCGTTGCTTGGGCTGGCATTGTAGAGCTCACCGTCATTTGTGGTTTCAGGCGTCCTGCCACACTGTCGCCCACACAGGCACAATAATGCTCTGCTTACATTTCCTGTGAGTCACCCCCCCCCCGCCGTTGTACGTGTGTACGTATGGATATAAGTGTGCCACAGCACCTGAGTGGAGGTCAGAGGACAGCTTTCCAATATTGGTCCTCACCTTCCACCTCATCTGAGGCAAGGTCTCTTGTCCGTTGCTCCATTTACTGGACTATCTGGGCCTCGAGCTTCTGGGGAAATCCTCCTGTGTCTGCTTCCCATCTCAGCGTAGACATACTGGCCTTCCAGGAGCCCACAGCTGCTCCCTGTTTCCATGTGGGTTCTGGCATCGGAAGTCAGGAACTAGCTCTTGCATAGCCAGCATTTTATTCTGCAGAGTCCTCTTCCTAGCATGTGAGGGTCTTTCCTTTTTATTTTCTTTTCAAATATTTTCTTAATTAACAACTTCCATAAATTTTAAAATATCCCATGGTAATACCTTCTCTCCCCCCACTTCCCTTTTGAAACTCCACTCTCCATCATGTCCCCTCCCCCTCTCAATCAATCTCTCTTCTATTTTGATGGCATGATCTTTTCCTCCTCTTATGATGGTCTTGTGTAGGTAGTGTCAGGCACTGTGAGATCATCGATATCCAGGCCATTTTGTGTCTGGGGGAGCATGTTGTACGGAGTCCTACCCTTCCTTTGGCTCTTACATTCTTTCCACCACCTCTTCCGCAATAGAACCTCAGCCTTGGAAGGTGTGATCGAGATATTGTAGTACTGAGCACTCCGGTCATTTCTTTCCAGCACCATGATGCCTTCTGAGTCGTCCCAAGGTCACTGCCATCTGAAAAGGAAGGTTGTCTACCAAAAGTGAGAGTAGCATTAATATAAGGGCATGAACATTAAGAGAAGTGCTAACTGGGCAGTTTGATAAGCATAGTATACTCATTTAGCCAGACAGCAGCAGACGTTACACCCCTAGGGCTCATGACTACCCCTGTTTTAAGTTTTCAGTATCAGGGATGTATCCCCTCCCATGGAGCAGGCCTCCAGTCCAATTAGAGGGCAAGTGGTTCCTACCATGACAGATGTGCCACTATTGCACCCATTGGCTCATTTAGCCTGGCTGGCAAAATATAAGGCTTGCAGTGTCCACTGTTGAGTATCTTCACTGGTGATTTCTCTTTCTCCCATTTAATTGCATGCAGAATGGCTTCTTCCTGCTTTCTGTCAGCTGGAAACCAGAGATTTTTTAAAGGGCCCAGGGAAGGGGGACAAGGGGGTCTTTAGGAATGAAGAATGGAGGGGGAAGATGAGACCTTTCATGTCCAGGTGGCCTGATAGCTCTTGAGGGCAGCTCTGTGAGTTACCAGCTTTTTTTGTAACAGATGTGCCTTATCATGCTATGGTCCCAGAAAGTTTTATGGTCCACCAAGGTTCATTAACCCTTCAGCTTAGACTTGGAATTTCAGCAGGCTGAGGCAGGAAGATTGCTGCATTCAAGGACAGCTTGTCACAAAAAATAAAATAAAAATAGATTCCATCTTCCTCTGGTTTCTGACAGTTCTGAAACCCTAAGTTGAGTGTCCATGGTGAGATCTCTCTCCCACATGCCCGAGCTGGGCCGCAGCTTTGGGGTCAGGAAAAGGAGAACAAGGTGGGAACCCACCTCACAGAATGGTTAAGACATCTGCACAGCTGCCCTTAAGTCTAGGCTCCTGGGAAGGCACACCATGGCTACATTATTGAGGGTCCACGCAAGGTCCGGGGTATCCACCACCTCACAGCTGGCTGTGGGGTGACTGAGAACTTCAGAGTCCTAATGTGTCAATAGCATGCACGTATCCAGTGTATGGACTAAAGCCCAGTCCCAAGGAGCCAAGGGGTCAGTGGGGAACCAAGGATGTGGTCATTGCAGCTGAGGGATCTGGGTTCTAATCCTGACAGCACACACTTACCTTCCCTGTGCTCAGGAGGCTGGGGCAGCAGGATGGCCAAGTTCCAGGTCATCCTGGGCTACTTACTGAGAGTCTGTCTCATGAAAAAGACACACTCTTCCCAAAACTCCCAGCTTGGCTTCCCAGCTGTGTGACCTTGGACAAATCACTTTGCCTCTCTGAGCCTCAGCTGCCCCATCTGGACAATGTGAGGAGTAATGGATGCTTCGTGACTGGAAGATGGAATCCGTTAAACACAGACAGCCATGACCCCTGGGGCACCTCAGCGTCTGCTGTCTCTTCTTATAGCTACAGGATTTTTCTTGCCTGGAAATAAGAAGGGAGAGAGGAATGGAGGTTTCTGTGCTGCTCTGCCTCCAGGGACAGATGGGGGGAGGAAGGAAAGGGCAAAGAGGTCATTGGTTAGACTAGAATATATTTTTTCTTCAGAAAAATGATGGTGAAGTTAGAATGGTGCTGGAAGGAGCTTTCACTCACAGCTCAGTGCTGCGCCTATGTCCTGGGTACTTTGGGGACTGACACCTAGCTAGGGAACCTCGCCCCCTGCGCAGTACCCATAAATGGCCCCTGCGTGATGGCTCCAGCAAAATACCAAAGAAAAAGTGACAAATTCCCACAGGAAGTCAGCTTCGTACAAGGCTGGAGAGATGGCCTGTCTGACATCAGGCATGGTCGAGGTCCTAGCTTTCAAATGGCTCCTGTTGTGTGACTTCCTGGGGAGGCATATGTTCACCCCAGACAGGGTACCAACCATAGACCAAAGAAATGACTCACCCATGTCTAGCTCTGTGACCCAGTGACAGGATGGCTGACTCTCAGGCCTGATGGCTGTGCAGTTTGCAGGCAGCTCCACTGAAGAGTTCCCTCTCCCCAACTGTCACTGCTCAAAGAACCTGGGGAGGGACCTGGTGAATCTTTCTTTTTTTTTTTTTTTTTTTAATTTATTTGAGAGGGACAGACACAGAGAGAAAGACAGATAGAGGGAGAGAGAGAGAGAATGGGCACGCCAGGGCTTCCAGCCACTGCAAACGAACTCCAGACGCATGCGCCCCCTTGTGCATCTGGCTAACGTGGGACCTGGGGAACCGAGCCTCGAACCGGGGTCCTTAGGCTTCACAGGCAAGCACTTAACCGCTAAGCCATCTCTCCAGCCCCCTGGTGAATCTTTCTAAATTTCCTTCGTTTCCTCAGCTCATGAACCTCCCTTCAGAAAGGAGTGTTTCCATTCAGAGAAGTGGGTGACACACTTCCATGTTGTCACAGGGCGGGCGGTGAAGTTAAAGAGAAGGTGGGGAGAGAGAGTAGGAAATAGTCTGCTGTCTCTTCTCATAAGAACACCCATCCCACGATGGCAGCCTCACCCTGGTGACCTCATCTAAACTCAACTTTTATCTTCCAGAGGCCCCATCTCCAAAGGCATGGTGTGGGATGAACTTGGGAGGAACATTCAATGTTCTGACAAACCTCAGCTCGAGACAAGTCTTAGACTACAGATCTGGACAGGAAGGGAGCTTAGGGTGGGCATGGCAGGGTACCTTGGCCACCAACACTCTTGGCTCTTCTTGGAAGGCCACAGGATGGCTCACAGTCCATGGCTTTGGGCCTATTGTGGTGAGACCCGGGGCAAGTGTCCTACCCTCTCTGGGCCTAAGTGGGTAACTGACGCCTCTAGGACTCCAGCATTACGTCAGCCTGCATGCTACTCACGTTTCTTGTAAAAGTGGACTCTTGGCCACTGACCAGTTTGTGGCATTTCCCCTGGTTATCAGCCTATCCTACTTGTCCTGCTGAATGACTCAGGCATGGGCACGGGCATGGGCATGTGGTTCAATGTGGACTAATGAGTTCTTCTCCAGGATTTCCGATGGGGCTTTGAGGAGAAAGCACTGTTCCCCAGGGCTATTCAGCCGCTGGGTGGTGGAGCCCTGGGCTCTGGAACCAACTTTTCCACCCTGAAGGGACAGGCTTATCCAGACTATGAAACTGACAAGGGGGAAGTCAGAGCCCCGAGGAGGAGAGTGAGGGAGCCTGCACGCCAATGTCAGCTGCGCCTGAAGTCCGTCCACCACCAGGTTTTCCCAGTTAAGCCAGCTTAACTGTCAGCTGGTATCAGAAGCACATGGCTATTCCATTGCATTGGCTGGAGCTACTCTGTCCTATGGCGACAGCGCCTCATCCTCCCAGGTTTGGGATGGCCAGCCCTGTGTCTCCTCACAATGTGGACTGCATTTCCACTTCCCTGTCCGTCTCAGCTCCCTGCAGAGGTAGGGTAACACCAGATGTACAAGGTGGCACATTCCTTTGGAGTTTGTTTGCAGTGGTGGGAGGCCCTGACTTGCCCATTTATTCTCTTTCTCTCTCTCCAATAAATTAGTAATTTTTTCTAATTAATTAATTAATTAGAGAGAGACAGGCAGATAGAATGGGTGCCCTAGAGCCTACAGCCATCGTAAATGCACTCCACCTTGTGCATCTGGCTTATGTGAATACTGGGGGAATTGAACTCGGGTCCTGAGGTTTCACAGACTTAACCACTAAGCCATCTCTCCAGCCCAGGTTTTTTTTTTTTTTTTTTTGGTTTTTCGAGGTAAGGTTTCACTCTGGCCCAGGCCCAGGCTGACCTGGATTTCACTATGTAGTCTCAGGATGGCCTCGAACTCATGGCGATCCTCCTACCTCTGCCTCCTAGGTGCTGGGATTAAAAATGCGCACCACCACGCCCGGCTTCAGCCCAGTATTTTTTATGGGCTGGAAGATGACAGCAGACACGGAGAGGGCTCAGTTCTGGCAGAGCCCCACTCAGAAGCCCATCAAGCTACGAATCCATCCATGGATTGAACCAGCCGTGAGGCCGGAACACTCGTGATCACCTTTCCCAGAGGCCTCGGAGTGGCTGTACTGAGGACCCAGGCTTCAATACGTGAGCTTGAGAAGGGGTGTCATTTAAGACCCAAACATTCTGAGACTTACAGGGAAACTCCTGAGCTTCTGGGGGAGGGAGGGAGGGAGGGAGGAAGGAAGGCAGGAAGGAAGGAAGGAAGAAAGGAAGAAAGAAAGGAAGGAAGGAAAGAAAGAAGGGAGGGAGGAGGAGGAGGAAAGAAGGGGGAGAGGGAAGGAGGGAAGAAGAATGAAAGGTTAGAAGGAAGAAAAAAGGGAAGGAGGAAGAAAGAGAGGAAAAAAGATCTAAGTGTAGAGTTCAGGCATGGCTGTATCCAGGACTCCCTCCATCCCTCCAGCTCTCACTGTCACCAGACTGGCTTTATTGGAAGTACCCAAAGAGGTGACGAAGTTTTCATAGTTCTGAATGCAGTTTCAGGTGCAGTTTCAGGTACAGCCTCTGTGTCCACAGACTCCAGAAACTCCCTCCTTGAGTCTCATTGGCTGGCCTTAGGACATGAGCTTGCCTCTCCACCAATCCCTGTGGAGGGAGCACTAGCTTCTGGTCAGCCTGCCCCGATGGCCTCTGGCCCTGTGTCCTCTCCCGCACAGCTCATGGAGGCCCAACAAACTCACTCTCCTCACCCTGGGTTTGCATAAAAACCCACGTCCACGAAATAGCAACTGCAATGTTTTTCAATCACACAGCTAAGATATTTAAAAATATCACCCATATGTGTTTTAAATACAGACAAATAGCTGGCGAGGCAGCCGCTTCGCACTGCGTGCCATTCTGAGTCGCAGCTTCTCGCTTCCAACTCTCAGAATCGCACATTGAAGGCCAGACGAGCCCAGATCTGTGAGCTGGAGGCTGCGTCTCCCCAGAACCTTCCAGATCCCATGGCCCCATTTCTTTCTGCGATTTGGGAAGGAAGCTTAAGGTTCTGGGCTGAGAACATGGGGCCACTTTAAAGACATCTTTTCCAAGCAGGGGCCAGTGGTCCATGCCTGTAATCCCAGCTCTTGGAAGATGGAGGCAGGAGGGCCAGCAGTTCAAGGTCATCCATAGTTACATAGTGAGTCAAGGCCATTCTGAGATACACAACATGAGGCCCTGCCTCAAAAAAAGTGGGGGGGCTGGAGAGATGGCTTAGTGGCTAAGCGCTTGTTGCGAAGCCTAAGGACCCCAGTTCGAGGCTCCATTCCCCCGGACCCATGTTAGCCAGATGCACAAGGGGGCACATGCATGTGGAGTTCCTTTGCAGTGACTGGAGGCCCTGGCGCACCCATTCTCTCTCTCTCTCTCTCTCTCCCCCCCCCCCTGTTTTTCTCTCTCTCTCTCTGCCTCTTTCTCTCTCTGTCACTCTCAAGTAAATAAATAAATAATTTTTTCAAGTCGCTATTTTCACTTTCATAAAGCCACTGTTTTCTGTCTTTCTGTCTACTGTGTCACACCATGCATGTTGGACTTTAAAATTCACTTGGTTTATGTTTAAATCATATAACTTGAGACACTCCCACCAGTGCATTTTCTCACTTTCTGAATTTATACTTTCCATTAATAGCCAAAACGATACATGTCTCCTGTGAGTACCACAGAGTTTCAAACCACACAGCTGAAAATGCATCTTCCATGCAAGTACGCTCCCCTTTCTCATCCATGCGGGCCAGTGCCCCGAATGAACAGTAAGTCCTTGGGCACTTTCAGCATGTGAGCGTTGTGGCATTCCCACGTTGAGACAGCTGCAATGTCAGCAGCAATACGGACACGTGGGACACTGTTTCATATGCAGTCTGTTGTTGAAAACGTGGTTACCTAGCGCGTGACTGTGTTACTCAAGAGGTACTTGGGGGCAGATGTGGTGGCACAGACTTTAGCCCAGGAGGCTGAGGTGGGAGGGTCATCATGAATTCAAGGCAAGCCTGGAACTATAGAATAAATTCCTGGTCAGCCAGGGCTAGAGTGAGAAACTGCCTTGAAAAAAAAAAAGATGGAAGCCCAGGGGTAGGCGAGTCCAGGTTTGATGCACTGGGTAGCACTGACCTCAGCTCTGTGCCCCACTGTGCCTTGTGACCCTCAACCTCAGTCAGCTTCCTCCCCTCATGGCCCCAAAAGGGCTGCCCCAGAACCAAGCATCACACACAGACACAAAGATGCCCGTAGCAAACCTCCCTCGGTCCCCTCGCGTCTCACTGCCTAGGCCTGAATCACAGGTCCACTCCCAGACTCTCGAACAGGGTTGGGAGAGAGTCATCTCCGTGCTCCTCAGAGTCATGATTTGAGGCAGGTAGACAATCAGCAGCGAGGAGGAAGTACCCCCATCCTCCCTCATCCCTCACTCCTCAGGTGGGAGAAAACTGAACTGGGGGACCTGTGACGTCATCTCCCAGGGTTTCCTGGCACGTTGAACTCCAGTTCATTTGCCAACGTCAGTGACTGGTTGAGTAAGTCATTGTAGAACTATAAGCCGGGCGTGGTGGCGCACGCCTTTAATCCCAGCACTCGGGAGTCAGAGGTAGGAGGCTCGCCATGAGTTCGAGGCCACCCTGAGACTACATAGTGAATTCCCAGGTCAGCCTGAGCTAGAGCGAGATCCTGCCTCAAAAGAAAAAAAAAAAAAAAAAAGAATTCTTTCTCTTCTGCCTCTTAGTCACCTACTCTATGGGGTGTACCCCTCACCAAAAAAGTCTACATTTGAGTCCTCATCTTGGGGTCTGTCTCTGGGGTTACCCAAAATAAGCCAAGTGGATAGTTCTGCTTGTTACAGAAGGAAGAAGGGGACAAAAGAAAGAAAGAAAGGAAGAAAGAAAGAAAAAAAGGGGCTGGGGGGCTAAGGAGGTGGCTCAGTGTATAGCTGGTCTAGCCTAATCAGTGAACTCCATGTTCAACGAGACACCCTGCCTTAAAAAAAAGGTGGCAGGCCTGGAGAGATGGCTTAGCGGTTAAGGCGCTTGCTTGCCTGTGAAGCCTAAAAACACAGGTTCAATTCCCCAGTGCCCACATAAGCCAGATGCACAAGATGGCGCATGCACCTGGAGTTTGTTTGCAGTGACTAGAGGCCCTGGCACACCTATTCTCTCTCTCTCTCTCTGCCTTTGTTTTTTTTCTCTCTCTCAAATAAGTGAATGAATAAAATATATTTAAAAGAATAAGGTGGTAGCCAAATGTGGTGGTACATGCCTTTAATGCCAGAATCGGGAAGGCTGAGGTAGGAAGATAGCTGTGAGTTTGAGGCCTGCCTAAGACTACACAGTGAATTTCAGGTCAGCCTGGGCTAGAGTGAGACCATACTTTGAAAACAAACAAACAAACAAACAAAAAAGGTAGAAGGGCTGGGGAAATGGCTCAGCAGTTCAAAGTGTTTGCTTGGACTGGTGAGATAGCTTTAGTGGCTAAGATGCTTGCCTACGAAGCCTAATGACCCAGGCTGGACTCCTCAGAACCCACGTAAGCCAAACACACAAGGTGACGCATGTGTCTGGAGTTTGACTGCAGTGGCTAGAGGCCCTGGAGGGCCAATTCTCTCTCTATCACTCTCATACTTGCTCTCTCACTCTCTCATTTAAAAAAAAAAAAGAGTAAAAATAAGCTGCTTGCTTGCTTACAAAGCCTGCCAGCCCTGGTTCAATTCCCCAGTACCCATGTAAAAGCCAGATGTACAAAATGGCACATGTGTATGGGGTTTGCCTGTAGTGGCAACAGCTCTGGTGTACCCACACACCCATATTCTCTCCTGTTCCCTGTCTACTCACAAAATCATAAATAAAACTATTTCTTTAAAAAGAAGTTAAAGGCCAGCCTGGATTACATAGTGAGTCTGAAGCCAGTTTAGGTTATATGAGATCCTATCTTACATAAATACACAAGCAAACCCAGAGGTTTGGCTAGGATAGAGCCAGTGTGTGTTTTTTCTTGTGCCTGACTTAGTGACATTCCTTGGCGTCATGGAAAAGGCTGAGAACTAGAAGGAGGACCAGAGCAGAAGGAACCATCAGAAGGCCACCATATCACTACCGGCCTGTGAGCTGAGATTTGGACGTGACTTGTAGAGTTGGTAACCAGCTTCCTTCCTGGTCCCCAGGATCCATCCCCCAACCCAGCAGCATTGGCTCTCTGGCTTTACCACCCACATGCACCACAACCTGCCTCTTCCATAGAAGATCTTTTCTCTTGTCTCTGCCTCTATGACTCCTCAGGTGGCTGCGAACTCAAAGCTATCCTAACAATTTTCCTTGGGCCTTCTGTGTATACTTCTCCCTATAAAGAACAAATCTGGGCTGGAGAGATGATCTAATGGTTAAGGCACTTGCCTGCAAAGTCGAAGGACCCAGGTTCAATTCCCCAATACCCATATAAGCCAGATGCCCAAGGTGGCACATGCATCTGGAGTTCATTTGCAGTGGCTGGAGGCCCTGGCACACCCATTCTCTCTCTCTCTCTGTCTGCTTCTTTCTATTTCTCTCTCTCTCTCTTTCTGAAATAACTAAATAAAAATAAAATAGCACCACGCCCAACTAATTTTATTTTATTTTATTAATATTTTTATTTATTCATTTATTTGACAGAGAGAGAGAACGGGCATGCCAGGGCCTCCTAGCCACTGCAACTCCAGATGCATGCACTACCTTGGGCATCTGGCTCTATGTGGGTACTGGGGAATCAATCCTGGGTCCTTTGGCTTTGCTGGCAAGTGCGTCTTAATGGCTAAGCCATCTTTCCAGATCTAATTTTATTTTATTTTATTTTTGTTTGTTTTTTGTTTTGTTTTTCGAGGTAGGGTCTCATTCTAGCCCAAGCTGAACTGGAATTCACTCTGTATTCTCAGAGTGGCCTCAAATTCACAACGATCCTCCTACCTCTGCCTCCCGAGCACTGTGGGATTAAAGCCGTGCGCCACCACGCCAGGCCTAATTATATCTTTTAGGGGTGGATTTTTTTTAACATGTAAAATTTGAATTGTTTATGCTCCCCCTTTTTTAAGACAGGGTCTCTTGGCACTGCAAATGAATTGCCAGAACTGTGAATGAGTGAATGAATGTCAGACTAGCTGGTCTGGGACTGTCCTGCCCCTGCCTCCCATTGTGGCAGGCACCCTGGGGTCACAGACGAATATGCCACTCTGCATCCAGCTTTATATGATTGCTGGGGGATTGAATCCAGGTCAACAGGCTTTGCAAGCAAGCACCTTGACCTCCTGTGTCTTCCCAGCCTCTCTCCCCTCCTTCTTTCCTTCCTCTCTCTCTCTTCTCTTTCTCCTTCCTTCTCGCCTTTCTTTAACAATGATTTCATAAACACCGGCTACATACCAGTCACCTTGAATTTTGTGACATCAGTCCCTGATTCCAGGCTACAATGCACATGCATATTTGAGGGGCGACCCTAAGATGCCTTTCTATTAACCAATTATACCCACCATAGCCGACAAAGTTCTGGTGGCTCCACATCCTTGTCCATGCTTGATGTCATGAGTTTTAAGATTTTGGTCAGTCTGGTATGAAATATTTTTGGCCTTTGTTTGCATTTTTCCTAATTATTAGTGAAGCTCCGTGCTTTGCACCAATATACTGGCAGTTGGCATTTCTCCTCCTGTGAGGTGACTGTCCTGGTGCTTAGAAAGCCACCTCACGGGACTTCTCTGAGGACATCTAAGTCTTTCATTTTAAGTACTTGCTTGGGGCTGGAGAGATGGCTTAGCAGTTAAGGCACTTGCCTGCGAAGCCTAAGGACCTAGGTTCGACTCTTCAGGTCCCACAGAAGCCAGATGCACGAGGTGGCGCATCCATCTGAAGTTTGTTTA
The DNA here is from genome assembly GCF_020740685.1 of Jaculus jaculus. Taxonomy (NCBI): domain Eukaryota; kingdom Metazoa; phylum Chordata; class Mammalia; order Rodentia; family Dipodidae; genus Jaculus; species Jaculus jaculus. The sequence goes on from NC_059114.1 coordinate 22,820,710, forward strand.
CAGTGACTGGAGGCCCTGGCATGCCCATTCTCTCTCCCTCTCTTCCTCTTTCTCCTTCTCTCTGTCTCGAATAAAAATAAAAATAAAAGATTAAGTACCAGCTTGCCAAAGCAACAGGAAGTCCAGATGTTACAGAGGCGAGATATAAAGAGGCAGGAGGGGCCTGGGGGAGGCAGAGAGATTCCTTCATTTTCCCATGTGACAGCCCTTAGAGTCTGTATGGACTGTGGAATCCTGCAATGCCCCCTACTTCAGGAGAACCTTACTTTAAAAAAATTTTTTTTTTGTTTTTTATTTTATTTATTTATTTGAGTGTGTCAGACAGAGAGAAAAAGAAGCAGAGAGAGAAAGAATGGGCTCTCCAGGCACTGCAAATGAACTCCAGACGCTTGCGCCCCCTTGTGCATCTGGCTAACATGGGTCCTGGGGAATCCAGCCTTGAACTGGGCACCTTAGGCTTCACAGGCAAGCACCTAACCACTAAGCCATCTCTTCAGACCAGGAGAACCTTACTTCTAATAGTGGATTTTCTTTTTATAAAAACTTTTGGCCTGGCATGGTGGCACATGCCTTTAATCCCAGCAGAGGTTGGAGGCAGAGGTAGGATTGCCCTGAGTTCTAGGCCACCCCGACATTACATAGTGAATTCCAGGTCAGCCTGGGTTAGAGTGAGACCCTACCCCCTACCTTGAAAAGCCAAAAAAAAAAAAAAAAAGTTTTGTTTTTTTTTTTTTTTTTTTTTTTGGTTTTTTGAGATAGGGTCTCACTCTAGTCCAGGCTGACCTGGAATGCACTATGCAGTCTCAGGGTGGGCTTGAACTTATGATGCCTTAGTAGTTAAGGCACTTGTCTGCAAAGCCTAGGGACCCAGGTTCAATTCCCCAGTATCCACGTAAGCCAAATGCACAACAAGGTGGCACATGCATCTGGAGCTCATTTGCAATGGCTAGAGGCTCTGGTGTGCCCAATTCTCTCTCCATCTGCCTCTTTCTATCAAATAAATAAAAACATTTTATTGACCATCTTCATACATACAGACAGAATACCATGATTATAATCTCCCACCACCCCCTTTGGATTTTTTTAATTTTACTAGGTGTATATGTGTGTCTGATATGTGGGAGCATGTTTGTGTGGGGGAGGGTGTGTGTCACTTCCGCCTCATCTGAGGCGGCCTCTCATTTGTTCCATTCGCTAGGCTGGCAGGCCCCTGAGCTTCTGGGAGACTCTCCTGTCTCTGTCTGCCCTTCTCATTGTAGGAGGGGGGATTACAAACATTCATGCTACAATGTGCAGCTTTAACATAGGTTCTGGGGATCTGAAGCCAGGTCCTCACTCTCACAGAGCAAGCGCGTTTTCCTTGGAACCATCTCCCCAGCCCCAGTCATGGATCTTCGTGTCCCTAAACTTCAACCCAGCAAAGAACAGCTCAGCTCCTTTATAGATGTGAAAAGCAAGGCCTCGGGGTGCCTTGTGCAGGGGAGCTTGGTCAAAGCACATGGCATCATGACCCTGGCTAGCTTCATGCATGACCCTCCCTCTGTGACCCCAGAACCCAGAGCCAGGTGGAGTCCACCAGAGAATCAGCTGGTGCCCCAGGGAATGTCACTCCTGGTTTGGGGGAATCTTGTCAAAGCAAAAGAAGAAGCCAACACTTTGCTTCATTCCACTGCTCCAGGTCACATGCTCCTATCCAACATTGAAGGGCAGAAAGCATGTCCCACCCATGGTGCATGACCACCGTGGAGGATTCCTTCTCTGGATTCTCCACCCTGATCTCTAGAGGAGGAAGCTGACCCCAGCTCTGAGGTCTAGACTTAGACCTCACAGTCACCCAGCAGCCAGCCGTTTCCCAATATGTGCCTTTTAAGTAAAGTGTGACACCACTGTTTCCCATGCCTACTCTCTCTCTCTTACATTTGTCTCTTGTCTGGGCCACCATCTGTCCCTCTGCTCTGCAGCGCTGCGTCAGCGGCAGGGCAAGGCCTTGCCAGCCAGGTTCCCTCCACCTTCCTGCCACTTAGCGATATGTGACAGATGCAAGTTTCTTCACACCAGTTCCCTCCGCCAGCAGGTGCTTCTTAATGAGCAGAAGTTCCAGCCCGTTATGACTCCTTGAGATTATCTTTGTTCTGTGTCCATCCCGGGGCTCACTGCGCTGATCTAACCCTTTTCTCTTCTTTTTCCCGAGGGTTGGGACAAAGAGCCGGGCTGTCAAGAACTCGAGTGGTGGAGAACTTGATCTCTAAGTGCAAGTTTATTATTATTATTTATTTATTTAAGTGTGTGAGAGAGGCGGGGGGGGGGGAGCACCAGCAACTACAAATGAACTCCAGACGCATGCACAACTTTGTGCATCTGGCTTACATGGGCCCTGAGGAATTGAACCTGGGTCCTTGGGCTTTGCAGGCATGTACCTTAACCTCTAAGCCATCTCTCCAGCCCTAAGCACAAGTTTTTAGACCTAAGGAGGACTGGAAGGTCAGAGCTAGTGGCACAGCTCAACTGGAGCAGGGGAAAGGGGAAATCCAGAAGGTTCTGGAATCAGTCTGCCTGGCTCTTCTCACTTTCTGGCTCCATGACCCTGGTTAAGTCAACTCCATGCCTCAGGGCACTCCTCTGTGAAATGGAGTAATACCTCACAGGATTGTTGTAAAGCCATGGAGATAATTTGTGCTTAGAACAGTGCAAAATCACAATTAATCGTCATTATTAAGCTGTGCTCCTCAGAGTTCCCTACCACCTACACCCATGACTCACTTCTTTTCCCAAATGTGTTTCGTGGTTTTTTGTTTTGTTTTGTTTTGTTTTTTTTGAGGTAAGGTCTCAGTCTATTCCAGGCTGACCTGGAATTCACTATGTAGTCTCAGGGTGGCCTTGAGCTTGCAGTGATACCCCTACCTCTGCCACCCGAGTGCTGGGATTAAAGGCACCATATCCGGGCCTCTTTTCCCAAATATGAATGCTGGCTGTGGCCACCTGCTCGGACTTACCCATTGGGACCCCATGCTTTGTACAACATGAATTTAATTCTCAGTGCAGCACAAGAAATTCCCATTGTGCAGACTGAGAAACTGAGGTTCCAAAATGTAGGATGATATTGACAGGTGCACCCCTAAGAAATGGCCAAGTCAAGACAGGAATCTGATTTCATCCCTGCTAATTGTCATCTGGGTACCATCCTGCACTGGGATGGAGATGGGGACAGAGATGGGCATTGCCCCCATAATGCTGATTACTTCTTTCAACTGTCATTTTGGGAGCTGTGACTTATTTATAGCAGATGTGACAGGTCTATGGAGGGGAAGCGACTTGCCCAGGTCACACAGCCAGGGAGAGACCAGGATCTGCATCCTTGAACTTGGGTCTAAGGCTGACTCTTGATTCATTGTCCATTCTGAGTTACACAGTGATGACTTTGCAGCCATGACATGTGCACTTTCCAGATGCAGTTTTGGATTTTGCTGCATTTTACAGCCGAGTGGCCCAGGCCCAGGAGCAGGGGTGCTGTGCCTGCTCCCCATGAGCTCTTTCCTTTCCTGTGGCCAAGGACATCGCTGCCAGGGGGAGGGATAGGAAAGAGAGGATCCCTTAAAAGGGCAGGGTGGGGCCAGAGAGATGGCTTAGTGGTTAAGGTGCTTGCCTGTGAAACCTAAGGACTCAGGTTTGATCCCCTAGTACCCACGTAAACCAGATGCACAGGTGGCGCATGCATCTGGAGTTCGTTTGCTGTGGCTGGAGGGCCAATTCTTTCTCTCTATCTTCCTTTCTCTCTCTCAAATAAATAAATAAATAAAAATTGGGGCTGGGAAGATAGCTCAGTGGTTAAGCCCCTTGCCTACAAAGCCAAAGGACCTAGGTTCGATTCCCCAGGACCCACGTAAGCCAGATGGCTCAAGGTGGTGCATGCGTCCGTCTGGAGTTTCTTTGCAGCGGCTGAAGGCCCTGACATGCCCATTCTCTCTCTCTCTCTCTCTCTCTCTCTCTCTCTCTCTCTGGCTCTCTCTCTGATATCTCTCCTCATTCTCCCAAATAAATAAATAAAAATATTTAACAAAATAAAAAGTAAAAAGATTTAAAAGAGGTTAGGGTGTCCCCAAAGTCTACATTGCACCCAGTAGGTTATTTCAGGCCAGTGTGGGAGCTCCCAGAATCCTGCGGTGGGATGAGGTGGGCACGCTTGGAGTGAGAAGGCATATACACAAAGTGTCCAGAAGGTGGGGCTTTTGCCAAAGCCGGACTTGGGAAGGTATACTGCGTCGCTCACCCTCCTGTATCTGCAGCCTGCTCACCCTGTGAGCGCAGTTATGCAAACGCGTGTGCACAATCATGCGTGTCTCACACAAGGGGCCTGGTGTCAACATGCACAAAGTGGCAAGTGCACATATGCATGCATGTGCAAGACAAAGTGCAGACACACAGTGCTTGTGAGGACAGGTGGGTGTGAGTATAGCAAGCAGCCCCATGATGTGTGTACCTCCGTGCTGACGTGTGTGCTTGTATGTACACGTATGTGCAGGTGTGCGTGTGTGCAGATGAGGATGGAGGATAAGATGTCAAACGTGGGTCCTGAGTCACTTTAGAGTCTCCTTCCTGGGCAGTTTGGGGGCAGGGGGATGGAACAGGTGATCTCTTGGGGTGCTGTCTGCCTGGAACATTTACCAAATGCCCTCAGCCAGGTGGTGATGGAATGTTGGGGGGATAGTCTCTGCACACCCCCCCAAGTTCTTACATCTTTAAAGGTTACTGGAGTTGGAGGGAATGAAGAGAGCTTCTAGAACCTTCATCCTGAGCCCTCTGAGTTATTATGATAAGTGTGGCTGGAGACTGTGGGCTTGGGAGAGAGGAAGAGACCCACTAGGCAGCAGGTACCTCCGTGTCCCATGGAAGAGTCAGAGGCCCTTGAGAGAAGAAAGGGAAGTATTGAAAATCAAGAACTAGGACCTGACTTCAGACAGAACAGGATTTAACCCCCAGTTTGGCTGCTCATGGGCTGGGTAACCTTGGGCAAGTCACTTACCCTCTCTGAGCCATTTCCTAAACTACAAAAGGGATACAGGAAAGGACATTTCTTACCTCCAGAGCTGTCAAGAGGAGGAAACCAGATGGCTGTCAGGGGCAGGTCATAAATAATGGCCTTATCACTACTCTTCCACCCCGTGGGCCATGGGCATCATTCTTTGGATTGTGCACACCAACTGTGTAGAAAGCAGAAGCTCCAAGCAGGCTGACTGAGGGCATCAGACACATGCCCCTCAACCCATCTGCCCTATGGCATCTTTATCTACTTTCCTCCTGCCCAGAGCTTAGGGCCTAAGGCCAGTGGCTCCCACCAGCTTCCAAATTATTTGTGGCCCTTGTCCTGCTACGTGACATGGCGATCTCTCCTGCTTCTCTGGGTCTCAGTTTGCTTACCTGCAATATGGCTATGGCGATGCCAGCTGTGAGGGCTGAGGCACACGTTGGCAGCACCCCCATGCATAGTAGACACCACTGTGACAATGACAGTGAGGATGGCAATGCTGCTGGGTCAGGGACAAAGAGACTAGCGTTAGGTTTCCTTTTCCTCTTCTTACCAAAGCATTAGCAGAATTCTTTTCTTTTTGTTTGGCTCACAGCCTGTTTTGCTGACTCGATTAAATGTGAGACCCTCAGATTGCCAGGAGAGGGAGGAGGAAGGAGAGAGAAAGAGGGGGAAGGAGAAGGAGAAGTGGTGACATAAACAGTCGTGCAGGAGAGAAAGGGGAAGAGTGGTTGTGAGGAGAGAAAACAAAGAGAGTAGAAGCTGGGCATGATGTTGCTCACCCGTCATTCCAGCAGTCAGGAGGCTGGGGCAGGGGGATGATGACTTTGAGGCCAGTGTTGGCTATAGAGTGAGGAGTGAGACCCTCTTAAACACACACACACACACACACACACACACACACACACACACGCACACACACGCACACACACACAACTGGAGCAGCCACTTGGGAGAAGAGGAAGGGCTTGCACATCACGGAGGAAGCTATAGAGCCACGGGCTCCACTGGAGGGTTTGGTGGAAGTGATCAGAAGTGGCAGGGAGCCCAGGTCTCCTCAGAGCGCAGAGGGGGCCCATGGCCACCGTGGGGCTGACAGAGGGGCCGGGCTGCCCAGTAGGGAAGTTGGCATCGTGAACTCCACCGTGACTACTTCGGAGGCCTTCACTATTGTGTGGTTTGAACCCTCAGCAGCTCCTGGAGCTGGGAGGCAGTTCCTGTCCTGGAACGGCATCTGTGTGGCTGAGGAAGAACTTTGCCCCTGTGACAAGCAGACTCTTAGGAAACCCAGTGAGCACTGCCTCCATATCCATCAGATGCTGCCAGTAGCCAAGTGACATTTCCTCCTGGGGATGCTCAAAGCACAGCTAGCCAGGGTTCTGATGCCAGAGCTCTTCTGGGAGGGTTCCAGACCAGTACCCCACCAGAGCTATTGTGATGCTGAAAATCCAAGGGAGGAGTCTGAGGAGATGGCTCAGGGGGGTGAAATGTTTGCTATGCAAGCGTGCTAACCTCAATTCAGATCCCCAGCGCCCACGGAAAAGCCAGATACAGCAGCGAATATCTGTAATCCCTGCCCTCCTATAGAGAGATGGGAGGCAGAGACAAGAAAATCTTAGAAACCCCTGGGCCAGCCTGCCTGCCATTCACAAGGGATCCTTCCTCAAATAAGGTGGAAGGTGAGCACCAACATTAGGGGTTGTTTTCTGACCTCCACATACAATATGCATGTCCCTGTACACACACAGAGAGAGAGAAAGAACTAAGCAATCAAACACAAGAGGGCTGAGGCTAAAGCTCAAGGGTAGGGTATCCCTAGCATGAGTGAGGTCCTGGGTTCAACCCCATGACCACAGATGTGCAGTGGACCCAGTGTATCTGACTGAAGACAGATACCAGTGTCTTGGTTCACTGCCTTGTGCTGCTGGACTAAAGGAAGACGGTGGTTTCTCCCTTTGGATCCATGATATGGGACAAGCTGTGGTGGCACAGGCCTTTGATCCCAGCACTCAGGAGGTGGAGGAAGATCAGAAGTTTCAAGGTCATCCTCAGCTACACAGCCAGTTCCAGGCCAACATGAGACCCTATCTTCAAAATAAATAAGGAAATAATAGAGCTGGAGAGATGGCTTAGCATTTGAAGTGCTTGCCTGCAAAGCCTAAGGACAGGTTTGATTCTCCAGTACCCATGTAAAGCCAGATGCACAAGGTGGCACATGTAAATCTGGAGTTCATTTGCATTTGCAAGAGGCTCTGGCACGCTCATTCCTGTTTCTCCTATTGCCTCTTTCTTTCTCTCTCAAATAAATAAAATATTTTTAAAATATTTTATTTTTTTTATTTATTTAAAGAGGGAGGAAGAGAAGGAGAGAGAAAGAGAGAGAGAGAGTGAGCTCCAGGGCCTCCAGCTGCTGCAAACGAACTCCAGATACATGCGTCACCTTGTGCATCTGGCTCATGTGGGTCCTAGAGAGTCAAATCTTGGTCCTTTGGCTTTGTAGGCAAGTGCCTTAGCTGCTAAGCCATCTCTCCAGCCCCAGTGAAATATTAAAAAAAAAAAAATAATAGGGCTGAAAAGATGGCTTGGTGGTTGAAGTGCTTGCCTGCAAAGCCAAAGGCTCGAGTTCGATTCCCCAGGACCCATGTAAGCCAGATGCACAAGGTGGAACATGCGTCTGGAGTTCGTTAGCAGTGGCTGAAGGCCCTGGCACACCCATTCTCTCTCTCTCTCTCTCTCTCTCTCTCTCTCTCTCTCTCTCTCTCTGTTGAATAAATAAACAAAAATGGCTTTGTTGGTCTTTGAAAAGAAAAGGAATGTTGGGCATGGGTGGCACATGCTTTTGATCCCAGCATTTGGGAGGCAGAGGTAGGAGGATCACCATGAGTCTGAGGCCACCCTGAGACTACGTAGTGAATTCCAGGTTGGCCTGAGCTAGAGTGAGACCCTACCTTGAAAAAACAAACAAACAAACAAGAAAGAGTTAATAAGCCGAGGCATGGTATGCAGACACACCCTCCACTCCTGTCCAGTCAATCCCTGCGTGCGGTTTGAAGCAGGGATCTGGTTGTGGGTGCTATTTCCACGCGGATAGCCAGCCGGTCCAGCATCGTGCAGAACATGAAATCTGTCCTTTCTTTCCTTTCTAGTTGGTGGTATCTGTTCTTCTGTCCATTTGTGTGCATCTATTCTTTATGCATGTGAGTCTGTGCCTGGGCGTCTTGTTTCCTCCTTGTCCTTCTGCTGCTCTCTCTGTCATCACCATGTGGTGACAGGCCTCACTATCTGATGGGAAGAGTTCTCCTACCTTGTGTCATGGCTGTTCTTGTCCCTTGCACCTGAATAAGCATTTGAAGATGCACTTGTCAGGTGCCAGGAGAAACGTCCCTGGGGTTTAGGTTGGAATGGCCTGAAACTTATGGACTCATTTGAGGAGGAGGAGGAGGAGGAAGAGGAGACACCTTGATCCTGGGAAGTTTCCTGATCATGAATATAGCCACTCTTTTACAGACCTGTGGGATGGATGTGGTATGTGTTGTGGTGGGGAGGGGATGTCAGGCAGGGTCCCAAGGACAAAGTTCTCTGCCCTGAACCAATTTTTTTGGTCATAAAACTAATCTGTGCTAATAAGGTGATGATCAAGGGCTAGGAGTGGAGAGCTCAGTGCTAGAATATTTGCCTAGCATAAAGGAAGCCCTGGATTCCATCCCTAGAATGAGAAAAAGAAAAATAAATAAATAAATAAAGCTGGATGTGGTGGTGCACGCCTTTAATCCCAGCATTCAGGAGGCAGAGATAGGCCGAGAGTTTGAGGCCACCCTGAGACTGCATATTGAATTCCACGTTAGCCTGGGCTAAAGCAAGACCCTACCTTGAAAAAAAAAAAAAAAGAAAAAGATGTTGATGTGGGAATTAAAATGCATCCAGTTGGTATCGACTTTTCCTCCCTAAGAATCACATTTTAAGCAAAGATGGGAATGCTGTGCATCTTGTTCATCATCGTGTGTCTACTTTGTGACATCTTACAGACTTGGAAGCACGCGCCTCAACACATAACTAACTAGCCCTTGTCTTCCGCAATAGATGAGCAATATTTTTCAGCCCCCTCCGTAGGGTGCTTCAATGGGACCACAACAGCCCCCGCTTCATGTTAACACCGTGTTGCTTCCAGGGGTTCGGTTATCCGTGGCCAACCAAAGTCTGCAAACGCAAAATGGAAAATTCCAGAGTGAGCGCAATACATCTCTTCTTCCGGTGTGTGATTATGCTTGCTCTGTCATTTTATATTGTTATTGTCAACCACCGTGTTGAATTGATGGGTTATGAATTCTGCTTGGCCACAGGCATGTGCCTATAGGGACACTGTGCTGTCCGAGGCTTCAGGCACCCTTCGGAGCTTGGATTAAGGGTGAGGGGCGTAGGTAGGACAATGTTAAGGTGAGAAGGAGAAGCCATGCCCCATTCCTGAGGGGGAGGCAGAAGGAGCAGCTTGTGGGGTCAGCGGAGGCAAGAGAGACAGACAGCAAGACAGGGGCTGTGACTGTGGGCCATCATGGGCTCTGTCTAAACAGCTGAGAAGCAGGGAGGGAGCTAGAGAACAGATACCCTGAGCTTCCTCTCCTTCTGTCCCTGACCTCCTATAGGCTTCCCATTGGCCAGGCCAAATGACAGTCAAGAGAACAAGTGCACCTGGGAGATGTAGTCCGTTGAGGTCAGCGGGTGCAGTGGGAGTGAGGAAGAGCTGAAGGGAAACCATGGGCTCAGTGACCATGCACGTGGTTATTTAGCTCATCCTGACATGGAAGGGAAGGCAGACCTGGAGAGCCTACCATCTTGTGGTGTTCCTCTGCAGTTTGATTGGTTAGGGAGAGCTGGCACCTGGCTGAGTCTGGGGCCCTGACTTCTCTACCCATTCTGTATCTCCCTGGCATCAGCATCCCATTGAGTCCACAGAGCCCCAGGGTGCTGTGAATGAACCAACCACCCACCCCAGCTCTGACCCTCTGCATTCATGTGGCCACATGCCAGCCACTTCTCTCAGGATCTCAGACTTTTTTTTTAAATGCAGTTATTTATTAGAGAGAGAGAGAGAGAGAAGAGAGAGAATGGGTGCACCAGGGCCACCAGCCGCTGCAAACGAACTCCAGATGCATGCGCCCCCCCTGTGCATCTGGCTTATGTTGGTCCTGGAGAGTCGAACCGGGATCCTTTGGCTTTGCAGGCAAGCGCCTTAACCACTAAGCCATCTCTCCAGCCCCCGGGACCTCTGACTTGTTACCTCAGCATATGTGTGTGCATGTTCGTGCATGAGTGCAGGTGCATGCATGCAATGGTGCACACATGGAGGTCAGAGGACACCCTCGGGTGCTGGTCCTCACCTGCCTCCTTGCTTGAGGTAGGGTCTCTTGTCAGACAAGCTGGCCTGTGAGCTTCCAGGAATTCTCCCATCTCCACCTCCTACCTCACCATAGGAGCACTGGTATTGTGGGCGCTTGGCCTTTACGTGGGCTCTGGGGATCTGAACTCAGACGCCCTTGCGTAGCAAGTGCTTTGTCTGCTGAGACAAGCATTGTCAAACAGTAGGACCTTCATAGAGGCCGTGGCCACCGGCCCTGTGTGTAAGGATGCAGGCTTGGTTTGGGTATCCAGTCAGGACAACCCTCGGGCTGCACTATGGACCTGACTCAGGGCCCAGCCTCCCAAAGCATGCTCTGCAGGCATCTGCCAGCCAGTCCCACTTCCCTTCCTCTCTCCCAGGGGTGTGAATACTTCTAGATGAATTCGGAGCTTGTTTTCCTCCTTGCCCGGCAGCTGCGCTGGGCCAAGCAAAGCTCTCAAAGGACATTTTTTCCTTTTGTTTCAGCTTTGACGCTGGGGATCTCGCATATCATTATGCGTGTGTCTGAGGACCTGCCATTATCTTCCCTGGGATTATTGCAGTTTATGAATTTCCCAAAGGAACCTGGCTGCTTCTGATTTGGGGATAGGCTGCCTCACTCTGCCCTGTGCAGAAGTGTGTGTGGGGGGGTACTGTGTTCCCCTTTGAAATTTCCTAACACTCATTATGGTATGTGTGTGTGTGGGGGGGGTTCTCTGGGAGTCAGGAACCTGTTTTTTTTTGGCATATGTGTGTGTGGTGTGTGAGGTGTGTGCATAGTGTCTACACGTGAGTGTGCAGATGTATACACGCCCCATGAGTACGCAGGCAGAGGCCAAGGGAGAACATCTGGTGTCTTTATAGCTCTCCGGTGTCGTTTCCTTGAGACAAGTGCACCCTGAGTTGCCATTTTTTTTGGTCAGACTGGCTGACCAGTGAGCCCCAGCAATTCCCTGCTCCCATGGGACTGGGGTTACAGCTGTCATGACTATGACCGGCATTTGATGTGGGCGCCAGGGATCAAACTGAAGCCCTCTCAGGCCCTCAGGCTTGAGCAGCAAATGCTCTAACCTGCTAAGCCCTCTCCCTGGCTCCCTGTTTGAGTCTTGTGTACCCATGCCTGTGTGTCTGTGGGAGAGTAGTGTGTACATGACATGAAAAGCAGCTTCTCACAAAAATACTTCAATTTTTTATTGCTTTAGCTCCAAAGCCCAAGGCCAGTGTGTGCCAGGAAAAAAAAAAAGTCTGTATTTCCCAGTTTCCCATCTTTCATTAAGGACCACCCATAATGCTATCATTTCGCCCAGCTAACTCTATTTAGGGGGTAAACACTTAACTGCTTAATTCATTATTGCTGAGCCAGAAGACGGTTACAGATGCCTCTGGAACCAAAGCCTCCACATCTAATAAGGCACAGTCTCACGATGTGCTAGGAATGTGGTGGGGGAGACGGCTGAAATTTATTTTGTGAATAAAGCAATAAGCCGCTAAGCAAAGCTAATATGTCTCAGACCAGACAGAAAGACACGATCATTCAGTATTTATGTAGCAACTCATTCCTCAGTGGGACTGCAAGTTTCCACCATTAAAATTGTCGGAATCCTTCAGAGACTCCCCTGCATTAAGTCATTTAAAAATATCACAGACTTAAAACAATCTAAATTATTGGATTTCCTCGCTGTTCTTGGGTAAGCATGTTTGCTGTGGCAATTTCCTACTCGGTCAAAGGTGTAGACTACTTCAGTGAGAATAGTTGCCGGCAGAATTCTTATGTGGACTTACCTAAAAGAAGAAAAAAAAAATTTTAAAAAGGTGAAATTAGATCAGTCCTAGATTTTATTTATATAATTTTAACTCTTCATTTTAACATAATTTCAGATTCTTAGAACCTCTCAAGGAGATATAAGCAACATGTGTTGGCTCGACATGGAGTCTTCAAACAGTAGTCCACTGAAGGTTTCTTTCTGTCTCTACCCAGAGAGAACGAGATAACATATTATCTTCCTGTGTGCTGTTGGAGTTAAGTCACAGGAATGAGTTCTGTCCTTTCTTCCCTAAGCATTTCAGTGTTTGCTAAAAACAAAGATACTTTGTTACATAGCTGCCACAGTAGAGGGATCAAAATCAGGAAATTAACATTGACACAATACTATTATCTATCTCTTGACTTTGTTCTAAATTTACCATTGGTTCCAACTTGCTGTCCTTTAGAGAAAGGGTCCCTGGTCATACATATTTTTAATCGCTTGTCCAAACGTCTTTAGTCTCCTTTAGTCTGGAAGAGCCACTCGGTCTGTGTGTTTCATCCGACATTGACATTTTTGAAAAGAATGGCCCGTTTATTTTGGAAAATCACCCCTCCATTTAGGATTGTTTGATCTTTCTTCACAATAAAATTTCGACTGCACTTTGGGCAGAAATCCCACTGAAGCCTTGTGTCCTCAGCCCATAGCAGGAGATCAACATGTCCCACTGCCGCAAAGTCAGACATAAATTTACAACAATCTTTTATCAGAAGCTTGGTTTGTTAAAACATGAGTTGGAAAGGCTTCACACTCACTTTAGATTTTTTTTTTTATTGCAGATCTTTTAAAACCAGACTGAAAGACAAGGAAACTGTAATCTTTACAGATGCTCAAGAGAAAATGTAGCCATTTAAAAAAAATTGCAGCGCGTTAGTTATGAAATTTCCCTAAATTCATTTCGCAGAATGAGAGCTGTAATTTAAACGTGAAGTTGTCGAGAGCTGAAATAAACCACACATCACGTGCAATTTACTCTGGCAGGGAAACAGGCCACTCGGAATTGCTAACTAGGCCTAATTCATTTCATCTCTGGAAAAAAAAAAAACCCTGTACTTTGGGTATGAGAAGCCTTTCAACTCCTGCGTTAATATATTTGCCCAGACCTCAAGGAAAATGTATGAGGATAGGAACAGAAATACTATATCCTTGTTTAAATCACGGTGCAGTTTTAAGCAGCTCAAATGATTGCCCGAAGAGATCACACCTTCTTCTCTAGCAGTTATGAAACAATTATTTACATTACATTAAAAACTTTAATTGCCTCAAAGCACGTGTTCCGAGACACAAATATTGGAAAATCATCAAAAATATTCATCATGATTCTCTCTCCTTTACAACTCTTCTAAACTTCATCTTTTTTATAACCCACTGTATTGATCTATTGTCCCAGACCAAGAGTGATGTCACAAGTCCAAGCTGGGTCATAAAATGAGAATATCATTTCCGCTTGCTGTCCATAAAAGCAAATCTTTGGATCAGAATAGAAGGGGGGCCGTGTCCATTCTTTTGGAAGGGGAAGCAAGTGGGGTGATATGTGGGATAGGGGATAGGTCAGACAACGAGGGTGACCCCAGAGTCAGGAGGGGGTCAAGCGGGTTGGTGTCCCTGGGCATGGGGGAATTGGAGTCTCTTCTGGGGATAAGATGCTGGAAAGGGACTAGGGACCTTCTAGAAACAGACGGAGAGGGGGAAATAAAGTAAAGCAGGAACGCTAGTCATCCCTGCAGACCAGGGTCAAAAGACCTGGATTTCCCTTCCCCAGGTTAAAGACCCGCTCCCAAAGGACAGCTATAGTGCAGAAACTCCAGGCTGCAGAGGGCCTTGACCCCAAGCAGGGATGACAACAGCGCAACCACCCCAGTGGTTAGGTGTCCAGAGTCCTCACATTGGCGTTGAGGCCCCTTCAGCAGACCAGCCGGCTGCGGGTGGAGAGAGACCCTGCAGAGCTCAGTAATCTCCTGCAACCACGATCATTGCACAAAAGGGCCTCGCGTTACGAAGTTGTGGGGAGCTTCCCTTACGATTGGGCTTTAAGCCCCTCTCCTCCGAAGCAACAACCACAAGAAATCCCTACTGTAAAAGGAGCCTCCTCCCGGCCACACAGGCAAAGACGACCCCTGACATCCTAATAGCCTCGGACGGGGGCGTGCATAATGCTGGCCTTGGCAGTGACCTTTCCCACGACTCAGTGGCGCCCCCAGGCGGCTGCCCCCCGCCTCGGCGCGCCCGCGGGAGCGTCTGGTCGGGTCGGGTCCGCCCCAGCCCGGGAAGCACGGCTGGCTGGCGGCCGAGCGGCGGCACGTGTTGTCTGTGCTCCAGGACTGCAAAAGGGAAAAGGGTGGGAAGAAAAAATTGCATTGCAAACTGTTAACTTTTTTTTTTTTTTTTAAGTATGCCACGCTGAGAGCCTTAGGGGGATGTGGGCAGGTGCAGGTGTGGGGGGAAGGGCAGCCCGTTCCCCCTCCCCACACCTTCCGCAGCCTCCTCTTCCCAAACTTCCCTTCGCATTGATCCGCACGTTACGTCAGTATTGATAAGTTTGAAAAAAAAAAAAAAAGAGAGAGAGAGAGAGAGAGAGAGAAAGAAAGGCAAAGTCAAGTGCAACCGCGCGGCGCAGCGACCCGGGGCCCGGCGGGGGAGGAGGGCGATGCGCGAGCGCCGCGCGGTCCGGGCGCCGGCGGCTGCAGCGGGGCAGGGCGCGCAGGGCCCGGGGCCGGGGGTCCAGCCCGGGTATTGGGAGCAGCCGGAGAGCCGACCCCACTGGGCGCGCGCCCGCCCGCCGCCCCCAAGATGGCGGCCGAGGGGGGACCGAAGCCCCGGCCGCGGCGGCGCCTGGACCCGCGGCGGCTGCAGGTGAGTGCGCGGCGGGGCGCGGGCGCCGCGCGCGGGGCCCGGGGAGGGCGCGGGCGGCGGGGCGCGCGGGGGGCCGGGCCGGGCCGGCCGCGCCGCTGCTCTTTGTTCGCTTCTCGCCATCGATCGGCCGCCGGGACGCGCCGGAGCCCGAGCCCGAGCCTGAGCGCGGAAGGAGCCGCGGAGCCGAGCGGCCCCCCGCGCCCTGCGCGCCGCGCAACTTGGAGGCGCCGGGGAAGGTGGAAGGAAGGAAGGAAAGAAGGAAGGATCGGTCCGGGGCTCGTCGGCCGCCGTGCTCTCCCGGGTTCGTCTCTGCTTCTTCTTGCTTCTCCCTCCTCCGTGGCCGGCTCGAGTTCTCCTCGAGTCCTTCCCCAAGCCCGCCGCCCGGGCGCGCGCAACTTTGCGCACCTGCCCGCGGGAACCCTGGCAGCGAGCGGGGAACGGGGCTCCGGACCCCCGGAACTTTTCCAGCCCAGTGTCCCCCTACTCCTTCCCCTGGGCGATTCCATCCTCAGCTCTGGCACTGTCCTCCCCATTCCTTCTGCCCGGGTTCCGGGGCTCACCGGGTTGAGGGGGGTTGTTCGGTGCCCCGGGTTGGGGGTGATCACAGTGTACCTCGCACTGGAGATACAACTCCAGCCTCTGATTTTTTTCCTAGGGTGTCCAGGATGCGCCTCATGGGTTCCCCCCGCACCCCCAAATCCCCGCAGTCTTGCAAAGTCGTGGCAGGGGCGGGGGGAAACGGCGCGGATAACTGCGCGGTGAGCGCGTCCTGCCTTGGCTGTGACATTCGCATTATACGTGACAGTATGTCTGGAGATGAAAAGGGATCCACTTAAAGAAAAAAACAATTTTAAAATCTGTTCGCAGATCTCATTAAGTTTCTTCTCATAAGTGATCCCAGCTCTTCTCGTTCCTAGCCCCCCCAACTCCTCGCGCCCTTCCTCCCCCCAAAGCCATTGAGCCGGAGAGAAAATCGGGGCACTCAGGCATGTAGTTAATAACTGCGAGAGCCTTGCAATTCCAGGTCCTCGCTCCAGTTGAGGCTACACAATTTGGTGGCCGCCTGAGATGGGCAGGGCTGTGAGCTGTGCTTGCCCATTTAAACGATGCTAAAGTGGCCTTTGGGGGGGAGGGGAGAGGGAGAGAGAGACAGAGAGGGTGAGAGAGAGAGAGAGAGTGAGTTGGGCAGCCACATTGGGCTTGGCACCAAGGCCAATGGTAATCGTATTCCCTGCTAATGTTTGTAAATGAGACCCGGGCATGGCTCGGGGACAGCGTCTTTATTTATGATTGATGTTCTGTAACATAAACAATGACAAGAACGTGGCAGACGAGAGGAGAGCGAGCAGAAGGGCTGGCGAAAGCCCTTTGCTGGGTCCTATTGTTATTCTGAGCTGGAGAAAAATTTCCGCGGTGAGATTTACAGCGCTGGTATTTGCTCCAGGTCGGCTGGAATGTCAGTTAACACAATTTTCATTAGATAACTCCGTTTCCATCTGGGGAGCCCGAGGTTGGGCTGTGCACGGTGGGGTTGGAGGAGAGGCCGGGGCCCTGTGCTGAGGGCTGGGCGGGGCTCCCAGGGGGGCTGATTTCTGAGCTTGGTAGGGGAGACTTGAAGCTCCCCCTGTTTATTCTTGGTGGGGAGTCTTTTGTGGAGCAGTGGAGGTCACCCCAGCCTTGGTTCCAGCTGACTCCCCAGGGTCTGGGAGCCTTTTGTTAAGATTTTAGTACACACTGAGATGGAAAAGCAGATTTGAGTTGGAAATCAAATTGTGTGTGTGTTGGGGGGGTGTCATTGGGCCTGCCTAGGTGACAGGGACACTGAGCACCCGGACCTCTTCCCCCTCAGGGCAGTGCATGGGGGGGGGTGGCTCATTAAAACAATGGCTGTGTGTCTGGCCCAAACCACCAAGGCTCCTGAGGAAGGGGGGGCTCATTTGCATCGATATTAAGAGGGGGCCATCCCCCAGGGAGTTTGAAAGGCTGCACACTTCTAGAGCCCAGAGAAATGAACGTGGCAGCCACCGCCTGCAGACAGTCAGGCCTCAACCAGCACATCTGCCTGTTTCCTGCCCCCTCCCAGATTCTGCTGCTGTGGCCCCCTGCCCACCAGGGACAGCTCCCAGGCCTCACCCAACCTCAGGGCATTTCTCAGCACCATGCCAGCAAATCCTCCTCCACACCTGCGTCCTCATTTTCCCTTCTAGGGACATCACCGAAAGGAAAACTTCTGCCACTTGCTCTGAGCTGTATGTAGGTAAGGGCCTTAGGTCCCCAGCCTACATCCTGTGCTGGCCCACAGCTTTAGGCCGGTGGCCTTGGGAGAGGCATGTGGCTGGCATTCTCAGTTGTTCAGGTTGGATGCTTTCTTTACAGCCTCCTTGCGGAGCCTTCAAGTGGCTCAGCCAGTCAAGGTGGTTCCACATCCCCAGGCTGGGCCACACTGCTGATGCCACCCCACCTAGGCAAGAAAGGTGACCTTGTGCTAGCCCAGGCTGCAACCTTTTGGAAGTATATATATTTCAAATATGGAAGCTGTCCAGTTAGTCATTATTCTTTCAGCCCCGTCTCAGAGCACAGCAGGCCAATTCGGTAGATAGAAGTCAGTCAACAACCTTGGGGACTTTTAAGGACTGATGCAAAAGCTTATCTGACATGTGGACCCCACTTTAGCACCTCTGAACTGCCTCCCTCCTTCTCTTCTCCTCCACCCCTCTGCTTCAAGCAGCTCAGGAAACGAGAAGAAATAAAATCCCATCTGAAGCTAATGCTGGGCATATTTCATTTGGTTATAAGATGGCTTTATGGTGAACATTACTAATGCAGGTTTTTTTATGGCTTTTCTGTGTATTATCGTCATAACTGGATTCATGCCTTTATGATTTCTCTTTCTGCTTTCCTCTGTCACTCTGCCACCCCCTCTTTTTATGATGTTCTGGGTCCAGGGCCCCTAGGCCATTTTTTCCTCCCCTCTTAAGAGGGTGGCTTAGGCTAACCAGAGTAGGGGCATCCAGTTCAAATGAGGGTGAATGCCATCTGTGCATGACTGTGTTTCTGGAGATGGGAAGAGGTGGCTGGGGGCACCTCACAGGGGACTTTGGCTGGAAAAGGCCAGTTATACTTGAGGGATTTGTAATGAGGGTGACCCTCAGGATGAGCCGGAAAGGCCAGGTTTCTATGAGGAGATTTCAGACACATTCAGGATGGTGCGATCTCTTGGAGCACAGAGGGAGGATGGTGCTTTGTGGCATGTTTTTCCCTCAGCTTAAAGTTTAGAAAAGAGCGTGGATGTGATTAAAATATTATAACCTTATGATATTCTGAAGTGCATAAATTTTACATATCAGCCACAGAGAGGGGAAGACATCCATTAGAGCCAGTGACAGCTTGACTTATCTAAATGTGCTATCATTTAACAATGTGTCAAAATTCTCCTTTGTACAGATGACAGCGGTAAATAAGCTATCCGTCCTGTTGGCAGAATCCTAACTTTGGAAACTTTGTGAGAATACAATTGATGCTGGGTGGAAAGGGCTTGGCATGGCCTGGGTCTAGGTGAGGACCAGAGGAGAGACAGGGAGAAGAGGGATGTGGGATGAAGAGAACCTTCCAGAAGGAGGTTAGGATTAAGATCCAGACCGCTAGATACTCTTACAAGTCCAGTCTTGTGGGGACTTGCTCTGTGACCGTTTCCTGCAGGGGAGCTGGAAACAGGTATTTGACATGTATTTAAGTTAAGGATCCGAACCGTCCTGTCTGGGCATTCCCCCAGTTCTGGTACCTTTTGCTGTCTAATGGTGGGCACCCTCTTGGTTGCTAAGAGCAAACAACTCCTTGGGTTCCGATCTGGCTCTTGGGGGTTGGGAGGGTCTTGGGATTTTTCTCACTAGGTGTCCGCCGCAGGAGGTGGAGTCAGGGCTGCGTCAGGGTATCAGTGGGTTGTCTCAGGTTTGCCGGGCTCTTGGTATGACAGGGCCAGTGGCATGGCATGCATGGCGTTCCTCATGGGCCTTTTTCCTTCCTCTATCTTTTTCTTCCTTTTTTTTTTTTTTTTCCTTTTAACTTGCCTGTTAAAAAGAGGATTCTATCTTCAAACTTGACATTCTGCCGAGTTAACCTTTCTTCCGGCAGATGGGATTTCACACGTGAGCACCTTGGCTGGTCTAAATTTGGACCTTTTTTGATGGCAGACCCAGGCTGCCTGGAAACTGTGGGGTTTTGTGCCATTTTCTTCAGGGGCTGAAATGCCAGCCACTTCATAGTCATTCCATCCTCAGGCTCTCCTGGCGCAGGTAATGCACGGGAATGAGGCAGTGACCTACTCACCTTGTGTTTTTTCTCCCCGTTGTGTTTTTTTTTTTTTTGTTTGTTTGTTTTTTTTGAGACAAGGGCTGGCTGTGTAGCCCAGGCTGGTCTTAAACTTGAGTACTTCCTGCCTCAGTCTCCCCAGTTCTGAGATTCCAGATGTAGGACCCTGCTCTGAGCCCAACTTTGGTCCTGGCATTGGGAGCCGAGTCTTTCTGAGCTGGTGGGGGAGGTGTCCTGCATGCTCCCAGTGTGCTGATCCCGATGCTCAGGTGACGAGGAAGGGTGACGGTGTACTTTCTGGACCAGTGTTGTTGTGTTCTAATGGCCTAACCCTGGACTCAACCCCACCGTGGTTGGCAGTGGAAGCAGTCATGGGGGTGGGGCGGCTGTTGGCCTTTTAAGCATTTTTTTTTTTTTGTATAAAATCATTAGGGTGGAATGAATTGTTTGCTAAGTGTCCATGAGCCCTTGGCAATGACTATTTGCAGTATTTGGTAGAATGTGGACAATATTCTTCTATTATGCATCTATTAAAATTCTAGTCCCCAGCTGGACAGATGGTTTAGTGGTTAAGGCACTTGCCTGAGAAACCTAAGGATCCAGATTCAGTTCTCTGGAACCCACATGAGCCAGATGCACAAGGTGGTGCATGTGTCTGGAGTTCATTTGCAATGGCTGGAGGCCACTCTACCTGCCTCTTTCTCTGTCTCTCAAAAAAAAAAAAAAAATCTAAAGAAAAAATTTTAGTTCCTTCCCTCCTATGAATCCCATGTATCCTGCCTCCTTCATCTCTTTCCCTGGTTCACTTTGTTCCAGCTCCAGGACATTTGTCCCTCCATCATATGGAACCTGTCCCTCCCCAGGGCCTTGCGACTTGCAGTTCCCTCTGCCTAAGACTCTTTTCTCCACTCATCCAATCTCAGAAGTCAAGATCACTCAGCCCTCCAGAAGTTTAAAGAAGTTTCCACAACTCTTTTCCTCTTTTCTAAAATACTGTATTTATTTGCAAGGTAGTGGGAGAGAGACAGAGAAGAGAAGAGGAGAAGAGAGGAGAGGAGGGGAGAAGAAGAGAAACAGTAGAGGAGAGGAGAGAATAGGCATACCAGTGTCTCTTGCCTCTGAAAAAGAACTCCAGATGCATGTACCATTTTGTGCATTTTAGTTTACATTAATTCTGGGGAAAATCGAATCCAGGACATCATACTTTACAAGCAAGTGCCCTTAATGGCCGAGCCATCTCTCCAGCCCCCTTTTCCTCTTTTAATATGCAAATATATACCCAGGGTCTCTAAGGACATTGCAGTTTGACCTCAGGACTTTCTAGGCAATGGTGACTTGCCATCCAATGTGACCACTTGCTTGCATTTGGGCTTTGTGGGCCTTACCTGTTCTGGCGTTCCACCCAGCCTCTGTAACTGGACTGCAGATGTACACACCACTTTGTGCTTCTGGTTTTATGTGGATACTGGGGTTGTTTGGCTTTGCAGGCAAGTGCCTTAACTTCGGAGCCGTCTCTCCAGCCTGAGCCCCACTTCTCTCTTGATGGGACTATAGTTGTCTCCTCCTTCAGGTCGTTTGGACATGGTGGTGCCCAGCACACAGTTAGTGCTTTATAAGTGCCTCACTCCTGTCACGGATGGTTTTAGAGGGCAGACAGCAGTGACTGGAACTTGCCAATGTTGTAGCTGATACCAGAGCTTTCTGGGCAGCCGTTGGTCCCTCTCATCTTACCCTGGGGTTTTCAGTTTTCACATGTTTCTAGTGTCATACGTGATGCCCTGTGCTTTGGGAATACTGAGTGCAGAGGTTGTAGATGGGGAGCCCATGTTTGGCCTTCAAATGTTTCCAGCTGTCTGTCTGTCTGGGTGCATGCAGATTGGAGATCATTCTTGTGAAAGCTATTGGTATTTAGGCATTCCAGATGCATAGAGTCTCTTCCCCACCACGGAAGCAGGTCAGTTGGGAAGCGGGGGGAGGTCCATGCTGAGGGAACAGCCAGCGCTGAGGCGGCTCCAGGAATCCCTGGGGGTCAAGTTCACTGGCTGTCAAGGTCATCCACATCCAGGTTGCTAGCGGTGCCTCCTGCGGGGTGAGGCTGTGGTTCCAGGAGCAGCAAGAGACCCTGACAGTCCAATGGAGAGAGGTGGTCGTGGGTATGGTGCCCAGTAGGTGGTTGCTCCCAGGTTTGGATTGGGGCAGCCTGCTCATCCCCTACCTCACCCCCACCCGGCCTGTGCCATCCTTCAGCCAAGCCAAACTGTACTTCCCAGACACTCAGTTGTCATTAAAAAGGCAGACAGAGCAAAATCAATCCCCTGGGCTCTCTGGCCTGAGCTGGGCGTCTGCCTGAGGTGCCCGGAGGATGTCTCCCGCCGCCGCCGCCACCACCACCACCGCCGTCGTCAGTCAAACTGGACAGCGCCAGTCGCTCCCTGGGAGCCAGTATGCTTGATCTGCGTGTCCAGCCGGCTGTATGGGTGTGGGTGCTGCGGCTAGGGAGACCACAGGGGTCACCGGGGCCATCCAGGCTGGGCAGACCCCCATGAAGAAGTGGTCACTTGGAAACATGCTTCTACGAACACCTGCCCAGAGTGTGTGTCATCCCTTGTGAGCACCCGTGGGTCCCAGTATCTGCGGAGCGTGGTGGGGGCTGCTTTCCCAGCCCAGAGGCGTGTAGTGTAGATTTGAGCCAGGCAGCCAGGACTCAAGGCCCAGGCCCACTACTTAGCAGCTGTGCAACCTGAGGGAGTTACTTAACCTCTCTGAGCCTTGGTTTTCTCACATGGGAAACGTGGAGAACAGTGGAGATAGAGTCGATGGACTGAGGTGCCGGAGGCCAGCACACAGCACCACCGCATGTTCAAGTGAATGCCGTGGGCTTTACTCTTCACATGTGTTTACACTCACCGGCACTAACAATGACAGTTAATAATGTCATAAATGACAATAACTGTACCGGCGTAATTAAGACAACTACATGGTGGAGATAGCAGACAAGTCTAATAGGAAAGTATCAACAGGCGAGGCTGGGTGGCAGCTCGCTTTGAGCCCACAGACAGCAGCGGGGAAGGAAGACGTGTGTTCCTGGAGGCTGAGTGTGTTTTCAGACCTGCAGACGTATTCTGACACAATGACATAAAGTTAGCTGTGAGCCTGGCTTCCTGGACCTGTCACTGTGCAGCAGAGATCTCAAGGCTGAAGGAAAGGGACAGAGCAAAAGAGGGCGTGGCGTGGTGTGTGCAGAGGTCCTGAGGTGCAGAGAACGGTGCATACCTGGAACTGGAGGCGGTGGGCTCCCAGGCTCCATGGCTCTTCTCACTCTCTGAGGATTCCTTTTTGTTTTGTTTTGTTTCTCGAGGTAGGGCCTCACTCTAGCCCAGGCTGACCTGAAATTCACTATGTAGTCTCAGGGTGGCCTCGAACTCACGGCGATCCTCCCACCTCTGCCTACCAAGTGCTGGGATTAAAGGCGTGCGCCACCACGCCCAGCCCTACTTTGTAAACTGTCACATACCACACAAGCCATGGACATCAGTTATATTTTAGTTTATTTATTTATTTTTACCATGAAGATCTTTACTAAATGAACAACAATGGAGGTTATTGAAAGCTATATCTGGGTGAAAAGGACTGTCACAAACTCACTTTCAAATTATAGAATCACATGTTTCAGAGGATAGTTCTTTTTAATTTTTTATTATTATTAGTTATGCACACAGTGTGTATACATGTTGGTACCCTCATTAGCCTCCTCCCTTCCTCTCCCCTGTCAGGGACCCTTGTCACTGGGGAATGTGGGTCCGTGCATTGTGGGGTTGGCCATCAGTTATGGGTAAGAGGCAATGTCTCTGTGCATAATGACCCACCATGTGGCTTTAATAATCTTTCCACCCCCTCTTCCGCAAATTTTCCTGAGCTATGTTGGGTTTGTTTAGGTCTACTTCCATGATGAGGTCTTGGGAGCCTCTGTGTCTCTGGATCTCTGGTTTGGCAAGAGTTGAGTGTTCTCTGTGTCTATCTTCTTCACCCTTGTGCTGGTACCAGGTTCACCAAGAAAGCAGCACTCTTGCTCATTTTCCCCAATTACTTTTGGTTTTAGCTGGGGCTCTGGTGAGGTGTGATGGGCTGATTCTCTTCTCAGGATCCGCGTCCATCTTTCCTTCCCTGGGAGATGTGGCACAGTTAGGCAGACAGCATCTTGACTGGAAGACCTTTTTTTTTTTTTTTTTTTTTTTTTTTGAAGTAGGGACTTGATTTAGACCAGGCTGGCCTGGAATTCACTATGTAGTCTCAGACTGCCCTTGAACTCAAACCAGTCCTCCTACCTCTGCCTCCCAAGTGCTGGGATTAAAGGTGTGCACCACCACACCCAACTCAATTTTCTTTTTTAACTAGATGGCCCAATTGCTGGTTTGTTGGCAAATGGTTTTCCCTGCCTCCATCCCTCCTTCCTTCTTTCTTTAAAAATATTATTCATTTATTTACAAGTAGAGAGAGATAGAGAAAAGAGAGAGAATGGGCACTCCAGGGCCTTCCTGCCACTGCAAATGAACTCCAGATGCATGCGCTACCTAGTACACCTAGCTTTACATGGATACTAGGGAATCGAACCTGGGTCGTAGGCTTTGCAGGCAAGCACCTTAACCTCCGAGCCATCTCTCCAGCCTACTGCCTCCCCTTTCTATCTCATGATGTGCCTGGGATGCTGGGGTTCAAATCCCAGCTCTGCCTGTGTGTTCCTGAGTAACTTCCTTTCCTCTCCTGAGGCTTGAGGTTTGCCTGTGTGGAGGATGAGCATGTGATGCACTCCTGAGGGGCTGTGATTGGATGTTGGGAGCATACCTGTCTCAGCCCTGCATGGAGACGTAGGCCACAGCGGCCACAGGCATTCCGGGCCAGGCTCACTGCACTTCCTAGCCGTGCACCCACCTCCATGTGGGCTTCTGGGAGTCAGAAGTCATGAGAATGTCATCTGGTTGCAGCTCCCAGTGCCTCAGAGCACACTGCTGAATTCTCTGTCACATCCTGTCGCTGCCAGCATTACTCGGTCCACAGGCCTTGTGTGATTCGCTCTCCCTCTACTTTCTCCCCCCCCCCCCCACCACTCTTGGAGGTCACTCAACTCCGACCCTAGAATTGGGGCCTGGGCCTCAGGCTTGTAGTAAGCAGGTCTATCTTTAGCTCTGTGAGCCTCGCTTTAGAAACTGGTGACCCCAATTTCAGCCCAGGTGATGGACCCCCTCCCCTCCTAATTAACACAGCCATGAAGAATTGCCGGTGGCTGTGGGTCACAAGCAGTTTGCTGGGCCTCGTCATCGAGAGCTCAAAGCAGTCTGATGGACAGCTGTCTTAGGGACATGGGATAGCCTGGTAGTATTTTTCCAATCAGATAACAAGCTCGTCCCATGGCTGGGATATGGGCGCTGTGAACAGCTCATCAGGTGTCAGAGAAGGGAAGGGGGTCTGGGAACAGTGACCTAGGCTAGGGACTCTTCTCAGCATCCTCCAGACCCCTACCTTATGAGGGTATCCAGGTTTAGAGCCATCTTCCTCCTTCTGAGGCTGCCCTGGGCTCAGCTCTTCTGTCTAAACTTCTGCTTCCCCACCTGTGGGGATGGCCGCCCATTCATCACCTCAGCTCACGCTGCAGCCCCTCCTGGGTCAGGTGCTGGGGTGCAGGCAGGGGGCATGGCTGGCCAAGGCTCTGCCTCTAAGGTGTTGTCCATGATGTCACGTTTGTAAGAAAAAGTGGGGACCTCTCCCTAGCTTTCAGTACATCACCAACAGGTTGTTCATCATTGCTCTTAGCAGCTTTTATTGTCCTACAATGTAAGACCATTCCTGTAGGGTTTCAGTTATCCTCGGTGACACCCCTGCTGTGACCTGGACTCGATGCTTTGTCAGAGAGGCTGTGGTAAGACCCTGCACCTCAGTTTCCTCAAAATGGGAATTTGATCCAGCCTCACCCTCAGCCATGGCCGAGAACACGCTTACTCCCCCGGCAGCCACAGTGGCTGACACCGCCTCTGTCATTGCTGTCACCATTACTGCCACTGCCAGTCACTCCTGCCTCTCTGGTCAGTTCAGGGATGCCAGGCCTGGGTGAAGCCTTCATATACATGACAGGCTAGCTGTTCTGCTGTCAGAAAAAAAGAAAGTCACCCGGGCTTCAGCCAAGCCCAGGCAACTCCTCCCACAGCCCATTGACAGACAACCAGGGCCTCCTTGCCAGGCCTACTGAGAGCTGGCAGCCAGCAGTCAGATAGACAGGACTCTCTTGGCCTCTGGAGGTCAGAGCATGCTCTTGGGAAGGCTTGTCCAGTCTAGATGCTCTTGTGTCTTTAAAAAAAAAAGTGTGTGTATGTGCGTGCATATGAGTGTGTGTGCATGTGTGTGTGCGCATGTGTGTGTGCATGCATGTGTGTATTTGCATGTGGAGACCAGAGAAGAACCTTGGATGTCATCTTCAGGGATACCATCCACCTCCTTAGATATAGGGTTTCTCACTGGCCTGGAGTTCACTAGTCAGGCCGGATGGGCTGGATAACATACTTCAGGGATCTGCCTCTACCTACTTACCCAGGGCTGGGGTTAAAAGCACACGCCGCCACCACGCCCATTCTGGGAATCGAACTCACCCTCGCACGGTGAGCACTTTGCCTGCTGAGCGGCCATCTCCCCAGGTCCTCTTTTCTTTTCCTTTTAAGGGCTTTTTGAAGTAACCCATCACTGAGAACGCCTGGAGGCCATCTGGGCCCCCAACCTGAGTACCTTGGGCATCCCTTATCAGCGACCCCAGGACATTCCCTTGTGTAGATGGGCAGCCACCCACCCACCTGCCTGCTGGTGCCAAGGCTGTGTGGCGCCCCTGTCGTCGGACCCACGTTCCGCAAGATGGAACTCCCAGCCTGGGCTGATAATAAGAAGCTATTGATCGCCGCTGTGGTCATTATCAAGATTTATTCAGTCAATATGGCCTCCCCGCTCAATAAATCGTGTCGTTGATAAAGAAGGAAGGAGATAGACTTGTAGGCTGTATTAAAAAAGTTTTTCAGTTTTTTTTTTAACAGCCAACTCCTGCCCCCACCCTTCCCAAGCTGCGTCCAGCAGGCCACTGTCCTTCTAGGCTCGGGTTTACCCCACATCCTTAACACTCATTGCTCCATTCTGTTGCTTAGCCCTGTGACCCTATATTGTACATGAGGAAACAGGTCCAGGGCGGTCCATCTGCTTGTCTATGTTGCTCAGGATTCTGTCCTAGACAGTCTGGATGGAGTCTTTGCTCAGAACCTGACAGCCACTCAGCAGACGACAAATATGTATCCAGTCGGTACCCTCTGGGCAAGCATCCCACCACGTGCTGGGTACCAAGGGGGCAAGCTAAACAAATGAGTGCATGGTGGCAGAAATGGACAGAAGAGAGGAAAGAAACAACTTGAGTGTCGAAATCAGGGCATCTGTTTTCTGGGGGCAGTTATGGAGGTCACCCTGAGTAGGTGACATTCAGGCTGTCAGACTTGAGCGATGACGAAAAAGGTGCTTCAGCAAAGTGCAGGTAGAAGAGAGCTCATAGCCACTGTGGTGGCTTGAATTAGGTGTCCCCCATGAACTCATGTGTTCTGACGGCTGGGTCCCTGGCTGATGGTCGTGTGGGAATTGGACCCTTCTGGAGGAGGTGTGTTGTTGGGGGC
Organism: Jaculus jaculus; assembly: GCF_020740685.1. Taxonomy (NCBI): domain Eukaryota; kingdom Metazoa; phylum Chordata; class Mammalia; order Rodentia; family Dipodidae; genus Jaculus; species Jaculus jaculus. The sequence continues at coordinate 22,847,764 of NC_059114.1, forward strand.
AGGCTCATGGCTTAAGGCCAGCTTGCCCCTTGCCAGTGTTTGGCACACTCTCCTGCTGCTGTTGGCCAGGAGGTGAAGTCCAGCCTCTGCTCATGTCATGGTTTCCCCTGCCATCATGGAGCATCCTTTCCAGTCTATAAGTCAAAATAAACCTTTCCCCCTCATCAGCTGCTTCTGGTTGGGTGCTTTGTGCCAGCGACACAAAGGTAACTACAACAGCTACCATAGTGGTCTGTGTGAAGGCCTTGAGGTGGGAACTTCCGTAGTATGGCTGGGGAGGGGTTGCAGGCAGGGAAGGAAGGAGGTGAGGTCAGTGGAGGAAGGTCCCCATGGTGCAGGCCCTTGGAGATCACAGTGGCGCATTGAGGATAACAGCATGGGGGGGGGGGTAGAAGTTACCATGGAGACCGGCATTTAGTCCCCAGCAGGATGGAGGCTGTTCCCACACACAGGTGGACCTGGTGTACAACTGGAGGCTGTTGGTAGCATGTAGGCAGTGGTTCAGCCAGGAGGCTGTGTCTCTGCACTGAGATAGAGTGGGTGCAGGGACTTTGGGGGGCTACAAAGGACTTTGAAAAGGGCCCTTTTGCCCCCGGCCACTGTGGATCTAGATTTGGTGTTCCCAGGAACTCTTGTCAAGAAGGACCATGGGAAGGTGAGGTGACCAAGATGCTATGCGTGGTGGGGCCCAGGCTACGTGAAGATGCCCAGTCCCTGGGGTTCATGTCTTGCTTTCATGTATGTCTAGCTGTGGGGCGGAAGGGGGGGAGCACATCTGCCTGGGGAATAGCAGAGGTCAGGACTGGAACAATGTGATCAAGAGACCCACTGAACCTTTAGTTATTGCTTAATCCATGAGCTCCCATGGATTAGAAGTCTTGCAGGGGCTTGATGATCATCTCCCATCCTTCCATCCCACCCACCCATCAATTCAGCTATCCACATCCATCCTTTCTACCCATCCACCTTCTCACCTGACCCCTCCATTTCTCACACACCCAGTGACAACCCCTTCCTCACGCACGGTTTTACCCGGCATCAACTCAGCCCACACTGAGAAGGCGAAGGTTGGCTGGGAGTGGTCCCTGTTCCAAAGAGCTGGATAAACTGGTGGGGGAGTCAACCTGTGGAGAAAGGACCCTGGGACAGTGTCATTAGCAAGGTCACCAAACTGAGGAGCTGGGGGAGGGAGAGCAAACCACTGGCACCATAGACCTAGAAAGGGGGTGGAGGAGATGCGTGATTCTCAGCCTTGCCTGGGTTCTGTGGGCAAGGTGGTCCCAGAGGTTAGTGTGCCTCCAAGGGGACCACAGAAGAGCTGTCCCCAGACTCCTGGGCCAAGCCTAGGAAGGACCAAGTTCGGTCCTGTAGAAGACAGACCCCATTAAAATACTTGAGAGAGACGTTCCTGAGTAGAATGTCCATGCCCCGGGAGATGGCGACGGCTGGTGTGCAGGCTGCCGCTCGGCCCGGTGCCTGGTTTGAACCTCACAATGCAGACTCGCGGCACTAACCGGCGTGGACTCAAATCCTGGCAGGAGTGGCCCCCTGGGCTGGTGGGCCACCTCTACTCTGCGTTGTCCCCCACAGGCTCATGAGCTTGTGTACTTTGTCCTGGGATGTGTTGGGGAAGGGGCCTCGCTGGGGGAAGTGGGTCTCTGATGTTGCAGGCCTGGAGACTTACAGCTCAGTTCTTTTGGTGCCGCCTGTACTTCCTGCTCCTCGGAGATGCGATGAGAGCATTCCATACCTCTGCCACAATGGGCTCTCTGCTGCCATGTCTTCCCTACCGCAGTAGACTGGACCCCCTCAAACCAGGAGCTAGAATAAACCCTCCCTCCTGGAAGTTGTTTCTAAGATTCGCTCAATGGGAAGAGAAAAAGAAGGAATGCAGCTGTGAGGAGGCTACACAGCAGGGCGTGTGCTGGGAAAACCCACGGGTTTGTTTGTTTGTTTATTTGTTTGTTTGTTTTGTTTCAAGATAGCAGGGCACCTAGTACAAGCCTGTAATCCCAGCACTCAGGAGGCTGAGGTAGGAGGATCACGGTGAGTTCAAGGGCAGTCTGGAGCTACAGAGTAAGTTCCAGGTGAGCCTGGGCTAGAGTGAGACCCTGCCAGAGAGAGAGAGAGAAAGAAAGAGAGAGAGAGAGAGAGTGGGGGGGAGGGAGGGAGGGAGGGAGGGAGGGAGGGAGGAGGAAGGAAGGAAGGAAGGAAGGAAGGAAGGAAGGAAGGAAGGAAGAAAGAAAAGAAAGAAAGGCTAAAGAGATGGTTTAGTGGTTAAGTGCTTGTCTGTGAAGCCTAACGACCCTGGTTCAAGGCTCGATTCCCCAGGACCCACGTTAGCCAGATGCACAAGGGGGCGCATGCATCTGGAGTTCGTTTGCAGTGGCTGGAGGCCCTGGCACACCCATTTTCTCTCTTTCTCTCTCTCTCTCTGCCTGTCTGTTGCTCTCAAATACATAAATAAAAATAAACAGAAAAAAAAGAGAAAGAAAGAAAGAAAAAGCAAGGCAGGGAAGCCTGCTTCCCTTCCTGCTCAGCCACCTTCTAGAACATCTGCTCACACTTTTTTAAAAAAAGAATATTATTTATTTATTTGAGGGGGGAGGCAGGTAAAGAATGGGCATGCCAGGGCCTCCAGCCACCACAAATGAACTCCAGACGCCTGTGCCACCTTGTGCATCCGCCTTACATGGGTCCTAGGGAATCGAACGTGGATCCTTTGGCTTTGCAGGCAAGCACCTTAACCACTAAGCCATTTCTCCAGCCCTGCTCACACTCTTCTCTCTGCTTTTCCCACCTGTCCTGAAGCTAATTCCACCGGGCACTCACTGGGCACTCCTGACCACATTCTCCTCATTCCCGCCCACTTCTTGGAACCACTTCCTTGCTGGCTTTTCACACAGTCCATTTTAAGTGTGGGTCTTGAATATGGTATTTAGGAGTCCCTGAGCTGCAGCACAGAGGACAGCCTCGGGGTGCTTATCCTTTCCTTCAACCTCCTCTCTCTCTCTTTTCATTTGTTTTTGAGGTAGGGTCTCACCGTAGCCCAGGTTGACCTGGCACTCACTTTGTAGTCCCAGCTAGCCCTGAACTCAGCCATCCTTCTACGTCTGCCTCCTGAGTGCTGGGATTCATGGCCTGTCTGAGACAGGGTCTCTCTTACTGTTTTGCCACTATGTGTGTGCCAGTCTAGCTAGCCCATGAGTTTCAGATTCTCCTGGCTTATGCCCGCATTGTCATAGTCACATTAGGACCACAGATCAATGCTCCACTTTGCATCTGGGTTGTTGGGGGAATCAAACTCGGACTGTCAGGCTTGCAAGCAGGTGCCTTTAACCACTGGGCAATCTTCCTAGACACTCAGCAGCTTTTTGCCATGGCTTTCAAACAAGCCACTGTATTGACACCTTTTATGAGACTGACATGCTACCTGCTAACGAGGCTCTTTGTTGACACCTGATTTTTTTTTTTTTAAGGCTGTGTCTCACTCTAGCCAAGGCTGGCCTGAAATTTATTATGCAGTGTCTGGGTGCCTCGAACTCACGGTGATCCTTTACCTCTGCCTCCTGAGGGCTGGGATTAAAGACGTTGCACCACCACGCTCAGCTTTCTTTCTTTCTTCTTCTTCTTCTTCTTTTTTTTTTTTTCAAACAGAGATTGAAGAGAGAGACAATGAGTGTGCCAGGGCCTCCTTGCTGCTGCAAATGAACTCCAAATGCATGTTCCACTTTGTGCATCTGGCTGTATGTGGGTACTAGGGAATTGAACCCAGGTCATTAGGCTTTGTAGGCAAGTACCTTAAACCAAAAAAAGAAAAAAAAAATTAAGTCAGGCTGGAGAGATGGCTTGGCAGTTAAGGAGTTTGCTTGCTGGGGAGGCGGAGACAGGAGGGTCCCTGAGTGCTTGCTGAAGGTCAAGCTGTGGCAGCGCCTGCTCTTCCTTGTACAGACCCGAGCCCCTCATCTCGCAATGCTGGCTATGGTGGTGTCAGACTCTCTGGGTGTTACCATTTCAGTAGCAAATGTCCTCCCACAGACCCTTGTGTTGGGTCCCCAGGTGGTGGCACAGTTTTTGGAGATTCTGGAGACTTAGGAGGTGAGTCCTGGCAGGTCCTTGTCCTTGCTCACTTCTGGTCTCTGCTCCCTGCGCACCATGGGGTGAAGAGATGCTCGCTGTAGTGATGTTCTGGCTAAGTGCAGGGGATTAGTCACCTGTCCACACTGTGTGCCAAAACAAGTCCTTCCTCAAGTTGCTTCGGTCAGGTGCTCGTCACAGTGATGATCATGAAACCAATATAGGGGTTTCTCTTGAACGCCCATAGCTCCCTACAGACTCCTTCCAGGAAGGCATGGCCACCTGTCCCCGGAACTGAATTGCAGAGTGCTGAGCCCATAACAGGTCTGAAAAGTATCAGTCAAGCCGGGCGTGGTGGCGCACGCCTTTGACCCCAGCCCTAGGGACGCAGAGGTAGAAGGATCGCTGCAAGTTCTAGGTCTGCCTAAGGCTACGTAGTGAATTCCAGGTCAGCCTGGGTTAGGGCGATACCCTACCTTGGAAAACCAAAAAATGTCAATCAAATGAGCCAGCTGGGATGGATTTAAATAAGTGCACTGTGTTGTCCATGTGTGGGGGAGGTCAATATCAGGGGTCTTCCTCAGTTACATTCTTTGAGACAGGGTGTCTTGCTGAACATAGAGCTCCCTGACTTGGCTAGACTAGCTTGTCCATGAGCCCAGGCAATCCTCTTGTCTCCTCCTCCCCGGTGCTGGGATTCCAGGCACAGGCCACAATGCCCAACATTTTATGGGGGTTCTGTGGTTTCAAACTCAGGCCCCTCATGTTTCACAGCAAGCACTTAAGACCCACGGAGCCATCACCCCAGCCCTGGTGTGATGGCTCTTGCCACCTTGTGCATCTGGCTTATGTGGGTCCTGAGGAATCAAACCTTGGTCCTTTGGCTTTGCAGGCAAGCGCCTTAACTGCTAAGCCGTCCCTCCAGTTCTGCTGTGATGTCTCTCGCGTGTTCGTGTGTGCGTGTCTGTGTGTGTATGTGTCTCAGTGCGCCTTTGCACGTGTCCGCACCTGTGTGTGAGTGTCCTGTGTGCTCATGTATGCTCCTTGGCGTTTTGGCAGGTGTGTACCTGCGTGCGCCCATGCTCCTGGACACAGCTCTGTCATCTCCTTGCTACGTGGTTATTTTCTTACTAATTTGGTGCAGTATTTAACAATTTTCCCCAAAGCTGAGCTCACCCCTCCTGGTATTGATCTCTTTGCAGTGTGGGTGACACGGGGTGATGTGGGACAGCTGCCGAGCTGGCCGCTATACCTGTCGCACGTCCCCAGCCCTGACCTGATCCCTTCAAGGAAACCCCAGATTAGTGGCATGGTGCTGCGACAGACACCAGCTTCCCTCTTAGCAGCTGCATGAGACAGCCCCTCGCTGTCCTTCAGTTCCCTCCACCACGAGATAACCCATGAGGATGACCCAGCATGGCCCCTGGCACACCTAAGCATTCTGTGAGTATTCTCTTACTGCCAGCTTTCGTCTGTGTGCCCAGTACCTTATGCCTTAGCTGTGGGTGATGTGGCTTCAGGCTGCAGCATGGAGGACCACGTCCGGGTGGCTCCCCCAGGACTCTAGAGCTGCCCCCACGCGAAGGCGAGCAGCTCTTCGGTCTGTCCATGTGCAGAGACGTTGAGCAGCTCCCCTTGGACACACAGCAGTCGTCCAGTGGGAACAAGGGGCTTTACCCTATGTCTAGCAGCTGCCTGCTGCTCCTCAGGTCCCCAGCCTTGGTCCTCTGTCCTGCTGCCCCACAGCCTCCACAGACACGTCTTTTCACGTCCAGGACCTTTGCACTGGTCATTCCACCCGCCTGGAGAAGTGTCCCCTTCCTCTTAGCTGACGTGGTCCTCCCCCGGCCCTGAGCTTGGCAAGGCACCTTCCTCCCTGACCTAGCCACTCCCCACATAGTCCTGGGAAACAGGCAGAGTTTGCATCACCAGAGATGAAAAGAGTTCGGAACTTTCTTTTATTTTAACTTAAGACACTCAGTGCATCCTCCGTACCGTGGGTCAAGTGGTTTTATTTGCTCAGCACCGTGATCTAGGCTCCATTAAATACCCCTTTCTTCAGAGGAGAAACTGAGGCTTAGAGAGGTTAGATATCTCGCCCCAGGCCACACAGCAGAGTTTAGCAATATGGCTCGGAGTCTGTGCCTATAAGCTTTCCTTCTTGTGGCTGCTCTAAGTGTTCGATTTCAGGGTTCGCAATGGAGGACCAAGACAGACAACTTCTTGGATCTAAGGCTTTATTGTAACGGAGAAGAAAGAGAAGGGAGAGGGAGAGAGAAAGGGGATGTGTGTATGAGAGAGAGAGAGAGGGAGAAAGGAAAGAGGGGAAAAAGTAAGGGTGGGCGAGAATGGGTTTCATGGGAAGAGTCGAGACCCTGATGTGAGGGAGGGGCCTTGGGTGGTGTGCAGAGATAAGGGTGGGCGAAGCGGCCTTCCCTTCTTTGAGCTGGAGATATACTCAATTACCAGACCGCGAGGCAGTCCCAGAGTCCTAGGTGAACATGGCCAAGTTGGTAGGGGACCGAGAGGGGGTGGGTAGAGAGCTGTGAGACTTAACACCGCGCCCGCTGTCCATCTCCTCCCTGCAAAGCCGCTGCGTGTGTACGTTTGTCTTACAGACATCATGCCCGAGAGTAGGTACAGCCGCCTGGCAGGAATGCCCTCGGGCAGGATTCCTGTGAATGGCTCCCAGACCTGCGCTGGACAGCAGGTGTTTAGGTCCCAGGGTGAGGTTCGAGCCCGTCCTCTGGGTCCCCATAGCAGGAGATGCTGAGAGGAGTCAGGCCCCCTTTCCTCTCCTTGCCTTCTGGGGTCACCGGGCCCAGGTCCCTTGGGCCACCAGCCTGGAGCCTCTCTGAGCCAGCCTGGTTCCTTGGAGGACGTCCTCCGCAGCCTCCGTGAGCAAGGGGGTTGGTCCCACAGCCCGTGGCCTACTTTGTGGAACTCATCTCTCTGCAAAAGAATTACTTACTCTCCGAGCAGCGCGGTGCAGAGCTGCGCCGTGTCTCGTGGTGGGTGAGGCCTGCAGAGGCCCCGGAGTGGCAAGAGAGGCTCAGGAAGGGAAGACGGCTCCCTCTGTCCCAGGCTGCCTTGCCACGCAAGGTTCCTCGCATCCTGTGGGGATGGTGCCTTCCACGGGTGGGGCTGGATCGGGCCCCACAGGTGAGTGGCCTCGGCCTGAGCACTTCCTCACTGGGCCTCAGCGATGGGTGATGGGTCGATTGGAGCCGCAGGCTTGGTAGGCCCGTCTGCCGTGGAGTCATGGCTACAGTATGCCAGGCCCTTCTTGCCACCATGTCCAGCAGGCCCTCAGGGGCAGAGGCAGAGGCAAATGATGGCTTTCTTTGTGAGCAGTTTGTTCCTCGTGCTGGGCCTCTTGGTGGGGGAGGGGCTGGTCCAGGGGGAAAGGGGATGTTGGGAGTGAGGCAGTTAGTCCTTGCATGTCTGTGTTGACACATCAGTCATTCCTCACCATGTAACAAGCCACCAAGCCTTGAGGGTGGAGGGACAACAACTGTTTGACTCACAGAATCTGTCATTCAGGAATGAGGACAGAGCCCAGCTGAAGCAGTTTGTCACCACTCCATGACAGCTAGCCTTCAGCTGGGAAGATTCTCAATTTGGGGTGACTGGGGCCCTTAATCCTGGTGGCTGATGCCGGTTGGAACACCGCTGTGATGGCCTGTCCCTTGGTCTCCTGGCACGCGGTACGATGGCTGGTTCCCAGAGAACAAGGTAGAAGTGAGGTGTTTTCATCATGTAGCCTTGGAAATTGAATATCTCTTCTAGTGGGGCCAGGCTCAGGCAGTGGTCAGCCCGAGTCTAAAAGGAGAGGTCTGGGCCCAGATCTTCACTGGGAGGAGTGTCAAGGTCACATTACGAGAAGAGCCTTGTAGGAGAGAGATGGTGGCGGCCATCTTTGGAAGAACATTCTTCTGTGAGGGTGTGGTGGTGACTCAAGTGCTTCAGGGCCGGAGTGACAGGAAGTGGCGGAGGGAGAGAGAGTAGGTATTATAAATTGTGTGGGTTGCATGGGACTGATCAGAGTTTGTCTGTGTGGAAGGAGTGTGATGGGAAGTGTCTGTGGGAAATGAGCTTGACAGGAGATGTGAGGGGAATGAGTGTGACAGGAAGTGACTGAGCGAGAGGGTAGATGACCCAAGAGGTTGTAGAGGGAGTGAGTACAGCAGATATGGCCGAGTTGGGAGTGTGGCGCGAGGGTATTGAGAGTGAGTGAGTGTGACAGAAGCGGCTGAGTAGGAAGTGAGTGTAACAGGAGGTTGGATGTGGGGGGATGGTTTGAAAGGAAATGGGTGATCTGGTTCTGCCAGAGTCTGCCGTGATGGAATTACGAGGCTGATGGTGCCGTCTTTCTTCTTTCCAAAACTGCCTCTTTGAGGTCCTTTGGGGTGACTGGCCAGCTCCCACATGTGTGGCATGAGGACACAGGCCCCAGTCGACCAGCCAGCACCTTCCTTAAGCACCCGTCTAGCTCGCTGCCGAGCCTCTCCCTTTCTTCCAGCGGGCCTCTGCGCCCCCCCCACTCCCGCAGCAGCCTCCCCTTCTTCCAGAAAGAGCGACTCCCACCTCAGCAGCCTGGAAGCCCTCCAACTACCCGTACTTTTCTTCAAATAAAAGCAGCTAATTAACATTATTCTTTAATTATTGCCTTTATCAACCAGGGGTCTGATTTGTACCAGCAGGGTAGTTGCTTTTCCTTAAACTACCCAAGTGAATGCTTCAGTTCCTGGTGCTTTTGAAATGAATTTGATGTCATCTGCCCAGAGTCACTTAATGGGGACGCCTGGGTAATGACTGAACGCACTAACTCCGTTAGCAGCCCTGGAAGCATGTAATTTGGCCCCTCAGGCAACAGCACTTTTGAAATCTCAGGATAGTTTTGAACTCTCTGTTCTTAATTAAATATGCAATTTTTCACGGTAACCAGGTTAATTCTTTTGTGTTGTGTTGTAATACTGTTAGGAATTTTCATAGTTCTTATTAAACATTATTCAGGCATTGTGAATTCCATAATTAAAAAAAATGAAAAGAACAAAGCTTGATCCCCTCCTTTCTTTTCCCTGGCTAATTTATCAAATGAATTTTGCAAATTTTTCTTTCTGTCCCCAGACAGTGTGGCAAGTGTTTTAAAGGGGAAGGATTTAATTGCCCTGTAGGGATTGGCTGGTTATGAAGGATTTGGCTGTTTGATTAGTAAACCCAGTTGGGAACAGTCTAATACTCCATGATCTTAAAAATTGTCTGATTGTGCCCTCTCCAAGGAGGCCTCGCTGTTCGTTACAGAGCACACCCGCTCTTCACAAGTGTGATTATGAGGTGCTGGGGAAGGGGGACAGGCAGGCCTGACTTCCCTTTAAATTGGGGGTCTTGGGAGATTTTTACCCCCATCTCCCTGACTGGGGAGGAAACAGGAAAGACAGAGATATGTGAGGGAGAGAAATGGAGAGAGCAATTTTCAAATCTCAGGTACCACACAAGACAGAGGGTTGCCAAGGTGGGGCCCAAGGTGACATTTCACAGCACCCTTGCAGAGATGATGGCTGGACGGGAAGCTGCTCCTAAGCTGAGGAGGCCCCAGGGAGGGAAGGAGGACCGATTCTGTTCTAATCTTGTCTTCGGCCAACACTGAGCATGGTGAGCCGTGCCAGCAGAGGAGACAGGAACCCTAACTAGCCTCACTCATGCCAAGGCCCCCCCATGGAAGAGGTGCTGGGAAGAGAAAAGCCAGCCCTTCCCATTGCTGACTCTTGGCACCTTTTCCAGCAAGGGCCCCACTTCGGCCTGAGTTTCCCCCCTGCCATCTGCAAGATAGGGCAGGTGACTTCAACCCCTGCTTGCTCCCCTGGCCTTCCCAGTATGTGCACACACGCACGCACACGTGCACACCTGGGATGCTGCACACCATGGCACGTGGTCTCCTAGCTCTCTTCTGGTTTTGTTCCTGGTCCAGTCACTAGAGGACAAAGAGAAGCCCAGGAAAGCTTTTTGGGATTTGGGGCAGGCAGGGAGGCACGGGCCACAGAAGGGCTTCCAGGGAATCCCAGGACTGCAAGGAAAGAGGGACTTGAATCACTGGTTTTACATGATGACAGTCCCGTGTCGGGAGGGCTTTGTGCGTGGAGAAGAGGATGAAGGGGGTGGGGGACAGGGTGCTCAGGACCAGTCCCCGGTGGCCGTTTGGCTCTGTCCTTTTGTACATGTCACACTGTCTTCCGAACAGACATTCCCAGCCTGACACCCCTCTTAGTGCCTTGCTCCCCTGGGCCTGGGCCTGACCTCTGTGAGACTCTGCTTTTAAATGTTGGCGATGTTCCACCTCGAGGTTCTAGCTCTGGGAGGGCAGGAGGACTCTGGATTGATATCCTGGTTTTCGGGTCAAGAACACAATCACCTCTAGGCCTCATTTTTCCTTCTCTGTGAAATGGGCCCCCTCCCAGGGACTTTACTTGGGGCCAGAGGAATGAACTTAATGCAGGACTGGCCTGCAGTAAGTGTTCTTGTGTCTGCTGCACGTGGCCTGGTAGGTCATGTTCTTTGCTGTCTCCTCTAGACTTGGCCTGGGAAGCATTCGACCTGGGAATGGACACGGGTGTCAGGCTCACCTGCCTGTGCTGTTGCAGGCTGTCTTTTGGGGTTCTTGGGTAAGGAATGTGTGCATTCCACACTGGCATGTGCAGTCACACACTCAGCTAAACCCAAGCAAGCGTGCAGGAGCACTCGGGTGTAGGGTCTTACTCATTTTATTGTGATTAAATATTTATCTGGGACTTGTGAACATGGTGCCTGGTGGTAGATAAAAACGATGTCATGCATAAAAGGAGCCGTGTGCCCAGCTGGCTTGAGGACGTAGAGCGGGAGGGAGTCAGGTAGGGAGGAAGCCATTCCTTCAGCTGCCCGTGCTTGGCATGTCTTGAGTTCTGGGTCCCGGTCACTTGCCAGGGATGCCCCCCTGGAGATCAAAATGGTCACTCTCTGCCCTCCTGGTGCTGTCCGTCGTCATGGTGTTTAGAAGTAGAATCCCGGAAGAGACTGACATTAATCAAATAATCACACATTTGAAATTGCAAGTCTGCAGAGGGCGAGGGAGGAAATGAGCGGGCCATGAGGCTTCTGTAACAGGATCGCCTTTAATCAGGGAGTTGGGGGGACGGGGGGACTCTGGAAGTAACAAGAGGCTGTGTTCGTTAGTCCAGTCGAAGGAGGGAAGCAGCTCATGCAGAAGTCCTGGATCAGGAAGTGGAAGGGAACAGTGTCTGGGTCCCAGCGTGAGGGGCAGAGCCCCTGGCTGAGGCTGGGATGAGTGACAGGCCATCTCTGATTGTGCCGGTACCAGGCCCTGTTGAGACCTTCGTCCAGGACAGAGGGAAACAGTGGCTGCAGAGGTTGGGGGAATGGAGGAAGAGGAAGGTGAGAGTAGATCAAGGGCCCAAAGCCTGGGGTGGGAGAAATGGCCAGAGACACTTTAGCTCTGTCTTCACTGTCCTCTGACAACCTCTCATACCTGTGGACATACAGGATCTTCACTAGTCCTTGGCACTCAGCAGGTCTGCATAGGGATAAGAATGAGTCACAGAAGGGCTGGCCTCACCACATTCAAACATATGTCTTTTTTCCCCCCCTGCCATTATTATTTACCTAGGGACTCATGAAAAAGATAAAAAAGAGAGAGAGAAATCCAAGGTAGGTGTGGTGGTGCACGCCTTTAATCCCAGCACTTGGGAGGCAGAGGTAGGTGGATTGCCGTAAATTTGAGGCCACCCTGAGATTACATAGTGAATTCCAGGTCAGCCTGGCTAGAGTGAGACCTTACTTCGAGAAACCAAAAATAAATAAATAAATGAATAAATAAATCCGACATTGCTCCAGGCTTGTCAGCCTGAGGGAACAAATATTCTCATCTCCAGTATTTCTGCAATGCATGTGTGAAATGCTATGTTAGCTCTCCAGCCACGCCAGAACATAAAACAGGGGGTTCTGGGACACCCTAGTTGTCTGGGGCTGCACAAAGCTGGCATAGTGGGGCCAGGCTCTACAAGGTGGTGGGCACCTGTCTCTCCTCTGCCTTGCATTTCGGTGGCCCGGTGGGGAGGGGGGTTACCACTGTGGGGGCTGGAAGCTGGGCACTGGCTGCTGACTGGCCTTGTGTGAGTCCCCGTTGAGTGCACTGGGAGCAAGAGATCAGGGTCCTTGGCAGCCACCCCTGTGTAGTGATGCTCTGTGCCTCATGCTGTCCTCTTAGCATCAAAATCGCTCCAAAGTACTGATTCATGATTGAAGTCGGAGCTGCAGGCTGAGGTGGCGGGGTTTAATGGTTCCACATGAGCCATTCCGCGGACTGTTAAGCAAACACTGCTCATTTTAAAGAGTTGGGTAAACATGTGCTTACACTGTGATGTGCCAAGCGCCAGTCAAGTAGGAAGTTGGCATCCAGGTGGGCTCCAGGCAAGGTGGTGGGGGGACAGGGGACACAAGCTTTCCCAGGCCTTGGAGATAAGTTCTCCACATGGAGCGTGGAGCTAAGAAAGGGGCACCTGTGTGTCCAGGCTCAGGGTGGACGGGAAGACTGTAGGTCTTTGGGGTCTTGTGTAGACATGGGGCTGGGTTCTGAATAAGAACGATGGTCGCTCGCTCATTGAGTTACTTGCTGCTCCCTCCGCCTCAGTCTTCTCGGTGGAGTGGGGTGATGGAGGGATTCTTATGGGGTCACAGTGGGTGAACAAGCTGACGATGTCCCATTGCAGTGAGGTGGACAGATGGCCTGGGTGGGACCTGGCTGCCTTTGTTCTTTGAGAATCCAAGGAAAGTTCGCTTTAGAAATGAGATAAAGATGCATAGGATTTTGTATACAGTTTGGGGACATTGTAGGATTCCCCCAGTCCAGCCATAGAGAGATCCACATTTCTCTCATGGAACACCTTAGGGTTGGGTGGAAGTGAGTTATCTGCTTTAGAAATCCTTAGAACTTGGTTTCAGGGTAGGCCTGGGTCTTTCTCATCCTGATAGGTCCTCAGATTCGCTGTGTGAAGTTGGGCAGATGGAGAACCCTCTCTCTGAGCCGATCAGTCTTGTATCCACATTTGGGGGTGCCTCATGTGGCAAGGAAGGATTGGGGCATGGGAAGCCCTGGGCCCAGTGCTTGGGACACAGTACACAACAGGCGCTCAGTAACTATCACCATCATTGTCACAGACCCGAGCTGACAAGCCTCACAGTGGCTTCTAGAGTGTTCCACACAGGCTCACACATTTGACCAAGCTGATGGCTTTCCTGGGATGCTGAGGAACCTTTAGGAGATGAAACCTCACGGGTGGAAGTGGGTCACTGGGAGTGGACTTTGAGGTTTATAGTCCATCCCCACTTCCTGTCCAGCCTGCTTCCTATTCCACCCATATGTGAAGAAGCGAGGAATCCCAGCCGCACACGCTGTCACCATAGAGCCTCCGGAGCCATGTCTTCCAGGCAGTGGTGGACTGGATCCCTTCAAATCATGAACCAAAATAAGCCCTCCTTCCTTTAAGTGCTGTTGGGCGGTTCCGTCACAACAACGAGAAAAGTTACTATAGAGTCTATGGGTAATAATTTTGCTTTCTGAAGCTCTTGGATGCCCTTTTGTGTCTGTCGATTTTGCGCATGGTGGATCAGAAGCCTGAGTGTGTATGGTAACTTTGGATTGGGAGTTCATTTTAGGTAGGCTTGTTTCCCCGTGAATTCTGTGTGATCCTGTCAGACCCTAGTGCCAGAAGCCAGCCAGATAGTAAATATTTTGGGCATTTCAGTCTACCTACCATTTCTCTTACACAACTGTCCCATGCAAAAGTATCTGTAAGTGACATGGGAACCAATGAGCATGGCTGGATCCAGCCCACAGGCCAGGAGGTTCAGCCCAAAGGTCAGAGTCTCTTCACTGTGCTCGAGAGAGTCTCTATTTGTTTTTGTTAAATGTTCAGCAGTGTTACTCAATGAGAGTGATTTTTATTTTCAGGTAATTTCTTCACTGAGGTTCTTGGATCTGTAGCGGTCATGTTCTCTGGGAATCAGATAGAGTAGCTGTGTGCATGCAAGGCACTCACTCTCACAGGCTCACCGTCGCAGAAGCGTGGGAATGGGACCTGGAAGTCTCTAGCCTAATATCCAGGTGGTCCCATGCCCACCGAGTCAGAACTTGCAGCCCACGTGAGAGCAGACCTTGATTTCGCATGAGCCTAGACGGCGTGCCGTGCCAGCGACCTCCCTGTGTCCCGGCAGGCAGACCTCCGCCATCTAGGGAAATTGATTCCCCTAACAGGATTTTCTCATGATCAAAGGTGTAGATTAAGGGCATTGGCTTTGAAATCCACGGGGCAGAGCACCCAGTCCTGTCAATCCCAGGACCTCATCACCTGGTCACAACGGTTGGACCCCTTCCCACAGGAGCTGGTGTGCGAGGACTTGGCAATGTGTCGAGGGGTCAGTTCCATTCTCTGGTGTCACTTAGCAGAGCCTGTGGGGACCACCTAGATCCACCTCCCACTCTGGCCTAGCAGTCCCATGTTTCTGGATGTGGATTTTGCCCCCTTATTTAAAGTGGCCAGTGGACACCCACAGTGTCCCCTGTGTCTGGAGGGGACTGCTGCTGCACCTGCAACACTTGGCACCGTTCTCTACTCTTTGATCGTGAGGAGGGTCTCCAGGAACAAGGTTACCTTATGTGTAGTTTACCCGCACGCCGCTGTCTCTGGTTTTGTCACAGTTGCTCTTTTACCCTCTTGCTTTTCTTTCTTTCTTGGATGTGCATAGGAGTTGGCTTCCTTGAAACCAAAATAAATTCACATTGTACGGGGGAAAAAAACACTTCCTGTGCAGAATGATGTGGGTACAAAAGCCAGCAAGCTGGCCAAGGCCTGTCCTTTGAAGATGCTTGTCAGCGAGTGCGTGGTGAGAAGTGTCAGGCGTCACCCAGGGTGACTGTGGAGACGCCTGCCACTCTGAGCTTTTTTTTTTCTTTCCAGAATGCCTTCAGCCCAAACTTTGGGCCCTCGAGGGACAGAGCTGCATCCATTTTCTGTGGAGATGAAAGGCCAGGCTGGCGGCAGCAGCTGCTGTTTGCCAGGGCCCTGCAGCCACCGCTTCGCGGCCTCCCTGCTCTGCTCTCCCACAGCCCCCCTGCTTCTCTTCATCTGTGTACCCACTGCAGGTCTGTCTGCAGCTCCGGGCTGAGCTGTGAGAGGAGTTGGGGTGCCGGCCGTGTCTCCGGGCCCCCCTGTGGGAGGGGAGGGGAAATCTCAAGGTTAAGAATGAGGCTCTGGAGCTGGACTCGGTCTGGGCTCAAATCCCAGCTCTGCCATCTTCACAGAGCTCACCCTGTCACCTCCCTGGGCCTCAGTGTTCCCATCTGTAGAATGGAGCTGGTGGGTTTCATAGCAACAAAGAGGTGAGTGTTTTAGTTACTTTCCTTGTCACTGTGACAGGAGCAACAAGGAAGGAGGGATGCATTTTGGCTTCACAGTCCATCAGGGTGGGGAAGGTGTGGCTGTAGGAGTGGCTCTCAGTGTCGCAGTAGGAGCATGAGGCAGCTCCTTACATCTCATTGTGGGTCAGGAAGCTGAGAACTTGGGAGGAGCTACAAGCATAAGGCCAGCTCCATGGCTACCCATTTGCTCCAGTGAGGCCCCACCTCCTAGAGGCTCCATGACCTCCTGGTCAGCACCACCAGCTCCCTACAGTGACTGTTTCTCGCCTCCTTAAGCCCACCCTGGCTTATCCCTGCTCACAGTCCACATGCCAGCCATGATGATGTCCACAAAGCCCACAGAGGCCAGTGCTGTTTCCTTCCTCCTGTGCAGCTTCCCTTGCCCACGTAGTTGTCCACATTCGGTCTGTCCAGTGGGCAGGGCATCACCTCTGTGTAGGCCTTTTCTTTTCTTTTTTTTTTTCTTGAGGCAAGCCCAGAAGACTGGCCTTGTCTTTATGAGAGAGTGAGAGTGAGGGAGAGAGAAAGAGAATTGGCCCACCAGGGCCTCCAGCCACTGTGAATGAACACCAGATGTGTGTGCCACCTTGTGTGCATGTGCGACCTTGTGCATGTGTCGCCTTGTGCGTCTCTGTTATGTGGGACCTGGAGAGTCGAACATGGGTCCTTAGGCTTCGCAGGCAAGCGCCTTGACTGCCAAGCCATATCTCCAGCCCTGTGTGGGCCTTTTCTGCTGGCAACCTTTCTATCCTGAGGATGACCATAGAGAAAGCTGTGGTGTGTGTGTATTCATACATGCATATGTATGTGTATATATATATATACATGGATATATACATATATACATGAAAATAAATATTTAAACTTTTAAAAGCATTTTCTTTATTTGAGAGAGAGCAAAAGAGGCAGGTAGAGAGAATGGGCATGTCAGAGCCTTTAGGCACTGCAAATGAACTCTAGATGTATGTGCCACCTTGTGCATCTGGCTTCAAGTGGGTTCTGAGGAATTGAACCCAGGTGTTTAGGCTTTCCAGAAAAGTACCTTAATTACTAAGCCACCTTTCTAGCCCAATATTTAAAAAAAATTTAAAGACTAAGGTGGAGAGTGATTGAGGAAGACAACTAATGTCAACCTCTGGTCTCCACATACACAGGTACACATGTTCATATACACACAGCACACAGGAAAATCCCTCAGGTCCTGAGGAACCAAAGCCTACACACATACAGCCCAGAAGCATATGTGAGGACAGTGAGCCCACTTGGGTGGGTGAATTGCATCCCCTAGTACCAAACTCGACTAAAGTCCTGACACCACCACCGCCCCCCCCCCCCAGTCTTCAGAAGCTGACTGTATTGGCAGATAAAGTCTTTAAGGGGTATTTAAGAAAGAAATTAAGAGTACATGCTGGGTGCATGTCCAGTACTCAGGAGACTGAGGCAGGAAGATCCGCTTTAAGTTCCAGGCCAGCCTGGGCTATGTGGAACAACTCTATCTCAAAAATCAACAGAACAACACAGCAATGGAGATCAGGATGCAGACTGTGAGGACTCGGGGGAAGATGGCCAACTATGAGCCCCAGAGAGGCCTCAAAATGAATGGGTATAAAGTGCCTTAACCACTGAACCATCTCTCTAGCTGTGAAGACATTACTTCTTTTTTTTTTTAAATTTTTTTTTGGTTTATTTTTATTTATTTATTTGAGAGCAACAGACAGAGAACGAGGCAGAGAGAGAGAGAGAGGGAGAGAGAATGGGCGCGCCAGGGCTTCCAGCCTCTGCAAACGAACTCCAGACGCCCCCTTGTGCATCTGGTTAACGTGGGACCTGGGGAACCGAGCCTCGAACCGGGGTCCTTAGGCTTCACAGGCAAGCGCTTAACCGCTAAGCCATCTCTCCAGCCCAAGACATTACTTCTTGAGAGCAGCTTTAGGGTCACAGTATTATTGGGAGTCCCTACATGGGTAGTCCCTCTGTGCTAATCAAGGAACCTGTAATGACCTTCACTACCCTCCCAGGTCCATGGTCTGCATGGTCCATAGAATGCATTTCCTGCATTCTAATATCCAGGCGCATGGTGGGATCTCATGGGTCTAAACCCATGGTCCCGTGTGGCCTGTGGGTTTAGACCAAGTGTATAATAAACCTTGCAATGATAGTGGCACACAGTTATTTTACAGTCTTAAAAGTTCTTGTACTCCACTCCATCCATTCCCACCCTTCACCCCTATGCCTAACAACCACTTAACTTTTGTATGGTCTCCAAAGTTCTATCACAGTAGGAGCCTTATCCACATGACTTCTTTCATTTTGCAAGCAAGCACCTTTATTCACTGGGCCATCTCACCAGCCCTTTCTTTCATTTTGTAATTGCCTTGAAGAGTCTGCCGTGTCATCTTGATAGCTCAATTCTTTTTTAATGTATTTTATTTATTTGCTTATCTATTGGGGGGGGGCAAATAGAAAGAGAGCGCGTGAGAGAATGGGCACATCAGGGTCTCTAGCCACTGCAAACAAACTCCGTTGCATGCGCCACTTTGTGCATCTAGCTTTACGTGGGCACTGGGGTATCAAACCTGGGTCCTTTGGCTTTACCAGCAAGTGCCTTAACCATTAAGCAATCTGTCTAGCCCATTAGTTCAAATCTTTATGGTGCTATATAATATTTTATTACCAAGTTTGGCAATTATGGACAAAGCTGTTCTGTGCATCCGCATGCAAGGTTTTGTGTGGACATAAACATCAGTTTCCAACTCCTTCAGGATAATACCAAGGCAAACGATTGCTGGATTGACTGACTTTGTAAGCGAATGCCAAACTGTCTGCAAAGTGGCTGCAGCATTCTGTCGTCCGAGCCACAGCAACTGAGAGTTCCTGTTGCTCCATATCTTCATCAGCATTTGATGGTGTCACTGTCCTGGATTTCCTGCATTCTAATATCCAGGCGCATGGTGGGATCTCATTCTAATTTGCATTTTTTCTATAACACCATGTGGAATGCCTTTTCATGTGCTTTATATCTTTGGTGAGGTATCTGTTCCTGTTAAAATTGAATAATTTGTTTTCTTATTGTTGAACTTTGAGAGTTCTTTGTGTATTTTGGATGAAAGTATTTTTTCCACATGGATCTTCTACAAATATTACCTTCTCATTCTTTTTTTTTTGTTTGTTTTTGTTTTTGGAGGTAGGGTCTTACTCTAGCCCAGGCTGACCTGGAATTCACTATGGAGTCTCAGGGTGGCCTCGAACTCATGGCACTCCTCCTACCTCTGCCTCCCGAGTGCTGGGATTAAAGGAGTGCGCCACCACACCCGGCTTCATTCTTGACACTGTCTTTTGAGGCACAGATGCTCTTAATTTTAATGGAGTCAGGTTATTGTTTTTTCCCCCCCCCTGTTATTTCTTTTACTGATAGCATGCTCAGTGCTGGGTCTAAAATGTCATCACCATGTCCAAGCTCATGTAAGAATCCTCATATGTTATCTTCTGGGACATTGATAAAAGTTTTGCATTGGATTTAGGTCCATAATCATTCTTGAGTCAATGTTTGTGAAGGTTGTACAACCTGCAGCCCATGGGCCACATGTGCCCCAGGGTCACTGTGAATGAAGTCCAACACATTTGTAGATGACAATGTCCTGTAGCAATGTCAAAAGGCTGGACACCCTGGAAAGGGTCAAGTCCAGGAAAAATGTTGCTGTGTGTAAAGGTTGGATGTTCCACACTGTTGAACACATATTTTTTTCTTCGCTGAAGCCTTTGCTATTTCATCAAAGATCCACTCATTACTGTCATGCCACTACTACATCAGTTGGCGCTTCCTACCTAGATGGACAGTTGTATAGTTCACAGGGTCCACTGCTGGTTAAAACTACTGAGGACTTTTCTCTGCCAGCAGCCTGCATAGAACTTTCCAGTCCTGTTCCAGCTAGCCAGCAGGGAAGAGGTTTCCAGCTCCGTTCCAGCTCGATTTCTCAGTGCTCTGCCGCTGAAGCATGTGATGCCTTCTTGCGGAGGTGATGACTGGAACTGCCTGAGCCTGTCGATAAACCTGGGAAGTACTAGCCTATTGACTTTGCTGAGTCTTCCCATCCATGAACATGGGATGTCTCTCCACCTCCTTAGCTCCTTGCTTTTAGTCACGAAAGTTTAATAGCTTTCTTCTTACAAATCCTGAATCAAATTTGTTAGATTGAGCCTTGTTTTATATAGTAATATCTTAGATATAGGTGTTTATATTCCTGCCAAGACCACATCTCCCATGTACAAGGAAGGCCTACACACGCGCGCGCACACACACACACACACACACACACACACACACACACGTCACTTCCTGTCATCCATCTCTCTTACAGTACAGTGCTGATGGCAATATCTAATTCAGAGAAACTCCCAGAAGCATAGGGACAGGATTGGTGGAATCACATCCTGTCCTTGACCCTACAAGAATGAAAACCTGCACTTTCTTTTTATTTTACTATTTTATTGATTATTATTTATTTTATATTTATTGTTATTATCTTTTTATTTTAAAATATTTTGTTTGTGTATTTATTTGAGAGAGAGAGAGAGAGAGAGAGAATGGGTGCGCCAGGGCCTTGTAGACATTACAAACGAGCTCCAGACACATGCGCCACCTAGTACCTTTGGCTTTGCATGGGTACTGGGAACTCCAACCTGAGTCCTTTAGCTTTACTGGCAAGCCCCCTCACCACTAAGTCATCTGCATCTCTATCCCTGAAAACCTGCACTTTCTGGCACCCTTATCATTCATGGAAAGCAAGATGGTAGAAACAACAGATGAGCAAAAAGACGAAAGAAAGAATCCAGGGCTGGGTGCACCACCATTTCTCTGGACTTTGTGACAGCACATGACGTGTGTGTGTGTGTGTGTGTGTGTGTGTGTGTGTAGCTCAACTCATTACCGTGAACTGAACACACCCAACCCACTGAGAAGCCCTTTTTGTCATCCTTCTCATGATGACTACAATGAAACCCTGGGCTAGAAGGAGCCTTCATGGCTGGCTGGGTTTTTTTTTTGGGGGGGGGTTGGGCTATAACTCACAGAAATCCTCCTCCTTTAACCTCCCAGGTCCTGGCCCCCAGTCTCCTATTGTTGGGCATCCGGGGCTCTCCGCAGCACGGTTCTGGCACATGGTGTCTCTTGCTGCCGAGGGACATGTCGTTTCCTGGGTGTCAGGCAGGGCTTCTCAGTCTCCACACTGTTGGCATTGGAGGGGGCGCGCTGCCTTTCTCACCGTGGGGAGTTTATGGGTATCGCTGGTCCCTTTTCACCAGATCCCTCAAGTCATGATAAACATAAATGTCTTCAGGAGTTACCCAGCATCCCCCAGGGGTGCACAGAGTACCCTGGTTGATGAGCGCTGGTGACTGTGGAGGGGTGGCCAGCCTCCGTGGTGTGTGTACAGTTGGAGGTGCTTGTGACTGGCTCCCCAAAGCAAGGTGCCCCCTCTACAAGCTACACGGGGCCTCTGGTCACTTCTAAGGCATTTGCACTTAATTTATGTACAGTGGCTGCAGAATGGGATCCTGCTTTAAATATTATTCCGCCTCACACCAGGTGACATAAATTTTATATCTTCTCTGTCTCTTATTCTATTTTGGATGAGAGAGCAATAGAGGCATGAGTCTCCTCATCTCAGGGATCTGACTTAGTTCAAAATCTGACTGTGTGACTGTGTTTTTATTTTCAATATTTGCAAGCAGAGAGAGAGAAGAGAGACAGAGAGGGAGAAAATGGGCACACCAGAGCCTCCAGCTGCTGCAAACTCCAGATGTATACACCACTTTGTGTATCTGGGTTTACATGGGTACTGGGGAATCATAGCCAGGTCATCAGGCTTTGCAGGCAAGTGTCCCAACCGCTGAGCTGTTCATTTTTCCAGCCCCTGACTGTGTGACTTTGACTCAATGTCTTTGCCTCTCGGTGTTTCAATTTTGTCATCTGTGAACAGGAACTGTAACACTGTTTGCCTCCCTTATTTGGAGGATTACATGAGTTGATCAATATACGAGAGGCATGTTGGAACAGGACCTGACGCATGGCAAGGGAAGTGTTGACCCATATTATTTGAACTTAGTGGGTGTGTACAATATTCTATCCAGTGGGAGAGCTGAAAACTATGACAGCCTTTGGTGTGAGGTTGGTGCTGGCTTTCAGTTACAGTGATCAGACTTTGTAATAAGTAAGTATAAAGATAATTATTAATAGCAATATAAAAATCCCTGTTAAGGGCTAGAGAGATGGCTTAGCGGTTAAGCGCTTGCCTGTGAAGCCTAAGGACCCCGGTTCGAGGCTCGGTTCCCCAGGTCCCACGTTAGCCAGATGCACAAGGGGGCGCACGCGTCTGGAGTTCATTTGCAGAGGCTGGAAGCCCTGGCGCGCCCATTCTCTCTCTCTCCCTCTATCTGTCTTTCTCTCTGTTTCTGTCGCTCTCAAATAAATAAATTAATTAATTAAAAAAAAAAAAGAAAAAAAAATCCCTGTTAAGTTTGAATTTTAGACAAGCAGTTTTTAGTATAAGTATGTCATGTGCAACATTTGGGATATACTTACACTTAAAAATAAATGCATTGGTTATTTGTTTAGCTGGACAATCTAGGAATCTTGCATTCTTTTTGTTTGTTACTTTTTGCTTCATGAGACAGCATCTTGCTGTGTAGCTCAGGCTAGCCTTACACTTGCAACTCCTGCCTCAGCCTCCTGAATGCTGTGATTTGGGGAAAATATATATTGAGGTCGGGTCTCACTGTAGCCCAGGCTGACCTGGAATTCACTCTGTATTCTCAGGCTGGCCTCAAACTCATGCTGTCTCCTACCTCTGCCTCCCAAGTGCTGGGATTAAAGCATGTGCCACCATGCCTGGCCTGATTTGAGTATCTTGTATTTGATCTAGCAATGCCCTAATCCCAGTTTTCTCTCCTCAGCACCAGGATTAACATCCTGAGAGCTAAATCCTGGCCCACCAGAACTGGTTTCCAAATTCAGCTTCTCCTTTGAATCCCCTGGGCCTCCAGAAGCTCAATCCCAGAGGCCCAGATGATTTGAAATCAAGGCCCGGCTGGTTCCTGGCCAGGCTCTGGGTGAATTCCCAAGGTGAGGGAGTTAGGGCTGTAGCCTACAGGCTCACAGCCTGCTGGGTGGGAAGGTGGGACAGGAACAGCCCACGTGGGCACTGCCATGGGCTCTGGGCTGTGGGTGTGGACAAGCCTGCGGCTGGGGCTGGGCCTGGGGTCATATCTTAGGCTGCAGTTGCTGACCTTTGGCAGTACACGGAGCCTGGCCTGTGGGTAGCTGAGCCTGCATTGATCATAATTCTTGGAAAGCCCATCACGAGGCAAAGAGGCAATGAGTAAACAGAGAACAGTGGCCATCAGAGACTAGGGCTGGGCCCGGCCTGAAGACCCAGCTCACTTCAGGACAGCCAGGACCACTGTGAGGGACGCAGTGGCCTGTGGGCCCAGGCCTGAGACCTGCCTTCTGGCCAGGTAAGGTTGGGCCTGGCTGAGGGCTGGGTCCTTCAGCTCTCTGTCCCTTCTCTGCTAGAACCCCAGAACTTAGGTTTCATTTGTTCATCCATTCATTCATTCCCCTTGGGGCTCCTCTGGACCAAGCCTGACTGGGTCATCTGATGGGAGGTATGTACCCCTCCATCCGGAGGTACCCCTATTTGCCTGGCTTTGGAGGCCTGATCTGATTTCTGTCACCTCCGTGGCAGGGACACCTGGAGCCACTGGCTACCACCAGCTGGACAGGACAGGTGTGCTGGAGAGTCAGGAAGTGACAGCCAGGACAGAGTGGGTGTGGTCAGTCAAGGGGCCTGAGGGGCCGATTCCACTTTGAGGAAGGTCAGGCAGCTGCAGACTGAAGACGCTGTGGGGTTTTTCTGTGTGTTTTATTTGCATGCACACACAGTCTGTATGCGCGTGTGAAAACGCATGCACCCTGTACTCACTGTGCCGTGGTCAGAGGACAACGTAGAGTGTCCTCTATCCCTCTCTGTCTTGTTTCCTTGAGACAGGGTCTGTCACTGAGCCTGAATCCATGCCGTTTTTCAGGTAGACTAGCTGGTCAGCAAGGTCAGCAATCCTCCTGTCTCTTTCCCCCTCAGTGCTGGGGTTACAGGCATGTACATCCATGCCCAATTAAAAATATTTATTTATTTATTTATTTGGCTGGGCATGGTGGCGCACGCCTTTAATTCCAGCACTCGGGAGGCAGAGGTTGGAGGATCACCGTGAGTTTGAGGCCACCCTGAGTCGACATAGTGAATTCCAGGTCAGCCTGGACTAGAGTGAAACCCTACCTTGAAAAATCAAACAAAAAGAAAGAAAGAAAGAAAAAAAAAAATATGAATGGCTTGTTTGCAAGGAGAGAGAGAAAATGGGTGCACCAGGGCCTCTAGCCAGTGCAAACAAACTCTAGACACATGTGCCACTTGTGCATCTTGGCTTTAAAGATACAGAAGAATTGAACCTGGCATGTTAGGTTTTACAGGCAAGCACCTTAACCTCCATGCCATCTCTCTAGTCCATCATGCCCAGCTTTTATGTGTGGTGCTGGGGATCAAACTCAGAGTTCTCATGCTTACACAAAGTATTTTTGCCTGTTGATCCATCTCCCTAGCCCAACATGTTTTTTTTTATGTCCAGCCCCCAATTGTTCGACCCTCTGGATGCTGTTGGGGCCGGGCTCCATTGTCAGGCAACACGAGGATTAGCAGGGTGCTCTTGCTGCTGAGAGCCTTGCTGGATGCTGGCGTTTCCTGAGGCAAACTCGTTGCACAAACATTGGCAGTGCTTTATTGACTTATTTGAGCCCTCACTGTCAGCCAGGCGTTGTTCTAGACTGAGGGAGGAGGGCTATGACCTAGTGTGATGGACTTTACAGGTCTCATTACTCACCTGGGAAGGAACCTAGGACTCAGAGATGCAAAGTGCCTTGCCCGGGATCACTCAGCAAGAGGCCTCTATGGGTCCTCCAGTGCTCGCTGTTAAATGGACAAAATAATGCCCGTTGGACAGAGTGAGAAACTGAGTCTGAATAGTGATGAAGGCCATAGCTGGCATCGGTCAAGGGCTTATGTTGTGCCAAGCACAGTGCTAAGCTCTATGAGGCTGGTAATTTTTTTGTTTGTTTGTTTTGTTTTTGTTTTTGTTTATGGTTTTGGTTTTTTGAGATAGGATCTCACTCTATACGTGGCTGGCTTGGAATTCACTATGGAGTCTCAGGGTGGCTTCTAATTCACGGCAATCCTCCTACCTTTGCCTCCTGAGTGCTGGGATTAAAGGCATGCGCCACCATGCCTGTTTGAGGCTGTTGAATTTGTGTGTGTGTTTGTGAACAAGTGAGTTTATTGGGGTTACCTGCAGAGCAGGGTGAGGGGTTGCTTACAGGAGCAATAGATGACTTAAAGGCAGCTGTATCACCAGAAAGCCCACTCTGGACTTACGGAAGCTGCATCTCTGGAGCTCGGGCTGGTGGTCTTTTTTTTTTTTTTTTCCGAGGTAGGGTCTCACTCTAGCTCAGGCTGACCTGGAGTTCACTATGTAATCTCAGGGTGGCCTCAAACTCACTGCAATCCTCCTACCTCTGCCTTCCGAGTGCTGGGATTAAAGGCATGCCATGTGCCACTACGCCTGTATCTAGCTGGTAGTGTTTTTTGTTTTTTTTTTTAATTTTTTTTATTTATTTGAGAGCGACAGACACAGAGAGAAAGACAGGTAGAGGGAGAGAGAGAGAATGGGTGCGCCAGGGCTTCCAGCCTCTGCAGCCGAACTCCAGACGCGTGCGCCCCCTTGTGCATCTGGCTAACGTGGGACCTGGGGAACCGAGCCTCGAACCGGGGTCCTTAGGCTTCACAGGCAAGCGCTTAACCGCTAAGCCATCTCTCCAGCCCCTAGCTGGTAGTTTTTAATAGAATTTTTTTTTTTAAGTGGAAAGGTGTGAAGCACAGAGAGGTGGGGAGTGGTCCAGAGAGGGGTGCTGATTGGTGGCTGACTGCATCAAAAACTCTAGGGGCACAGCCCACATCATCATCATCGTCATAATAATAATAATGGCGAGAATGACAACACAGGTGTCCTGTGCAGAGCCCTTTTGCCACTCCCCTGACCTCCCACCACGTTTATGACCTGGCGAGTGGAGAGCGAGCGGCTTCGTTACCCAGCTGATGAGGAGGAAATGGAGGTTCAAAGAGGCTGAGTCCCTGCGCCAAGCTCACCCAGCCCGGCGGTGCCAGAGCCAGGATCTGGGTTCTTTGCGTACATGACTGACCATGCCCCACTTCTCCCAGGGGCTCAGAGCAGAGAGCAAGTGGGTCCACTAGACCCTCCCCGTTTCCAGGCTACGTCTAGCTTGCTGGACTTTTCCATTTCTTCTTCCCATGTCCTTCCATCTCATCAGCTCAGGTATTGAACAGAGGGCCGGAAATCTCAATGCCAAGGGCAGGCAGACTCATTGCTCCTGGTCTCCTGCTTGCTCAGCAGGACAGAAATTTTGGCACAGGCATGTGTCTGTCCTTAAAAAAAAAAAAGAAGAGAGAGAGAGAAAAAAAAAAGTTTTCTTTTCTCTGCCTTGGTTTTGATAAGATATAGCTCGTAAGGAGGTTCTAATTCAAGGTCAAAGAGCTTGGAATTTGACAAAAAGGCCTCAGGCCTCCAGGCCCCAAGGGACACACCAGCAGCCCCTGGGTAGCTCTTGACAACGTGCATGGCTACAGCGCTGTCCCCATCAAGAGGCGGCAAATGTTTGAGTGGATGGTATTTCTTGGTCTCTTATCAAATGCCACCCTGCACCCCCATCTTTATTTATTCCTTCCTTTCCAGTAGTTCAAGGGAAATCATTTATTAGCTTGGGAATTAGAAATCACCAGCTCCAAGTCTTCTGTCCCCCAAGGCCCTGGCCAGCCTGCCTACCCCGCGCAGGGAGCCGAGAGAGAGGCCTTTCCGGCAAAGGCGCAGCCCAGACCAGGTCCCGGTGGACGTGGGTAATGCATTCACAGTCGTGACACGCAGACCCGTGTGTCCTGAACCCCGGCCTCCAGGGACTCACTGGGCCACGCCATCGACCTGAACCCCTGGACTGCCGCCCTAGTCTAAATCCATCAGGCCTGCTGGCCCCAGTCGCGACCACTGAATAATTTACAGTCCCTGGGAGCGGCCGGGAGCGGGTCACTGGAGTTCATGGGTTAATAACAGGTTTGGTTTTCGATGTCAGCAGCTCTCTCGATAACGTATGAAAGAATCCTATTCTGTTGATTAGATTTTGAAATGGATCAATTTTTAATCAGCCAAGCACCTGACTCACTCAATAAGAGTCGCATTGTGGAGACAGGATGGAGGCTGGCTTTATTTACAGGAGTGTTTGTTTTTTGGGGGCCGTACGCAAATTCCTGCCCGCTCCCTCCTCTTGGCAAGGATTGACCGGGTTATCTCCCACCTCAAATGGCAGCTCTGATGCCGTTTCTGATTAGTTGGGAAATCCATGGGTCTGTTTAAGAGATAAGAACAGTGGCTAAAGGTTTGATTTAGTCATTCGTGGTTATTGATGGTAAAAGCATTTATTTGCCAATGAAGAAATTTTGCTTAATGTAACCACAAGAACGAAGGGAAGAAACAAAGAGACCAGGTGGTACCTGGGAGTGGTCAAGGCCGATGGGTGTCAGCACTTGGGGGGTGCAGCAGGGGTCCCCAGCCCTGTCCTCTGAGATTTTTACAATGCAGTCATCTGAATCTGTGGAAGTGATGGTAGTGGCGTGGAACAGGGCTCCTGGACATTTTACTAACTCATTCCCCAAGCCACCGGGGCCAGTGACAGTGTTTTCCAACCAGGGACAGCCTGCAGGGGTGAAGAGGACACATTTGACAGTTGTGGGCCACGGTCGAGTGGTCAACGAGGGGATGGTACAGCCCCACCACCCCCTGTGTCCTGGGTTCACAGGGCAGAGGGATGGTTTATGACAGAACCAATATGAACAAAGGTGTCACTTTCCTCCAAACTAGAAAGCTGGGAACAGGTGGCACATGGCTGTGATGTCAGATGCATGGAGGGAATCCACTTCTCAGCACATCTTTCCTCAGACATTGTTCCTTGCACAGACAAGCCAGGTAGAGCAGCTTTGCTCTAGAACCTACTGGAAGAACTCATAAGAAACTGCCAATTTTGTACCTTGTTTCTTACATGGGCCTATGCCTCTTCACTTGGTCTGGTGGTTACCCGAAAGTCACCTCCGGAGGGCTTTCCCCGGCCACCCTAAACCCTTTGCATACCTGTCACTTCCCTTCCCTGCAGTATTTTTCCTTCCTTAGCACTTAACCATGATTAAACGTATATTTGACCCATTTCTCTTGTTGACTGATTGGTTCCTTTAAAATTCCAGCTCTGAGAAGGGCTGGGACTTTTGTCTGCTTTGCTGTGTTCCAGACACCTATAGTGGCATCTGGCTCCCAGCTGTGCGGTGGCTATCTGGAAGGAACGGATGAAATGTGGAAATATCATGCAGGGTGCCTAGGACGGTGCCTGGCACAGAGAAAAGCCCCAAGCAAAGGAGAGGGGCGGGTTCCTGATGCTGTTCCTGCCTGGAACCTGGCTGAGGCTGTCTCCTCACCTGTCAGATGGAGATATTGCTGATGACAGCCATCTACAGGATATGCAGTCATGGTGATGTGGGCGCCAAGATCTTGATGCAGCGCCCCAGGCCACGATGTTTCAGTGCCCCAGCGGCTGTTATGTTAGGGCTGTCAGTAAGAAGAGAACAGGTCTGGGGAGATGGCTCAACAGTCAAAGGAACTTGCTTGCAAAGCCTGCCAGCCCAAGTTCAATTCCCATGGAAGCCAGATGCCCAAAAGCATAAGCATCTGGAAGCCAGATGCCAAAGGCATAATCATTTGGTGTTCATTTGTAACTGCAAGAGGTCCTGGCCTGCCATCCACACACGCACACACGCACGCACGCATGCATACACACACAGATAGAAAGAAATAAATTTTTTAAATTGTAAAAAGAGCAGAGACCTTCCCAGGTCTAGGGGTGTTTCTAGGAACTGAGGTTAGTGTCTGGGACCCAGGGGCAGGCCCTCATCACTGGTTATCAGTCCTGATTGACTACTGAGGTGATGGGAGCACTGATAATCTCATTTACTTGCAGCTCTATTAATTAATTAATTCATTCATTCACTCATTCATTGCTATACCCAGAATGATTCCAGCTTTCTCAGATTCTCCCAAACTTTGTCCTTGTTTTAATTTTCTTGCCCCCCGCCACCCGTCTCTGTGTGTGAACACATATGTGTGTATGCCAGGGGCCTTGAGGATGCTAGGCCAGAGCTGTACCACTGAGCAATGGCCTCATTTTGGAGGAAAAGACTAGTTGCAACTTACTGTCCTGTGGAAGTGCCAGCACCTTACTGTGTAGCTGAAAGCCGCTGTGAAGCAGGGGCAGGTGAGATTTCTGTAGAATGAAATGTTGGAGCCACTCTTGGCTAGGGGCCTTAGATTGACCCATTAGCCAAGGCCAGGGAGTCCCCTCCCAGGACCTGACAGTAACCACATCACCACCTAAGCTCCCTGTGACTCCTGTGAGGCGGGCCTCCCCAGCCACAGGAGGAGATGAGCTGGGCAGAAACAGGACACATGCATCTGGCTGTGAGGAGGGCAGAATGGGGCAAGGGTAGGATCTCTGCCATGACTGGGGGTGACTGCTGGACGCTGTGGGAAACAGTGGCTGCCCATGTTCTGCACAGGCAGTGGGGCCGAAGCAGGTCAGAAGTGTTGGATCCTGCCCCTGCCCTGGGCTTTCTGGTGTCTTCCATTGAGCCTCTGCTGATTGGTGACCATGCCTCTGTACTCAGTGCTTTTCCAAAACCACAAGGCCACTGTGCCCAGGTCTGGGGCAGGCCAGAGCAGAGGGCACCCCTACTGTCTACTCTCAGGAGCCCTCCATGGCAGAAGGTCCCCTGTGTCTGTTTCCATAGATCTAGCGGTGGCTTATTGTATGGCTTTCTTGGGGACAGTTTTTGGCATTTTTGGCATTGAGGATGTATTTTGTCATTGAAAATCAACATGCCACAAAAGGGCAGGAATGTCCCTGAGAAAGCTGTGGGGACAGCAGGCAGCTTGGTAGCACCGTGGACAGTTTAGCTTTTCATCGGCTGAGATGAGGCAGAAGAGACAAAAATGCACGCCACGAGAGCAAAACCAAAGGATTTGGAGTCCACCCAGCAGATGGCTGCCCACCCTAAGTTGGTGTGTGCTCCAGAAGTTTCCAGGTTGGAGCTGCTGTGGGAAAAGGATCTGAATGAACTCCTAGAGCACCACCTGTGCATCAGGGTCCATGCCAGACATGTGGGTGACCAGAGCTAAGTGAGACCCAACTCCACCGAGCTGGAAAGAAGTGGCAGACAGCAGCAGCCCGAGCTGGGTAGGTGGCAGGTGGTCTGGCGGTGGCGTTGGAGCCCAGGATGTGGAGCAGAGGACAGGTTGGGTCAGCCAGGAGTGAGGTGAGGACAGAGCACCTGAAACCTGGCTCTGCATGCCAGGGACAGAGGAGGCCAGTGTGCCAGGGGGCAGAGCCTAACCTAGGCAAAGGTCACGGGGGCAGGAAGAGCAGAGCCACAGCTGGGACGCAGGACATGGTCTGGCTGGGTCAGGGAGGAGCCATAATATGGAAGCTAGGTACAGAGGAGGCAAGAGCCAGGGTGTCAAGAAGAGGGCTTGGTGGTCTGGAGAGATGGTTCAGCAGTTAAAGGCACTTGCTTACAATGCCTGATGGCTCGGGTTCAGTTCTCCAGTGCCCACTAAAGCCAGATGCACAAAGTGGAACATACATCTGGAGTTGGTTTGCAGTGGCAGGAGATTCTGACGTGCCCGTTTCTCTCTCTCCTTCCTCTTCTCCCCCCTCCCATCTCTCTGCTTGCAAATAAATAATTTTTATTTTAAAAACAAAGAGGGCTTGGTGGATTGCTGGGTGGGTGTGGGAGCCGTGGAAGGGATCCAAGTGGAGAGGGAGATGTCTGGAGCTGGAAGAGATTTCACCACCACAGGCTTCTTGTCGCCCATAGTATTGACATCAGGGTCACTGAGGGGCTACTCTGTGCGCCCATAGGCTATTCAGCAGCAGCCTTGCCCTCTGCCCACTAGATGGCATTTGCCTGTCCCTCAAGTTATGATAAACCAAAAATGTATCTGGATGTTACTAGCTGTCTCCTGGGAACACAGTGCCCCTCGATGTCAGTGACGTGGGATCATGAAGATAGTGAGGCAGCAGCTGGCTTATGGGGAACAGTGCTGTGGCCAGGCTGGGAGGTGCTGGAGAACTTTGCAGATGAGGGAGCTGGGGTGGGAAGTCGGGACACTCTAGAGGCCCAGGCTGGGTGTCAAGTCCTGATGGGCCCGTGGGGCAGGGACAGAGGGCAGCAAAGGAAGAGGAGCTTTTCAATGGGGAACTTCATTGCTGGCGAGTCTTCGGGTGCTTCTAGACCCTGACACAAGGTGAAAATTGGTCCAGGGGTGGGCAGTGAATGAATGACACAGGTCTGGGCCTTCAAGGTTGAGGAAGGACTTGAGGTTCTTTCCTGTGACAATCAGTGTGCACTGACCGTGTGTGTACCGCAGAGGCCAGTTCACAGGAACTGTGATCTGCTGGAGGGGCATAGTTAGCCACACACAGCTCACACATGATCACAGATGATTCTCTGTGAAGGTGCACATGGGGCCACGTGTTGGGAGCCCTGGGGCTGGCAAGGAGGACAGGAAAAAAGGCCAGCTGCAGCAAGACCCACTTTGAGCCCAGAGAACTCATTCATTCAAGGTGGGGTCCCGGGGTCACAGAGGAGAAATCAGACAACAGCAAGCTTTTCCTCTTGTCCTGGGGGAGGAGGTAGTAAGGGGCGGCTTCCCAGAGGAGGTGACCCTGGGGCTGAGCACAGAGGTCAAGCAGATGTCCGCAGGGGCGGATGAGCAAGAGCAGGTGCAGAAAGGCTCCGAGGCTGTGCAGAATCTTGACCTTGGACCTCATGGGAGATGGAGAGGCTGGTGGCCAGGGGAGGGACATCCTGAAGCCAGGGGACATGAAGACCTCTGAGTGCGTCCCTCTGTCCTATACAGGGTCACCTCTACCTCCAGAGCAGCTGACCGAGTAAACCACAGATATTCCCATCCACCCCAGCCACTGGCAAGCTGGGGGTATTTTGAGTGACTGTGATTTTTCAGTGCTGTGGGAGAGAACAAACTTAACTTTTTCTTTTCTGCCTTTTTTTTTTTTTTAAAGGCCAACTTAAACAGGATTCTCCCCACCCCCAAGAACAGGCCATGGGCTGTTACGGAAATAGTAAACAGGAGGCCAGCCGGGGCAGAAGTGGCCTGTTTTAATTAGAGCGTTCAAGTAGCTTAGCGCTTACACTTTATATTTTTGCGAACTTGATTATATAGCATTTTAAATACCTGTGAATGTTTTAAGGACTCTCGGCGATGATTTATTCCCAGTTTCACAGCAAACTTCTATTTTAAAAGCAGGACACGGTGAGGGTTGCGTGGGCTCTGCCACGGTGGCTGGCTGTATAACGAGGAGCTGTGTGGCAGTGGCTGGCAGGTGGCCTGCTCTGACCACTCAGTTGTCCTGAGGCTCCCTTTCTGAGGGAGCCCCACTAGATGAGGGTGACAGGAAGTGTCTCAGAATCCCAGTGTCCCCTGGTCACTCACAGGCCTGATTTGTCTTCCCAAAGGAGGCTGAAGCGTGTCTATCTGTTCTTCCCTCTCCTGGCCTCTGGGGTGACCTTAAACACCTCTTCATGGGGCCCCTGGCTTCTTTTGTGCTTGTCAGCCTCCATCCAACCAGCAGCCTGACAAGCCACAGCCTCCTTGCTCAACAACGTTCCGGTAGCTTCTGTTGCAGTAGGAAGAAACATCAAAGCCCTTGTGGGACCCCAAAGCTCTAGGTGTTCGCTTTGTGTTCACTGAGCATACCGTGTGCCAAGCCTTCGGTGAACCCGGCAGGCCTCCAGCCTCCCTGGAGCTGGCCTTTCACCGAGAATGATGATGGCAACGTGGGCGCAAACGAACCCTGTGTGGGGCCGCGTTGGGAGGCGATGGCTGTTCCAGGAGGAGGCTTAATGTTCCCCAAGTGCCACGGGAAGGCTTGGTTGCCAGCCTACAGCTCTGCTGGGAGATGGTGGAGCCTGTAAAAGGCCAGGCCTGATAGGAAGGAGTTAGATCATTGAAGGGGACATGGGAACCCAATCCCTTCCTCTATTTCTCTTTCTCTTTGTTTCTTGTCTTTTGAGGTAGTAGAGTCTCCCAGGCTGACCTGGAATTCACTATGTAGTCTCAGGGTGGCTTTGAACTCACAGCAGTCCACCTACCTTTCTGCCTCCTGAGTACTCTCCCTTTCTCTTTCTGCTTCTCAGCGAGGAGGTGGCACTTAAAGGCCCACAGGAAGTGAGGAAGCAAGCCTGGGGCCTGAGGGGCCTGTGGGATGTGGTTGACAGCAGCTAGTCCACCAGTCCACCATGATGAAAAGGTTGACTCCATGAATGTAGCAGAGGCCACTGGGGTGGGGGCATTCTCCCCGGGGAGCCCTTTGAGAAATGTTAGCAGCAGATATCTGGGGGAGAGTTGGGAAGAGTGCCCAAGGGCTTTTTTTGTAGTGGGAATGTGTTCATAAGATTTGGGGAGTGTCATAGAGGTCAATGGGGATAGGCTGAGTGAGTGAGTGGAGAGGGGAAAGAGACAATGCCAGAGAGGTGCCTTCCGTGCCTCAGGACCTTGGCACATGCCGCTTCTGTTTCCCAGGTTGCTTCTCTCTCAGCTGCTTCCTTCAGCTCCTTTGAAAGCACTCAGTGCCCCTTCTGTGGGCACCACTTGGTTCCCTGTCCTGCATTTGGTTTAGTTTGTCCGGGACACTGGGTTGTTTATTCAAAGCTGGAGTCTATCTGCCTTGCTGAGTTCAAGTCCTGAGAAGTCTTGTTCCCTCTGTACTCTCTTGTATGGTGTACATACCTCATGTCAGTAAGGTGTCTCTGGAGGACCTGCCCAGAGCCTGACATTAGCAGGAAGGTGTATGCATGCTGTGAAGGCAGCGGTTGGGAATGGGTACACTGATGGAGGCGCCCGCCCCTGTGCCCAGCTTCATTCCAGCTGCCTAGCTCCAAGCCCTTTCTAGTTAGCCTGGAAGCCGTGAGGACTTGTGGCAATGACCATGTAAATCACCCCACAGGCCACCAAATCCTGTCGTGAGAGAGCATGCCCTTTTTCTTGTTGCAGACATTGGCCATGTGGGATGTTAGTTCCCCTGAAGCCGTGGCTGCTGCTTGTTGTGAGAGCAGAGGAGGGCAGGACTTAAGGACACGCTGGTTTTGTGGATGGGGAAAGCATAGAGAGCTCGCCGGTGCCTGGGACTACGTGGCCAGAGGTGTATGCGGGGGGGGGGGGGGGCGTTTTGATCAAAGGGAACAGGTTCAGCTGACCTGATAATTTCTTTCTTTTAATGATGAGAGCTTAGAATGCATTGATTGAGGTGATCAGCGTTTAGATCTTTCATAGTTAATGAGGAACCAGTTGATTTATATTGGAAACGGTCGCTGCCCAGGGCTTTTAATGAAGCCTGCCGTGCAGGGAGTGAGGAAAACAGGG
The DNA here is from genome assembly GCF_020740685.1 of Jaculus jaculus. Taxonomy (NCBI): domain Eukaryota; kingdom Metazoa; phylum Chordata; class Mammalia; order Rodentia; family Dipodidae; genus Jaculus; species Jaculus jaculus. The sequence goes on from NC_059114.1 coordinate 22,881,962, forward strand.
TGCAGATGAAGGTGGAAGGGGATTCCTTTCTAGCCACTGCCCACTGCCCTGCAAGCGTTAGGGCCTGCCACCTGCCACCCTGCCCAGCGGAAGTGTGCCCGTCAGTCCAGTGCTGGCCTCTGAGGTCCTCCGTGTCGTCTTTGGTGAAGGTGGGTGACTGCTGCTATTCTTTGGGAAGGCATGGTGGTCTGTGAGGGTCAGAATTGGCCACGTATGGATGGAGAGCTTGAAACAGTGTGGACACAGTGAAGTTTCCTGCTTTGACCCCGACTTGTGAAGTCAGGGCTCAACCCTAAGGAGCTTTCTAAAGGAGCACCCAAAGGGAAAAGGCACCATGGAGTTTGCTGACACAGCAACTTGCCACTTCCTCTCAGGCCATCCTGTGTTTAAGGAGGAAGAGGCACTTTTCCTTGGGCAAGGACCCAGGGTCTACATGCTGGCCCTGGGACATGGCCGCTGAGTCACTGGCACTCGGGGCCTCCTCTGTCTCGGTGTGTCTCACTGTCCTGTGGACTTTGCCATGAGTCATTGATCCGGTTATTTGATTATGTGTAAGTCAAAGTCAAGGGCATCACTTTGACATCCCTGTGCCTACAATAAGTGCTGAGCGCCGTATGCAAGTGTGTACCTGGAGAAGTCCAAGAACCAAGGGTAGTGTCCAGAGAAATGAAACTTAAGCTGTCACGAAGAACTGCGTGGGAATGTCCTCAGCAGCTTTGTTCGTAAGAACCCAAGACTGGACCCAGCTGCTTTCAGTGAGCCCTAGGCTGTGGTGTGTCCTTGTAGGCACGTGTTTAGACTGGGATATCCACGTGGCTCCATGATTGGACTGTGGTGTGCCCATATGAGCCTGTCGTTAGACGGTGGTACGTCCACATGGGCCATGGTTACATTGTGGTATGTCCACTTTGCTCAGCGGCACACAGGAGTGAACCTTCACGTGCCCAAGGAGGGACAGGCAGGGAGGGATTACAGCGAGTGAACAAGGCCGGCCCCATACTAGAGGATTCCCATTTTGTTGTCTTTTGGAGACTGGGTCTCACATAACCCAGATTGGCTTCAAGCTCTTTATGTAGTGAAGGATGACCTTGAACTCCTAATCTTCCTGCCTCTGCCTCCGAAGTGCTGGGATTCCACCCCCTGAGGATTGTTTTGTATGACCTTCTTGCAAGGACAAAGTTCAGGGGCTGGAGAGTTGGCTTAGCAGTTAAAGGCACTTGCTAGCAAACCTGATAGCCCGGGTTTTGATTGCTCAGTACCCACATAAAGCCAGGTGCATCAATGTGGCATACACATCGGAGTTTGTGTGCAGAGGCAGGAGCCGCTGGCATGCCCATACTCACTGTCTCTTGCTCCCTTTTTCTCAAATAAATGAAATGCAAAGTCAAAGTTCAGGAAGCCAGGAACAAATTGGGGTGGAACAGGAAGTGGTTCTAAAGGGGCCTCCGGAGGGACCTGTAGCCGTAGGAATGTTCTAGGTCTGACCTACACCCTTGCAAAGGGTGCCACTGCAGGAGGTTGGAAACAACAGGTCTCTTTTCTTTGTTACGGGATCCAGAGCTGTCTCAGGGAAAGTGGAGGATTCTGGAAAGTCTGATTGGGTGTCTGCTCTGGGAGGAGCCACCTTGCTGTCCACCATTTGAGGCTTCATAGCAGCTGTGTGAAGGAAATGGGTTCAGTGTCACCATTTCACAGAACAGGAAACAGGTGCCAAGAGGTTAAGCGGCCTGCCTGAAGAAACACAGCCAGCAATTAGAAAAGATGGGAGTCGAACCAGATACCTTCCTCCAGGCACGGGACTCCAAGGCCCTGTGGCTTGGATGCCGAGCAGATCCCAGGCTCCCTGGACTTGTGGTCCAGCTGCTCCTGACTGAACAACTGGCTTCGAGCCGCAGGCCCTGCCTGGTGCCCTCCTTTACCTTACTCAGAATGTTGTGAGCCATGCTGAATGGTTTTCACAACTGTTTGCAGTTGGGGAAGCTGAGGTCTGGGGAAGAAATGCAGTCTGGCCCCTCCCAGCTCTGACTCCCAGGGACAGGCTGAAGGTAGCTGTTTGGCACCTAGCTCAGTTTCATTCCCTGCTCCTCCATATCCCCCATCCCAGAAATCATTCCATCAGGCCCAGGGCGCAGACTCCAGTGGTGGAGTCTCGGGTCTGCCTGGGGCATCCTGGCTCCTCTTCTCCAAGCCTCGGTGTCCTCTGAGAGACAGATAATCCTGACAGTTAATAATAAGAACATTTGATAACCCATTGTGGAGGGCAACCGTGCTGTTGGTAACTGAGGGCTGAAACCAGGGTCTCCGGTACAGCCTTGGTGAGGCTTCTGCAGGCCTTGGTTTAACCCCTACCCCCCCACCCCCCAACAACGCCACCAACTGTCTCAGGATAGGTTGAGAAATGCTATCACTAAACAGTAGGTGCCAAAGCTTGCACAAGCCTGCACATACAGAGCACCTTCTGTTTGTGGGGCTCCCTACGTTGCCTTCATACTCTTGTGGATTAAGGGACAGGGAGTGGAGCCAATCTGGCCTCAGCTTGCACATCTGTGTGAGGGGTCAGCATTTGCCTCTCACACAGTGGCAGAGGGAGTCTAGCATAGAGAACAATCATGGAGACAGGCCCATCGCAGCTGTTTGGCCTCTTTACTCCTGTTTCCAGAGGGGAGTGACGGGGCAGAGCTGACAAGGTAGAACTCTGCAGCTGCACCCATACCCTCAAGGCCTAAAGCCCCCAGCTGGGGTCAGACCTGTTCTTGAGCCCAGGCAGAACGGCGCCGGGGCCCACTGAAGAACGCAGGCGGGCTGCCTCATCCAGTGGGGTGCTCACTCCTATGCTAACTTTCCCCAAACTGCCAGGCCTGCTCCTTCCGGACCCAGATAATTGCTGTCCAGTTTTGCACACTGCCAGGCCTGAAGCAGCACCTGGCAACCAGCTGTGAGGTGGTACATCTGGAGGCCACAGGTCCAAAAGACAGGCCAGAGACAGGCATGTCCAAGGCCTCACTGCGTGACCTAAAGTAACAGAAACATAGCCTTCCCCCTTCCACAGTGGGCTAACAAGCAGAAGAAAACCACAACAGGAACTCAGAGGCTGCTCTTTGTCGGGGTCCTGTTACAGGGAGACCAACATCACCCCATTTTGCAGACCACGCAGCTGAGGCTCAGGCAGGGTGAAATCTACCAGCCCAAAGCTACACAGCTAGATGACGCAGCACATCCGGTCCATGGCTTCCTCAAGCACCTCTGTGCCTCAGTTTCCTCTTTGGTAGGCTGCCATCTCCTGCAGAAGATGTCACGAGAGGTTCCCCCTGCCGCAGCCACCATGCTGAGCCTAGGGTTGTTCCATCAACCCTGGCACCCTGAGCGTGTCAGCTTCCTTGTCCCTCACACCACAGTAACCTGAGACCTCAAACAGCCAGGAACTGGGGCGGCGGGGGGGTTGCGGTGAGCAGGGAAGTGTATAAGCTTTGTGCGTGTGTGTGTAACAAATATTTTATAATAGACAGGCCTCGTCTGCCACTTCTAAAAGTAGTGGCAAAAAAAAAAAAAACCTTACTTTGAGAAAATAAAAATAACTCAATGGCTGAGGTACTGAAGTCACCCAAGTCAACTGAAACTGGTGGCTCTAGCTTTCTTTCAGGGGCAGCAGGTCCCTGGCCAGACGCCCCCGGGGACAGACACCTGCACTGTTAGGGGACACGAGTGTGGGTGCGGTGATGATCTGCCTACCTTTTATTTTGTAAGCCACCGGAGGCAGCATTCCCCCAGACGCTCCTGTCCCACTCAAGAGTCACGTCACAGTGGATCACTTTGCCCTGGCGACGGCCACCTCGGGGCCTTTATTTCTTGGGGGCCAAACATTGATGTTGTGCGAAATGGGAGCTTGGAGGAGCCTTTGTGCAGATCTCAAGCTTCCTGAAAAATTTATTTCCTGTGACTGTGATGCGCGGGAGTGAGTCGATGCTTATCTGAAGCACAGCCAGGAGGGGACAATGCAGGGAAGGACTTTCTGGGCAGCGTGGAGAGCCAGGCTGCTTAAGTGAGTATCTCATGGTGGCCTTTCAGCTGCGGGCAGAGATGAACAGGCTGGCGACATGACCACTGGCAGCCTTGATCTCCCCCATGTCGCGAGGAAGCTTTGTGAGCTCCAATTATTTGAAGCTAAGCAGACTCATTGGGACTAACAGTGGCAGGATCCTAAGGCCCAGAACTGAGTGAAGGGTGAGAGACAGAGCTGGAGGTCCCCAGCCATCAGGCTGTGGTCAGGCAGTTTGTGAGACCTCAAGCTGGCCAAGGAAGCAAGGATTACACCCGGTCCCCAGCCTGGCTTTCCCACCAGGTAAGGAATGCTATAGCGATTTGAGCTTGGAGGGGTGACAGGGATGTGGACCTGGGATATGTGTCTTCCCTCCGCACGCTGGTGACTATATCTGGCTTCTGGGAACAGCCACTGTTTATAGCAGAAGAAGCAGTAGTAAGATTGTTCCCTGTGGCTAGCCCATGGAACCAGAAATTTGGCTAGACTCTTTTCACTATGGAAGTCCCCTCGATGGCCTGTGGCCCTCATCACCTTGAGAGTAATAATGGAGACTTCACTGGGATTTTTCTGTCTCGGACTCAGCCATGAGAGCCTGCGATCCCATCGCCTTTTAGTCTCCCCAGCAAACACTCCTTGGCATTTCTTATGAATTTCATGAGCATTTGCTGAATGACTGACTGAAGATTTTCCTGGGGAGGGAACAGCTGTGTTTAACAGCATGAGGGTCAGACTAACTGGGGTCCAATTCTGGTCTGTGACGAGCTGTGTGTCTTCAAGCACGTGGCATTCCATGTCTGGGTTTTGTCTCTTGATCTGTAAAATGAAGGAAGGGGAAAAATGACTCGGCCACTTTAAATATTTCTCCGTATTTATAAAATGAGCATCCTGTGATCTTGCTCCCTCCTGGGCTATCATGAATAGCAAATATGGGGGGGGGGGGGCACTGAGGGAGGATTCCGAAGCCAGAGCTGCCCAGCGCTAAAAGCACTGTCAGAGCCCGACTCAGTCTCGCAGTGGCTCAGAGTCCAAGCTGGGCAGACCGTAGACGAGTCCCCCAGCTGCTGTTTGTGGCTCCCTGCCCTCTGGCTCCTGCCTAGGAGCCCATTCCTGGAGCATGCTTGAGGTCAAGCCACTGTGTCCCGTGTGGACGCTCAGGCACTTTTATGACTTTTTTTTTTTTTAATGATTTTTGCCTATTTTCCAGATGAGGAAGCTTAGTTTCATGCAGTGACTTGCCTGATTTCTCACAGCACCATTGCGCTCATCCCTCTTTTCTCTCTAATGTGGGTGTGTGTGTGTGGGGGGGGTACGTTCATGTGTCTGGAGGCTGAGAACAACCTTAGATGTCTTCCTTCCTTAGGAACACTGCAATATTATATTTATTTAGAAAGGCAGAGAGAGAGAGAATGGGTATGCCAGGGCCTCCAACCACCGCAAAGGAACTCCAGACGCGTGTGCCCACTTGTGCATCTGGCTTTATGTGGGTACTGGGGAATCGAACCTGTGTCCTTAGGCTTCACGGGCAAGCGCCTTAACCACTAAGGCATCTCTCCAGTCCCTGTCAGTCCTTGTTTTTGAGACAGGGTCTTTCATTGGCCTAGAGCTCATCAAGTAGGCTAAACTAGTTGACCAGTGAGCTCCGGGGGTCTTCCTGTCTTCACCACCCTAGCACTGGGATTACAGGCGCAGCCATCCTGCCTAGTGTTTTTACAAAGGTGCGGGGGATCGAACTCAGGTCCTCATGTTTGTAACGCGAGAATTTTACCCACTGAGCTGTCTCCCCACTCCCGCTTTTTCTCTTAACGTTCCCACTTCCTGGCTAGCTTTCCATGCAAGGAGCTGTTCCTGTTGGGTCCTCGGTGGTCCTGAATTGCTGAGGACCTAAGCTAGAAGTTGAGGGAGGGCTGTAAGAGTCCCTGTTACGTCATTAAATCAGGCCCTTCTCTTCTGCCCTCTTCCACACTGCCCTCATCTGGCTTCTGACAGCAGTTCTGGCCCAGGTGCCCTCAGGAAGGTGCTGTGGGGCCTCGGACTGTGCACTGTCGCCTGAGTCCCAAAGGTGGCCTCACAATGGCTCTGGGCCCCACCTCCTACTTTCTAGCCTACCCCTCCACCCTGCAGCCTGGGGCTCTGGGGAGGAAGCCGAGATGCTTGGATCTTTCTTTTGGGCTTTATTTATTAAAAACAAACTAATCTCAGAGCCGAACACAAGACAGCAGCAGCAGAGGGAGCTTAAAAATTATATTAATCATGGCAGCAATAGCTAATACATATGAATGTGTTTCCTTCTGGCCAGATCTGGGGGGCTCTAGATAAATTTAAGACAGACTGCTTCTCTCCATCACCTATGCCAGCATAAGCTGGCATCCGTTTGTGGCAGCGAATACCTCGCTTAGTGGATCCAGGGTGGAGAGCTGCCCAGGGGCTGCCCACAGCTGGGCCAGCCAGGAAGCTGGGAGCTGTTTCACACCTGAGAACCCACACTGGGCACCTGAAACAGTGCGGCTTTGTCACACAGGCGAGGACCCCGCTGTAGGGAACTGTGAGTTATTTGTGGGGGATTCGGCTGTGGGATCAGGCAGTCCCCCCTCTGGTTCACAGTCAGGTGGTCATTTGGGTATTTGGGGGCTTGGGTCAGTGAACTGCGGGAAGCCATTGAGCCGCTGAAGCTGCAGAGATGAGGACTGAAAAACCCGGCCCTTTGCAGAGAGCTCTCAAGCCCCATGGAGGGGAAGGCTGTGGGGTGGGGGGGGGCAGGAGTTGTCAGGAAACCCCAGAGGAACTGTTGTGTTTAGCCAGGCCTGTATGTCCAGGGACCTGAGCCTTGGTGTGCAGGTGACCCAGGGACATTTCAAAGGGAGGCTTAGAGTCCCCAAGGGAACTAGCGGAGGCTGCAGAGAGCCATCTGCTGGCATTTCTCTCTCCCACCCCACGTTTTTTTTTTTTTCTGCTTAGAGCCTCCAGTGAAGATGCAGTGATGCGTTAGTGGTTAAGTGGATGGCAGGAGCTCTGTGCCCACAGCCCCTAAACCGCTAGCTGAGCCAGTGGGAGCCTGGAGGCCACATCACCTCCCTCTCTCCACTTAGCACTTGCATGAATCTCCCCTGCTTCATCCTCTGTGAACTCCGGCCCTGAGCCCAAGGCCACAGTGGCCTAGAGTGGTTGATCAGTCATTCACTCATTCAGCAGCCCTCTAGCGAGCTCTTGCCCTGGCCTCTGTAGAAGAGGCCAAGACCAGGACAGACCAGGACCAAGGCAGATGGAGGAGTTGGCCTGGGAAGAACGTCCCCTGCGCCAGGAGCCAGGAGGCTTCAGAGCTATGGAAGGTGTTCTGGCTGGCCAGAAAAGCTGAGATCAGAGCTTGGAGGAGGCAGCTGCCCACATTGTATGGCAGGTGATGGCAGGAGTGGACTGCCTTACTGTGTCCAGGATCCCAGGCTGGCAGCTGAGCCACAGTTACTTAGTGGCTCAGAGGTGACAAAGTCTGCTCCAAGAGAGGGAACAGCTGGGACCAAAGTCCTCGATAGGCTTTGGGAGGGCCACAGCCTGGACAGTCTTGGGCTTCCAAATGTGAGGTGAGGCCTAAGGCCTGAGGCAGGCTAGCATTTCAGAGTGTCTGCCTCAGGGTTCACCAGTTCATCCCACTCATCCACCCCAGGCCCCATGTGTTCTCTCTCCTCCCCCAAAACTTGCCAAGCCAGGAAGTCCAGATCACACCCTACTGGGAGGCGTGAGGTGAGGTGATGTGCAGGCGGGATATATTGTGATGCAGCAACTGGAACCCTTGTTCACACCCGGTCTACCATTTCCAGGTAAAGACTTGAGAGCCAGTGATCCCATGGTTCATGCTGATATGAATGTTGTGTCCTTGGGATCAGCTCACTAAGATATGATCCTTAGGGGAGTTTAGAGTGTCTGCCAGACTTGGGGCTCCCGGTCTCCATGACCACCCAGCTTCTTTATGGCATGCAAGGCCAGGACCTGCAGGGATGGTGTACATGAGCTCTCAGTGCCCGGCGGGTACCCAGGCTGGAGTCCGAGGAGCAGGGTGCCCCTGCAGTGTATCCCTCGATGTCCAGCGTGGCCAGTGGGCAATGTAGCCCTCAAGATGCCGTCTGGCTTGCTTAAGAGGTAATGCTAATGTCTTTAAAATTAGAATGAAAATGTTTATTGCCGAGCCGAACCTGCGTCAGCTCGGAGTCCTGTGGGAAGGGACGCTCCCTCACAGCCTTTTGCATTTATTTTTGCACATTCGCTTTTCATGTGCCGTGCGGCTGCTGGCGGCCCTCACTCGGCGCTCTCGCTCCGAGAGGCTCAGGCTGCGGGTTCCGGCCGTGCCTGGATGCTGCCGGGGCCTCGGTGGGGACAGAGCTGCCCTGGTGAGTACAGGGGCCAGGCACATGGGGTCCAGAGTGGGAACTGAGACTGTGTGCATCCTGCCCACCGCGTGCGTGGCCCTCCGTGAGTCTTCCTCTGTGTGCAGGACTCTCTGAGCGTCTTTGGAAAGCGGCTACTGATGTGGTTGGACATGGGTCAAGGCTTTTTCTGTCTCGTGTGTGCACGTGTGTGTGTGTGTGTGTGTGTGTGTGTGTGTGACCACGGGTTTGTCTGGGGGCCTGGTGCCCACGGCTCTGTGTGCCTATGGTAGAGGGTAAGACATGCATGAGCATGCTGGGCAAGCACTGTAAGTGCATTGGAACATGTGGACAAGTACAGTGGGTCACATGGGGAGCATGTGGTGTGTGCGTGGCATCTGAGGGTATGAGAGTGCATGGGAGTGTGGGAGAATGCGTCTGTGCACGTGAGAATTGTGTATGAGCAGAGACAAGACCTGTTCTGTCTCCTGGCGGAGCTGGGCTGACCCAAACCTGTCTGGCTTGTGACAGCCAGTGCAGGCTAGGGTGGTGTGTGGGTGGGTGTGGGGGGGTGCTGGCCTCACATCCTTTGTGCCCTCTCAGGGTTGTGGTTTCTTTTACCTCACACGCCCAGCCAGGTCGGTCCCACCAGGCTTTGCTGCCCTCTGTGATGTGTGCCACACAAGCAGGGGGCGAAAGGGTCATGGCACCCATGCTGTTTGTAAGTGTAGCATGATTTCTTGGCATAAAGGGTACCTTTTCAAAAGGCACCTACTCTCACAATGGGACCCTCCCCTGGTTGATAGATGCTGTCCTACCCCTGGGGAGGGGTGTTTGTCAGCCCCTCCTTCAAGGGGGTTATCACCAGTCCCTAGAGATCATCAGTGTGGCCCTGGACCTTGCCACGTACAGCAGCGAGGAGTGACCCACCACCCTTGTCCCTCATAGAACCTGGTAGCTGCTCAACGTCTTCACCGAGCCTTTAATTCCACTCCTGTCTGGCTCACCTTTTGACAGGCCCTGCCCTTTGCAGAGCAGGTAGCTGGGGTGGAGGTAGGTAGACACCCCGCCCCCCGCCAAAACACGTGGAAACCAGTCACTGTGCAATAGGACAAAGCCAATGCTAAACACAGATCTGGAATGCTGTGTAACGGCGAACATGTTGCTCAGCTACTCTGAACCTCACTGGGTGCAACACGGGACGGGGCAATGCCAAGCTTATGGTTATCTCTTACCTGATACCTCGTGACCTTTCCTAATCGTGGCAGAGCTCCGTGGCCAGGTGGCCTGGGTTATATAGCCTAACTTGAGGTCATTTAGCCTGGGCCTCAGTGTCCTTACCTGTCAATAGGGTTATAAATAGTGCCTGCTGCTTGGCAGCATCACAAGCGTTGTGTTCCTCATTTCACATGAAAGGTTACAGAAAGCGCTGCCGAGCAAGAGCTATTATTGTTATTTCTGGAACACCAGAATGTAGATTCAAGCATCCCGTCAGCTTGCAAGATCTTCCTGGTTTTAAACACGGCGTGGAGCTCTCCGTTCGGCAGCCTGGCACCTGGCTGGACGTGCCGGGCAGCATGGCACGGGGTGGGCTGTGCCATGCCCCGTTCTCCAGCAAGTTGGCACAGCAGGCGTAGACTCGGGTGAAGTCACCCTGGACAGCGGCCAGGGGTGAGGGCCAGCTGGGGGAGGGAGTCCCTTTGATAGTGCCGGCTCTGAGGTTGGGTCCAGCAAGCTCCCAGCTTATGGCCACCCAAAACCGTGGTGCGCACTCTGCGGTCACCGACATGCAAATGCTGCTGACAGGGCACAGAGGGGAAGGGGGCCTTCCACCACACCAAACCCAGAGCCTACCCACCTTGCGCCGTATCTGGGGCACCATTCGTGCGAAGTGCTTGGGGGCGAGGCATGTGCGTGGGCCAAGCAGGCGCTGCGTGCATGACTGGTCTGCACAGGCAGATAGTCCCCAGAGCAGCTTCGACGTACCCCAGTCTTCCAAGTCTGTGTAAAATTTCTCCCGTTGCTGAGTGACCTGGAGGCAGCTGCCCAACCTCTCTGAGCCTCTATTTAACCACTTTATGGGACCATAATGAAGATTCAGTGTGACAGGGTAGGTAAATCATTTAGCCTCACAGCTGGTTTGGTAAGTTAAAAAAATTTTTTTTTTTTTACGCTGCCGTTAGGGCTCGGAAGATATAGTTCATTCCATGAAGTGCCACACAAGCATGTGGACCCAAGTTCAATCCCAGGTACCCACAAAATACCAGGAGGGGGCTGTAGAGATGGCTTACCCATCAGTTAAGGCGCTTGCCTGCAAAGCCTAAGGACCCAGGTTTGATTCCCCAGTACCCACGTAAAGCTAGATGCGCAAGATGGTGCACATGTCTGGAGCTCATTTGCAGTGGCTAGAGGCCCTGGTGTAGCCATTTTTTTTCTCTCTCTCTCATAAAATAAAGGTAAATAAATTAATTAATTTAAAAAAAACAGGAAGTGTGTGCTTGTGATCCCTGGTGTTCACTAACCAGCCAGTGTCCACTAATTGCTGAGTTCCAGGCCAATAAGAGACCCTGTTTCAGAAAAGGTAAACTGAGGAATGACACCAGAGGTTGTCCTCCAGTCTTCTCATATATGTGCCCATGTGCATATACACATGCACACGCACATGTGACCCCCGCTATATAGACATGTAGTTAAACATGTTTATTTTACCTCTTTGCAAGGAAAGTAGTCTTTGCTACTTTAATGAAAATACCATAAAGAACTAAAGTCCGTGCCTTGGGCATAGCTGCTGTGAGGACAGCCTGTTATCTGCATTGGCAGGATAAAGGTGTGTGTATCCTGCCTGGATGGGGCGCTCTCGTGACTGGAGGCGCTTGCGGGCAGAGCCTCACCTGAGGAAGGAGAGGGGCTCCTGGCTGTGCCAGGCTGAGGTGGCTCGTGGACATTGCTGAGCCCACTGTGGACAAGGGGGTGACTGGGGTCCAGTCTCATTTAGCAGCTCGACTGGTCACCGAGTTATGTGTGACACCAGATATGGAGGATGGCAGGCAACCATGAGGCCATGTCATGCAACAGGAATGCCAGGGAGTAGGTTAAAGGAGGGACCTCGACGACCTCAGCGTGTGTCAGTGGTGGGTGACTTTGTTATTCTGCGACTAATTCTGTGCTCAGGAGTCGGACGCAAGGGGGCCTGTGCTAAGAGGAAGTCTGGTTGATGTGTGAATCCAAGACGGAGTGTTCCAGGATTGGATCAGAGTGTGGTGGGAACCTGGGGCCACTCCACTGTCCTGAGCAAGACTCGAGGTTCTGTGTAAGCAAACAGGGAATTTGTTACCATGTTATGTGACCTGAAAGTTACAGGGCATGGCTTCAGGCACGGTTCTGTCCAGCTGCTCCAGGAGGTCGTCTTATTAAGTAGCTCTCTCACCGGCCTGCTGATTCCCATGGCAACAAAGCAACTTAAAAAATTTATTTATTTATTTATTTATTTATTTATTTATTTATTTATTTATTTATTTATTTGAGAGAAAGAGACAGATAGAGAAAGAATGGGTGCACCAGGGCCTGTAGCCACTGCAGACAAACTCCAAACACATGTGCCGCCTTAGGCATGTGGCTTTGTGTGGGTACTGGGGATGCGAACCAGGGTCGTTAGGTTTTTCAGGCAAATGCCTTAACGACTGAGCCATGTCTCCAGCCCCAAAGCAGCTTTTCATTATAGCTCCAGTAAGCATCCTGGGAGTCACACTGATGGGACCCTCTTGACCCATGTGTCCATCCACATAGCTCTGACCTCCTGTGTCTGTCCTTCTCCTAGCTAAGCCATACCTGTCTGTGCTTCAGGTCTCATCTGGATCCATAGCTGCCACTAACTGTCCCCTCTCATTTTGCCATAGTGTCTTTCTCGGGCATGGTCATCTTGCTTGTGTCTTGTGTCTGATTCTGCTGTGTCTTGGCTATGCTATTACATTCGAATCTTGAAGGCCAGGGCCTTTGGCAGTTCATGGCTTCATTTAAAAAATATATTTAATTTCTTTGAAAGAGAGAGAGAGCCTAGGTATTCCAGGGCCCCTAGGCACTGCAAGTGAACTCCAGATACATGTGCCACCTGGTACATCTGGCTTTATGTGAACACTGGGGAATTGAACTGGGGTTGTTTAGACTTTGCAGGCAAGTGCCTTCCTTTTTGCCTCTCCCCCACGTAATACAGAAACACCACAGAGACCTAATGAGGGTTTGTCCAGGTTTGAGACCCTAGGAAGGACTTCATTTAGAAGTCAAGCCCCCAGTGTCTTGTGGGAGGCCTACAGGCCAGCAGAGTCTGAAAGGAAGCTCTTGAATCATCTTGCTGACCTGCTCGTTTATAGACAAGTTCCCAAAGCATGAGACGCTCCCACAGGCTTTCATGGGCTCAAATCCCAGTGCCCTGCCTTTCAGGTTGGGGGACGTGAGGCGTGTCACTTCAGCTGTCTGTACCAGTTTGCTCATCTGTCAAATGACGGCATTCACGCAGTGAAGTTAAGGAACATGTATGGTCTACCGGCCATTGTCAGGTTTGTGGGGCTGTTTTCTGGGTCACCGAGTGAGAGTGAGAAGAGGACTCTCATCTTTATTCCTGGGTATCAGGGAAGGGAAGAGAGCACACTGTGTGTGTCCCAGAGATGCCCCCAAGCCAAGTACCAGGAGGGTCATTGTGCCACGCCCGCTCAGCCTGACTCCTAAGCCAGCCAGCCCCTGTGTTCGTCTTGGCTCTCCTGTTGGGACCTCTGTGGCCCGTGGAGGATGAGGCACCACCGTGCCAAGAGGGCACTCCGCAAGTGAGCAGATGTTGCCTCCCCTGGCATTACCTGTAGAGCAGTGCAGCATCTCACTCCTCTCCTGGGCTTGTCCACCCAGCGCTGAGGATCCCTGCTGTCCCCAGATAGCCCGAGGGCCATGCTGGGAGCCCACGAGCAAAGGTACAGGCCCCCTCTCTCTGCAGGCAGTCTTATTTGTTTCCTCCTCAGAAATATTTGGGGTGATTAAAAGGAATTGTTGTGGTTTTGTTTCTTGAGGTAGGGTCTCACTCTAGCCCAGGCTGACCTGGAATTCACTCTGTATTCTCAGGGTGGCCTTGAACTCATGGCGATCATCCTACCTCTGCCTCCCAAGTGCTGGGATTAAAGGCACACAAAAAAGGAAATTTTTTTTAACCATGACGAAGTGGGGGTTGGTGGGCTTGGAAGGATGGACCATGGCCTTGGGAACCCATCCTAGTTCATTTGATCACTGAGCTGATAGGTGGCGGGTATTGATTTCTCTCCTCACAGCCAGGCTGGAGGATGACGGAGGAGGTGACTCAGCGGAGGGGGATGGTTTGAGATTCAGGACAGGGCTGCGGAGGAGCCGGGAGGCTCTGGGTATGCGCAGGCGCATGTGCTTTCTTCCCTTATCCCATCAAAGCCTGCCGGACCTGGGCAGGAGGATGCCGGCCCCTTCAGAAAGGCCTCTTCTTGCAGGTGACCAGGGAAGAGGGAGGACTTTGGAGCCACGCAGAAGCCTGGCTCTCTGCCTTCCTGCTTAAGTCACCTTGTGCCCATGGCTTCCCTGCTCTGTGACTCAGTCTCCCTGTCTGCGCTGTGGGTGAGCAGTGGTATCTGCTGAGCGGTACAGAGGATGTAGACTCCTACTTTCTGGTAAACAACGGTGGCTCTTATCGCAGGGATGGTGTGGATAACTAACAATAGGGGGGGTTCTGTTTGCGGTTGTGGTGCTGGGGATGGGACGCAGGGCCACACCCATGCTGGGCAGGTGTTCTACCACCAAGCCACACTCCCCAACCCCAATGAATGAGTTCTGGTGGGAGATCTAGGAGCAAGGTGCCACAAAAATGTCACGAGGAGGGCCTTGCATGACCTGGGAAGAAAAGGATGGGGCAGGAAGCCCTGGTCTGTTTCAGGACTTCACGAGCCGACAGATGAAGAGGGAGAAACATCTGGAGACCCTGGACAGCCTGTTGTCCAATGGCCAAGACACGGGGAGGAACGGCAATAGCTGGGCCCACGGAGAGGCAAGGGCAATAGTGGAGGAAGTTGTCCGGCTTGGTCATGTAACTACTCAGCTGAGATTGAGGGACAAGATGCTTTAGCAGCCCATGACACAACCTGTGACTGGTAAAATACTACAAGTGGGCCAGGCACAGTGCTGAGAGACAAGATCCCATCTCATTGAAACACCACCTGTCTCCCCATTTCACTGCCTCCTCTCATGTCACACCAGAAGTCACTGCCTCCCTCATATCTCACCAGAAGTCACTGCCTCCTCTCATGTCACACCAGAGTCACTGTATCCCTCATATCTGACCAGAAGTCACTGCCTCCCTCATATCTCACCAGAAGTCACTGCCTCCCTCATATCTCACCAGAAGTCACTGCCTCCCTCATATCTCACCAGAAGTCACTGCCTCCCTCATATCACACCAGAAGTCACTGCCTCCCTCATATCACACCAGAAGTGACTGCATCCTTCATATCTCACCAGAAGTCACTGCCTCCTTCATATCACACCAGAAGCCACTGCCTCCCTCATATCTCACCAGAGGTCACTGCCTCCCTCATATCTCACCAGAAATCACTGCCTCCTTCATATCTCACCAGAAGTCACTGCCTCCCTCATATCTCACCTGAAGTCACTGCCTCCCTCATATCTCACCAGAGGTCACTGTCTCCCTCATATCTCACCAGAAGTCACTGCCTCCCACATATCTCACCAGAAGTCACTGCCTCCTTCATATCTCACCAGAAGTCACTGCCTCCTTCATATCTCACCAGACGTCACTGCCTCCTCTCATGTCACACCAGAAGTCACTGCCTCCCTCATATCTCACCAGAAGTCACTGCCTCCTCTCATATCTCGCCAGAGGTCACTGCCTCCCTCATATCTCACCAGAAGTCACTGCCTCCCTCATATCTCGCCAGAGGTCACTGCCTCCCTCATATCTCACCAGAAGTCACTGCCTCCTCTCATATCTCACCAGAGGTCACTGCCTCCCTCATATCTCACCAGAAGTCACTGCCTCCCTCATATCACACCAGAAGTCACTGCCTCCCTCATATCTCACCAGAAGTCACTGCCTCCTCTCATATCTCGCCAGAGGTCACTGCCTCCCTCATATCTCACCAGAAGTCACTGCCTCCCTCATATCTCGCCAGAGGTCACTGCCTCCCTCATATCTCACCTGAAGTCACTGCCTCCTCTCATATCACACCAGAGGTCACTGCCTCCCTCATATCTCACCAGAAGTCACTGCCTCCTCTCATATCACACGAGAGGTCACTGCCTCCCTCATATCTCACCTGAAGTCACTGCCTCCTCTCATATCACACGAGAGGTCACTGCCTCCCTCATATCTCACCAGAAGTCACTGCCTCCCTCATATCTCACCTGAAGTCACTGCCTCCCTCATATCTCACCAGACGTCACTGCCTCCTCTCATGTCACACCAGAGGTCACTGCCTCCCTCATATCTCACCTGAAGTCACTGTCTCCCACATATCTCACCTGAAGTCACTGCCTCCCTCATATCTCACCAGAAGTCACTGCCTCCCTCATATCTCACCAGAAGTCACTGCCTCCTCTCATATCACACCAGAGGTCACTGCCTCCCTCATATCTCACCTGAAGTCACTGCCTCCCTCATATCTCACCAGAAGTCACTGCCTCCCTCATATCTCACCAGAAGTCACTGCCTCCCTCATATCTCACCAGAAGTCACTGCCTCCCTCATATCTCACCAGAAGTCACTGCCTCCCTCATATCTCACCAGAAGTCACTGCCTCCCTCATATCTCACCAGAAGTCACTGCCTCCCTCATATCTCACCAGAAGTCACTGCCTCCCTCATATCTCACCAGAAGTCACTGCCTCCCTCATATCTCACCAGAAGTCACTGCCTCCCTCATATCTCACCAGAAGTCACTGCCTCCCTCATATCTCACCAGAAGTCACTGCCTCCCTCATATCTCACCAGAAGTCACTGCCTCCCTCATATCTCACCAGAGGTCACTGCCTCCCTCATATCTCACCAGAAGTCACTGCCTCCCTCATATCTCACCGGAAGTCACTGCCTCCCTCATATCTCACCTGAAGTCACTGCCTCCCTCATATCTCACCTGAAGTCACTGCCTCCCTCATATCTCACCAGAAGTCACTGCCTCCCTCATATCTCACCAGAAGTCACTGCCTCCCTCATATCTCACCTGAAGTCACTGCCTCCCTCATATCTCACCTGAAGTCACTGCCTCCTCTCATATCACACCAGAGGTCACTGCCTCCCTCATATCTCACCTGAAGTCACTGCCTCCCTCATATCACACGAGAGGTCACTGCCTCCTCTCATGTCACACCAGAAGTCACTGCCTCCCTCATATCTCACCGGAAGTCACTGCCTCCCTCATATCTCACCTGAAGTCACTGCCTCCCTCATATCTCACCTGAAGTCACTGCCTCCCCCATATCTCACCGGAAGTCACTGCCTCCCTCATATCTCACCGGAAGTCACTGCCTCCCTCATATCTCACCTGAAGTCACTGCCTCCCTCATATCTCACCTGAAGTCACTGCCTCCCTCATATCTCACCAGAGGTCACTGTCTCCCTCATATCTCACCGGAAGTCACTGCCTCCCTCATATCTCACCTGAAGTCACTGCCTCCCTCATATCTCACCTGAAGTCACTGCCTCCTCTCATATCACACCAGAGGTCACTGCCTCCCTCATATCTCACCTGAAGTCACTGCCTCCCTCATATCTCACCTGAAGTCACTGCCTCCTCTCATATCACACGAGAGGTCACTGCCTCCCTCATATCTCACCAGAAGTCACTGCCTCCCTCATATCTCACCTGAAGTCACTGCCTCCTCTCATATCACACCAGAGGTCACTGCCTCCCTCATATCTCACCAGAAGTCACTGCCTCCCTCATATCTCACCAGAAGTCACTGCCTCCCTCATATCTCACCTGAAGTCACTGCCTCCCTCATATCTCACCAGAAGTCACTGCCTCCCTCATATCTCACCGGAAGTCACTGCCTCCCTCATATCTCACCAGAAGTCACTGCCTCCCTCATATCTCACCAGAGGTCACTGTCTCCCTCATATCTCACCGGAAGTCACTGCCTCCCTCATATCTCACCAGAGGTCACTGTCTCCCTCATATCTCACCGGAAGTCACTGCCTCCCTCATATGTCACCAGAAGTCACTGCCTCCCTCATATCTCACCGGAAGTCACTGCCTCCCTCATATCTCACCAGAGGTCACTGTCTCCCTCATATCTCACCGGAAGTCACTGCCTCCCTCATATCTCACCAGAAGTCACTGCCTCCCTCATATCTCACCTGAAGTCACTGCCTCCCTCATATCTCACCAGAAGTCACTGCCTCCCTCATATCTCACCGGAAGTCACTGCCTCCCTCATATCTCACCAGTAGGCCCCTACAACCCTCCCACTCTGTGGCCCCACCCTCAGGCCGCCTCACCCCTGCCCACCCAGCCTGGGTCCTACTTTCAAAGCCCAAGTCAGCTCCTCCCGTAGCCAATCCTTGTCGCACTCTAAGCTGGGGCATCCCTCTCTTCCACAGGCCTCCTGCCTAATTTAATCGGGCAAAGTTGTCACAAAGATGTCACTTACAATTTTCCTCTGCATGTTGCCAGCTACACATTTTTTTTTTGTGGCCTCCAGGAGTTCCCCGGCAGTTCCTCCAAGCAGGGCCTGCCATGTTCCTGTTGCTCGGTCCTGCTGGCATGGGGCAGGTGACACTGCAAGATGGTGTGTGCCCTGGTGAACTGGGAGCAAAGGGACTGTAACTGCAGGAGGAAAAAAGCCTAAAGGCACAATTTCTAAGGAAGAAATTAAGCAAAGCCATGAGGTAGAAAAGCATTACTTTTTAACCTTCCTTTAAAGAAAAAAAAAGGCACAAAATGTCAAAAGCAACAGGACGAAGACTTTTCCAGAGTTCCTGAGTGATGACCTTGAACTTAGTCACAGGACAGTGCCAAGATCAGGAAAGTAACAAGGATGCCGGTGAACACTGATCTGTTCGACTCTGGCTCCTCTCTGCTCGCAGACTTGCCAAGTGCCCCTGAGGATGGTTTTCGGCCCTCCCTTTCACTGGCTTGTCGCCTCTTTGGTCCCATTTACCTAGAACCTGGCCTCCAGTCAGCCTCCCATGATCCCGTGATCCTGTTTGCAGGATGTCTGTCTGGGGAAGCTGTGTGTAGGGTGCTCACTTTGTAGGGTGCTCACTCATAGTTACTGGCTCTGCATCTTGGACAGCGTCACGGCGGAAGGGAGGCTGTGTCCTTCCTGGTGCTTGGTGTCAGGAGGCATCTGCTGCCAGCCCACCCCACCCTGGTTGATGCCAACTTTGACTCCTCATTCATGGTAGTATCCTGCTGAGTTTTCTCCTTGAAATATTACTCTTCTCTCCCACCCCTGTGTAATTAGTAAATATTTTGTGGGGGAAACATTCAGAGACATACTCTTCTTATCATTCTTTTGCATCCAAGAATCCCCTTGCCTAAAACAATTATTGCTAGGATGTTTGCCAAATACTGGTTTTCTTTTTTTAATATTTATTTATTTATTTGAGAGAGAGAGAGTAAACAAGAGTGTATTAGGGCTTCCAGCTACTGCAAACCAACTTCAGACGCGTACACCATCTTGTGCATGTGGCTTACGTGGGTTCTGGGGAATGGAACCTGGATCCTTGGGCTTGGCAGGCAAGCACCTTAACTGCTAAAGACATCTCCAGCCCCAAATGTTGGTTTTCTCTTTTTTAAAAAAAAAAAGATTTATTTCTTTATTTATTTTAGAGACAGGAAGAGGCAGAGAAAAAGAGAGAATGGGCACACCAGGGACTCCAGCCACTGCAAATGAACTCCAGACGCATGCACCACCTTGTGCATCCGACTTACATGGGTCCTGGGGAACTGAACCGGGGTCCTCAGGCTTTGCAAGCAAATACTTTAACCACTAAGCCATTTCCCCAGCCCCAAATGTTGGTTTTCTGATTCAACACTCCTTTCTACATTTGCTGGTGGGAGCTTTCCTTCTCCCCTAATCATTTATTAGTTCAGTTATTTATGTCATATGCACCCAAGGGTTCTTATTATATCTTTCCCCTGCTCTCTTTCTGTCCATATCGCATCCCTTCTTTTCCTCTCCTCTCTCATCCATTTTTTTTTACCCCTGAGACAGGGTCTCACTCTAGCTCAGGCTGACCTGGAGTTAACTCACTATGTAGTCCCAGGGTGGTCTCAGACTCACAGCAATCCTCCCGCCTCTGCCTCCCAAGTGCTGGGATTAAAGGTGCACAGCACCATACCTGGCTGTTCTTTGAATTTTAGTTGTGAGGCGGTGGTCTCACATAGCCCCAGGCTGGTCTCAAGCTTGCTGTGTTGCCAAGGATGCACCCCTGATCCTTCTGTCCCCACCTCTTAAGTGCTGGGATTACAGATATGTGCCACCACATCCCTGCTCTGCCATGCATGTTTTCTTTTGTTCTTTTTTCCCCTGAGGAAGTCAGTCCATTTGTTCCATGAAGTTTCCCTCCAGTGGGCGAGACTGAGTTAATCCCTATGGGGTCACTTACGTCCTTTTCTGCCTCTGGGGTCTCCTGGAAACTGGTCAGAGCCTAGGGTCAGATGCCGGTTTGGCCTGGTACTTGTATTTTCTTTATTTATATTTACTTAAGAGGAAAAGAGAGAAGTAGATAGAGAGAATGAGAGCACCAGAACCTTCAGCCACTGCAAACCCCACACGCGCCACCTTGCGCATCTGGCTTATGTGGGTCCTTGGGAATGGAACCTGGGTCCTCTGGCTTTGTAGACAAGCACCTTAACCACTAAGCCGTCTCTCCAGCCCTGGTCTGATAGTTTTTTGGCAAGAACTCATGACAGTGCCCTGTGCCCTGGCATCAGCCATCTCCCCCTGTATGATGTTAAGACTGATCTGCGGCTTTGGATCTGTCAGCCTGAGCCATCTACTAGATGTCAAGCTTCCCGACAGCTTCCCACCCAGTGGGTTTCATGCCCACTGGCAGTGTCTGCCAGGATCCGTTGACTTAACCAGAGCTGCTCCCCACCCAGGCATGGACTCACCACCTCCTCCTCTCTTCTTAGCTGAGAGATTCCTGCACAGAGGAACCCATCCTCAGCAAATTATTTGTTTCCCCTGGGGAGAAAAAAAAGTGTGTTCAGAAGGGAAGATAATACTTGCTTCTTTTATTTGCCAATCTTCAGAAGAATAAACTGATTTCCTGGCATTTTCCAAAAATGGCCAGTGAAATTATATATATATTAAAACCCGTACAAAAATACTAGGCATATAGTGGGGGTGCACACGTGTACTCCTAGCACTAGGGAGGGGTAGACAGGAGGATCCTTGGGGCTCACTGGCTAACTTGGTGAGCTCTAGGTTCAGTGCTAGACCCTGTCTCAAAGGATAAGGTGGCAAGCCACTGAGGAAGACACCTGACACCGACCTATGACCTCTACACACACAGGCACACACGTGTACTTTCACCCCTGTCATATACCTGTGCCCCCCACATCTGGTCATGCATACACACCCGCCCATCCATGCACACCACTCACACATACACAACAGAAGCCCATGGTTTAAGCTTATCAACCTGTCTCAGTCCACCTCACTTCCTGTCCTCATGGGTGCTCAGACTGTCCCCTCTCTCGCTCTTGGGGCCCTCCACACATTGGCTCCAGGAGGACCACGGTGTCCATCTAGTCTCCTTCCCACCACAGCCTTGGATCCTTGGTAGATAGGGCCACACTCTAGGGCAGAATGAACAAGTGCGCAGAACGCCATATAGCAGCCACAGTCTCTGAGGTCCTCGCTGGACAGGATGGCTGAGCAGGGAGCAAGATGGCGGCTTTGAACTTGGCTTAACATTGCTTTCCCACAGCTGGGCGTGGTGATGCACTCCTTTAATCCCAGAATTTGGGAGGCAGAGGTAGGAGGATCATCATGAGTTTGAAGCCACCCTGAGACTACATAGTGAATTCCAGGTCAGCCTGAGCTAGAGTGAGACCCTACCTCAAAAAAAAAAAACAAAAAAAAAACAAAAAAAAAACATTTCTTTCCCAGCCCTTTCCCAGGTTTGTACCCCACTGGGGTCCAGTGAGTTACATCAGCTCCTTGGCCACAGTGTTGTCTTCCTTGAGGCAAACCTCCAGCTCTGGAATCTTGCCTGGGGCTGGTGCCTTCTGAAGGAAGGGCTCTGAGGTCAAGAGCCCCCTAGAGGAGACACCTGTAGCCCCTCACTCACATTTGCATGTTGCTGTGCACTGTATTGTGATCAGATTTTGCCTGGGGGTGGGGGGGAGACTGCTACTGTGCTTGGCCTTTTTAATAACCTTTTG
Source organism: Jaculus jaculus (assembly GCF_020740685.1). Lineage (NCBI taxonomy): Eukaryota > Metazoa > Chordata > Mammalia > Rodentia > Dipodidae > Jaculus > Jaculus jaculus. The sequence continues at coordinate 22,903,770 of NC_059114.1, forward strand.
GGGGAGGGAGGCAAAACGAGAACTCACTAAAGGACCTCTTCTTCCCCAGCAAACCCAGACCAGAAACATGACATGCAATATCCCTTCACCAGAGCAACTTAAAAATTAATATGGGCCTTGGAGTACCACCCCGCCTCCACCCGAGCAGCCTGCAGTCTACATTTGAGATTAAAACTCACATTTCATTTTTATATGCTGTGCTTAATCCAATAATGATTTCATGTTACAAACAGCAATAATATCTTTCAGCATAGTTAATCAGAATAGACTTAATGCTGTCACTATTTATTAACCTTTGTTGAAAAGCAAGAAGTTTCCCTCTAATCTGTGATTGTTGGTCTTGTCAGGATCTATCAAGTGAAAAAACAGTTTTGGCATTCATTAAAACGGTGTGAATCCTGAAATGACAATCGGGGCTGGATGGTATTTGGTGCATGAAATCTTCCCCACGTTCATCAGGGTGGCTGAGGAGTGTGGGGAGGCACACAGGCAGGGGACCCACGTGGTCAAAAGACTAAGTGTACCGTCCCTAAATTCTTCGCCCATCAAAAACTTTATTTTTTAAAATTATTTTTATTTGTATTTATTTATTTGAGAGAGAGAATGAGAGAAAGAGATACAGAGAGAAAGAATGAAAAGCCAGGCATGGTGGCGCAGGCCTTTAATCCCAGCACTTGGGAGGCAGAGGTAGGAGGATCACCATGGGTTCAAGGGCACCCTGAGACTCCATAGTGAATTGCCTGGGCTAGACTGAGATCCCACCTCGAAAAACCAAAAAAAAAAGAAAGAAAGAAAGAGAGAGAGAGAGAGATGGGTGTGCCAAGGGCCTCCAGCTGCTGCAAACGAACTCCAGATGCATGCACCACCTTGTGCTTATGTGGGTCCTGTGGAATCAAACTTGGGTCCTTTGGCTTTGCAGGCAAACGCCTTAACCATTTAGCCATCTCTCCAGCTCAAGAACTTTCTTAAGCTGGGGAAGGGGAATGAGGAATTGGGTGCAGAGAGGAGTGGAATTGGGCTTGCTGGTTCCTCTCACCAGAGAAATTCATCATTAGTCGACTAGCAATGACTTTGAACTTGGATTGTGGCCGCCTCATCTCTTCCACATACCTGAGCCACTGGGAGGCCTTTGTTCCCTGACATTCACTAGGAAATTTATTTGCACTCCCCTCATCTCAAGCCCACGGCAAGTTGGAATCCATCAAACAACATGGCTGCCAGGTGGAACCCCTTTGTCTCAGTTGGTACCTGCCGTAGAACCCCCTAGGAGCCTCCCCGGTCCCTGGGAGCAAGCCTGGCTGTCTTAAGACTTTCTGGTGCTGTCACCGTGGATCTGGATTCCCCAAGGACCTAGTGGTTTGGGTTTTTTTGACCCATGCTGTTATGTCATTGTAACAAGAAAGGCTGATTGATCTTGGCTGGTGCCTGGCAAAGAGGTGCTTTGTTCCAGGGATGTGGGGGTCCCTGGGCTGGCAGACCAGACGTCACATTTTAGACAGGAAGCCTAGGGCCTGCTTCTGACTCCCCTAGTGCATCTTGCCTTCTGCACATTCCTTTCAGCTATGACTTGGCCAGAACCTCAATGTATGAAATGTGTGTCTTTCCCAAGGACTCCATAAGCCCCAAGACATTGAACAGACTCCCGGGTGACGTCAAGCTGGTGGGTGCTATGTGAGGGGGAACACCCTTGAGTAAGAAGGTTCTAACACCTTCCAAGGCTCAAGGCCTAATGCGGAAGAGGTGGTGGAAAGAATGTAAGAGCCAACAGAAGGGAAGGACTCCTTACAATGTGCTCCCCCAGACACAAAATGGCCTGGATATCCATGACCTCACAGTGCCTGACACTACCTACACAAGACCATCATAAGAGGAGGGAAAGATCATGACATCAAAATGAAAGAGAGACTGATTGAGAGGGGGAGGGGATATGATGGAGAATGGAATTTCAAAGGGGAACGGGGGGGGGGGGGAGGCGGGGAGAGGGTATTACCATGAGATATCTTTTATAATCATGGAAAATGTTTTAAAAATTGAGAAAAAAATTAAATTAAATTAAACAAAAAAAAAAAAAAGAAGGTTCTAACCAAGTCACAAGGAGCCCTAACAGCACACCTGGCCGCCGGCTGGGTTTTCTTAGACTTGAACTTTCCAGGGAAGGTTTGTTACCCACACCTGCTCCCCTGTGGGAAACTTGCCCTGAGAAAAGGAAGGGAGCCTGGGGGGGGGGATGCCTCCTCCTTTTCCAGGAAACCCCAGTCGTGTTCCTTGGGAATCCTGTGGGGGGTTTTATCTTCCATTTTGAGATTTTGAGTAAAACCTAATCTGGTAAAAGAAGTCCTGCTTCTGGGTGGCCTGGAAGGGGTGTTTCATCATTTGTGTGCATAGCATCGCTGTGCCCGCCTGGGTGGGGAGCAGCCAAGGTGGGTAGCCAATGCCTCGCTCCCTCCTGAGCAAGGTGAGCAGGTGCTCTTAATGACTTAGGAAGAATTAAGCCGTCTGGGTGGGTGGGTTTTATGCTCTGTTTGGTAATAAAGGATGTGCAGAAAGGAATTTGAAAATTCAGTGTTCCTCATTTGCCTCGTGCCGCAAAGAAGCCGAGCCTGGCCGTGGCTGGTGGAAGCATCTGGAATTGATGAGGCAGCCTCTCACAGTGCAGAAATCAATGCTCTCTGCAGCCGTCCTGAGACGCCAAAGTCCCGCTTTTCCTCTGCGACTCACAGAGCCAACAGCCTTAGAAAGCTGTGAAGCAGCGTTCTGGGGCTCGGTTCTTTCCTTAATCCATCGGGGCATGGGGAGGGAGTTGCTTCTACTTTGTGGAGGCTGGACCTCGAGAGCTGCTAAAGGGCCAGTTTCTAGCAAGCTCCCGGCAGCCCCAGTGATCGCTCTCTCCCTGCTGGAAGCCCCATCTCACCGTTGCTGTCGGCCTTGAGGAGGGAGCTGTGTGGGCTACAGCTGGACACAAGTTTCTTGCCTCTTGGTTGCTTCCACGTTAGAGCCCTGTGGGAATGAGACCTGTCGTGGCTCTAAATGTAGCTGGGCCCCCGTGTTCTTATGTGCGGCGGATGGCATTGGATAGCCAGATCTGTCTCACCTGGCTGGGCTCAGCATCTCTGTGGTCTCTGGACTTGGCACTTGGATGATTACCCTAGGAGAGAACATATGGACCACATCTGGGAAAACAGAGATGCTTGACAAGGAAGGAGGGACGTAAGGGTCCCCCAGATAGAGGGAACAGCACGGGCTAAGGTCCTGAGGCACAGAGGAGCTGCTCCACTGAATGGTGGAGGGGAGAAGAAGGGAAGATGGGTGGAGAGCTGTGGTTGGGGAGGAGCCTGATAGGAGCTTTAGGCTCTCTCGTGTAGGCGGTGAGGATGTCTAGGTGGGGCTGAGATGACAGATGAGGCTGGGCTTTTACAGAGCTCAACCTGTTGCCTGGCTCTCCTGTACTGAGAGCTTTGACCACGTGGTCAGCATATAATCGGGTTCCATCGCCCCACACATTCCCTCGTGTTGTTCCTGCATCCGAACCCTTCTTCCCATTTCTGTGTGGATCTGTGGTCTGTCTCAAAATGGTTTTGGTAGATGATGTGAGGTAAGGGTTTGAGGGTATTTTATTGCATGGGCATCCAGTTTTAAACACTGTGTGGCTTGGTCTCTTTATTCAAAATTCAAGTGAAGCATCTACATGTCTGGCTGTCCTTTTCCACTGAGCAACCTGTCCGTCCTTCCAGCAGGTCGCACACACCAGCCCTGGGTCTTCCCAGGTAAAGACCTCCGACTTTGCTCTTCTGCTTGAAGATTTCTTTCCATAGCTGAAGCCCTCTGAATTTCCATATGAACTTTGTCATTGACTTTCCAGTTTCTATCACAAGCAAAACCAGCTTCCTGGAATTTTCAGTGGGATTGCATCCAATCTATAGATGACTTTGGAGGGGACAGAATTTCTAAATGGCATTGAGTTGTCCAGTCCATGAACATGGTATAGCTTCCCTCCCCCCCCCACCCTCTGCCCCTGCTTTTCTCTCAGAACTCCTCTTTCAGATGTCAACATAGAGAGGCCTTTGTTGCCCTCTTGACCACAAAATATAGCTCCTGCTCTCTGGTGCCCCTCCTCTTCCTTCTTGGTACTATTCACAGAGGGGACAGTTATTTGCATCTTTATCTGTTTGGTTTGTCTTCCCCCACTGAGCCCCAAGTTCTTTGCACGTAGCTGACTTTCAATAAAGATTTCTGAATGATGACAGATGGACGGACTGAATGGATTCCCATCTTATCTTTAGGCACAGGCCTGCAGACCATTGGCTGTTGTCATTCTCAGTGGGATACACCTTGACCTCTGCCTGCAGATGGGGAAACCAAGGGCTCCCCCTCCCCCGACCTCTTCCTTGGCCTTGGCCTCATGCTCAGCTCCAGCTGACGTGCACTGTGTATTGAGAACACTTGCTTATTTGATGGGTAGACAATATGGTTTTTCAAAAAAGACACCATTCACGTACACTGAACTTTCAAGCTATGACTGTGATACAGAGGTTTAGTTTATTTAGTGGGGAAAAGGTTGATGCTTTCCCAGCCTCAGCCCAAGCATTATGAAAATCAGTGGTGGCTCTGTATGGAATCAGGCTCTGCTCATAGTTCACACCAAGGTTGGGAAATGCCAACACATGGTAGAAGACAGGCTGTGAAATTAAGACACACACATATATTCTCTCTCTTTCTTCTCTCTCTCTCTCTCTCAGGAGTTGCGTTGGCAGTTTAAGGCATTGTGTAGTTAACTAATTGGTTTGTGGGCATTCCTAGGCTAGAGAGATACACTTTGATCCTATGTCAATATATAGGCCTGGTGTTAATTAAATCCCCAGGGCAGGAATTTCCAAGGAAGACTTGAGGAAGAACTTTCTTAGAAGGCCCAAGCTTGTGGGACAAGCGGCCCTGGCTGTAGAATGCTGGGGGTTCAGAGCAAGATGAGATGGGGGAGCAGCTGCAGAGGGTAAGGCACCCTGCAGGAAAGGGTTCCATGAGGAGTAGCTCAGCTCAGCCCGGGTGAAAACTTGGCCGGGATTCCTTGAAAGCACAGGGGAAAATAACCTCACCTATGAGTTTCCGCCAGTCCACCATAGCTGATGTTTCATACACCATTTGGTCCCATTTGTGCCGCAGAGCAGCCTGGAAAGGCCGGGGCAGAAATGGCAATTATTTCTCAGCATCCCAGGTCAGCAGGCTGAGGCTCCGCCCGGGAGCTGGCGTCAGGACTGGAGGGAGGTAGAGGGATTCAAGTAGGGTACCACGCTGGGGTCTGGGACTCACCATTGAGCCAGGACTGGTTGAAGCCAGATTGAGAAGGGAGGTGGGGAGTTGGTTAGTTTTTTGTGTTACTGTGCATTTCAGAGAGGTGTGCGTGTGTGTGTGTGTGTGTGTGTGTGTGTGTGTACGTGTGAATGTGTGGGGGGGCATACATTTGCCATAGCACATGTGTGTAGGTCTGAGCACAACTTCAGGCTGTGTGCCCTTTCCTTCCACTCTACTTGTAACAGTGTCTCCCTGACTATTTTGCTTTGGCCACTTTGCCCCTACCTTCCGTGCGCCAGTCTAGCTGGCCCCAGAGCTCCTGGGTTTTCTTGGTTCTGCCTCCCAATGCCTTAGGCGTGTTGGGATTAAACACATACCTCTTTACCACTTTGTGTCTAGCTTTACATGGGTGCAGGGCAGGGACAGGGGAGTTGAACTCAGGCCAACAAGCTTATAAGGAGGTAACTTTAACTGTGGAGCCATTTCTCCATCTCCTTTAGGGGTGTTTTTTTTTAAATTAAAATGTTTTATTTATTTATTTGTTTGTGAGAGAAAGGGGCAGATAGAGAGAGGAACGGGTGCACCAGGGCCTCTAGCCACTATAAACAAACTCTAGACACCACCTTGTGCATCTGGCTTATGTGGGTACTGGGGAATTGAACCTGGGTCCTTAGGCTTCACAGGCAAGTGCCTCAACCATTAAGCCATCTCTTCAGCCCTGGGGTGTTTTTAATGTTTTTTTTTTTAATTTAAAAACGTATTTATTTACTTGAGAGAGAGAATGTGCATGCCAGGGCTTCTAGCTGTTGCAAAAGAACTCCAGGTGCATGCACCACTTTGTGTATCTGGCTTTATGTGGATCCTAGGGAATCAAAACCTGGTCCTTAGGCTTTGCAGGCAAGTGCCTTAACCACTGAGAAATATCTCTAGCCCTATATTTATTTCTTTATTTAAAAGCAGGGAGAGACAGAGGGGGGAGAGAGAGAGAATGAATGGGCATGCCAAGGCCTCTAGCCACTGCAAACTTCAGATTCATGTGCCACTTTGTGCATCTGATTTTACATGGATACTGGGGAATTGAGCCAGGATTATTAGACTTTGCAGGCAAGTGCTTTAACTGCTGAGCCATCTCTCCTGCCCCTAATTAATGTTTTTAGTTTGTAGATCTGATCGGCTTTTAATCACACTTCTGGAACCTCACCCCATCACCAAAGAAAGAACATTCCACCAGGCATAGTAGGATCTCTGGTGATATTGAGATCATGACGGGCACAGAGCCATGAAAACAGGGGGCTAGCCAAGTCATGTGGGTGACTTTCCTTGTGAGGGTCATGGCAGAGAGGGCTTCCTTGTCACATGTCTCTCACCGGGCCTCCTGTTTTCAGGAGAAATGCTTGTGTGGGAATTTATTTGCTTCCTTCACCTGTCAGTCAGCTCTAGTGGAACCCAGCATAAGCGTCTCCATTTTGGTTTGGTTTAATCTGCTGGTGCCTATGGTTGGAAGCTAGTCTAAAACCATGGTCTCCCATCAGTTTTATTTAAGGGAGTAAAATCTATATTTTTATTTGTTTTAGCCATAGGACTTTGCAAAGTGATTGATAGATAGTTGTTAAGGAAATGTAGAGGACACACGCCTTTAATCCCAGCACTCAGATCTCAGTGAGTTCAAGGCCACCCTGAAACCACATAGTGAATTCCAGGTCAACCTGAGCTAGAGTGAGACACTACCTTGAAAAACAAAAACAAAAAACAAACAAAAAAGACTGGAGAGATGGCTTAGCAGTTAAGGCTCTTGCCTGCGAAGCCAAAGGACCCAGATTCAATTCCCCAGGACTCACGTAAGCCAGATGCACAAGGGGCACATGCGTCTGGGGTTCATTTGCAGTGGCTACAAGCCCTGGCGTGCCCATTTTCTCTCTGTCTGTTTCTCTTCTCTCTGGCTCTCTGCTTGTAACTAAATAAATAAAAATAAATATAATAAAAAAAAGGAAAAGAAAAGTGTAGAGGATGAGTGAAGGAATCTGTTGTGTTGAGATCAAAGACTAAAGAGTCCAGCAAAGAAAATTTTACTGCAAGGAGGCTTTGCACCCAAGCTCATGCAACGAGGGGCAGTAAGCTCTGTTGCCTTCCCAGTGTAAAGGCCAGGACACCCCCCTGTTCAGTTTCTGGTGGGGTTGCCAGTCATCCCACCTAGCTTTATCCTGGGTGGGTGACTCCAACCCTTGGCCTTCAAGTCCCCGAAGCGAGCACTGGGCCAGCACCTGCTTGTGTGGAGTTAGCTTCCATGGGAGTCAGTGTTAACTTCCCAGGATGTTTCAAAGCAGGAGGTGTGAAACTTACCTGCTATAAGCGTACCATAGTTGCGTCCAGTCATGCCCCTTATCCACAGGGACATATTCCAAGACCCCTACAATATTCAGAGCCTCAAGTAGTGTTAAGCTCTGCCTAGACTATGTTTTCCTTATAGATGCACACCTAGCAGAAAATGTCATATGTCAATCAGACCTGGTAGGTTAAGAGTACTAATGAAGTAAAACACATCATAGTCGAAGTATGACTGTTCTCTTGTCTCTTCACCTCTTTGCATTGTATCCGCCCATCCTCCGGTGTCACTATGAGGCAGTCCAGGGTCTGTGTAGCAAGCAGCATGACGTAAGGCGTTGCCATGGACTACTGGGCTACCACATAAGCGTTCCATTAACTAACATGCAGTTTTGCATTAGAGATGGCTATTGAGTGACAGAGCAGGCAAGTAGCATATACTGTGTGGATATGTGGGAAGAAGGTGTGATTTACTTCCCAGCTGGGATAGCATCACGGTGCTAGAACAATGCACAATTTAAAACCTATGAACCATTTATTTCTGGAATTTTCTATTTCATACTTTTGGGACTGCCATTGATCATAATTGAAACCACGGAAAGCTAAATCATTTTTTGTTTACACGGAGGGCCCTTTAGTCTCTGCCCTAGCTACTCATTTCTGCCCCCACACTGGTAATACGTGAAGGAAGGCACATGCCTTGAGTGCCAATAAAACTTGATAAAGTAGCGTGAGCTGGATTTGGCTCATGGGTAAACCATGGTCTAGCATGTCTCTTTACATGTCAGTCACATGTGCCCAGAGTTTGTTCTTAAAAATCTATGTACATGGGGCTGGAGGAATGGCTTAGTAGTTAAGGCGTTTGCCTGCAAAGCCTAAGAAGCCAGGTTTGATTTCCAGAACCCTCATTAGCCAGATGCACAAGGTAGTGCATGTGTCTGGAGATCGTTTGCAGTGGCTAGAGGCCCTGGTATGCCCATTCTCTCTCTCTCTCCCTCCCTTCCTCCCTCCCTCTTTCTCTCTGTCAAATAAATAATAAAATTTATAAAAAACAAAAATCTATGTATATGATCACCATGAATTACCCACTGCTGACTAGGCAGGCCTGTGAATCTCCTGCCCCCAAATCTTTCAACAGGAATAACTATTCTTGCTGACAGATAGACAGAAAGACTGACTTGAGCCTTGTTAGTCCTCTAGTCTTAAGCTCTTTGAAGTAGAGAGTCCCTGCATCCTCCCCATGGGGTACCTGAGCTGGACCTCACGTAACATATATTTGTTGGATGAACAAATTCAGAAAATAAATAACACTCCCTCTTTTGAGATCTACATCGTGGAGAATTTCAAAGATACACACAAGGTAAGCGAGGCGGTGAGCTCACTTCAGAGCCTGGCGCCGGTACTGGCTTGAAGCTGCTCCTGGGGTGTTGCCTTGCATTCTGCATAAGGACAGAGACCCCCCTTACCCTCCCCCCCCCCCGTCATCCTCCATGTCCCTATGTGCTCTGGCCAGTCAGCATGCTAGATGAATGAAAGACTTAGTGGTGCTGGGGCCTTTAGGTGTGACACAATTTCTACAGGTCCACGGCTCTTTACCTAGATGTGGAAGTGTTATAGGTTAAATCATGTCTCCTTCTGGGTCCAAGCCCAGTCAGCCAGGGTTCAGTGTCAGCGATGGACATCAGAATCCCAAGCACTTTTTTTTTTCTTCTTTTCTTTTGTTTTCTTTCTTACTTACTTACTTTCTTCCTGTCTTTCTTTCTTTTTGAGATAGATTCTCATGTAGCCTAGGCTGGCTCTCTATGTAGCTGAAGATGACCTTGAACTCACGATCCTCCTGTCTTCAGCTTGCAAGTTGGGACCAGACGTGACTTCCCATGCTTGGTCTATGTGGTGCTAGGGATCAAGCCCAGGGTTTTGTGCATGCTGGGTAAGCATTGTCCCGACAGAGCCACATCCACAGCCCCCGAGAAACTTCTTACCCCTTGGTTCCAGCTCTCACTCCTGAGTGTGGGGAAGCCTGGGAGGAACTGCAGGTGGGGGAAACAACAGCCTCGGGGTTACAACGGCCACTCTTGTCCTGCTCTGTCTGACATCATCTCCCCAGAGTCCTGGCCAGCAAGAAGGAGAATGGCCACACACACACACACACACACACACACACACACACACTTCAAGTCTGGTCTCACTTAAACCCTTTAAAATCCCTGGGTTTAGAGACGATCTCAGACTGCTCTAGATTACAGTTGGAGATAGATGCAGGAAACTTGAGTTTGCGTCTGGGGTGAGGATTAAACGCGGCCATTTTCACTCTGAATTGGTAAAGATCCACTTGTGTCTCCCGTGATGAACAAAACACAAAGCTTGGGTGGCCCCGCTATCTCAATAGCTTGAAGTCGTCTCATTTCTGGGCAGTTCCAGATCCCTTGCCTGTCTGTTGCATGCCAGCTGCTCAAGGGTCCTACACCAGGTCACATCCACTTGGGTGGTTTATTTCAGGTACTCGTCATGTTCAAATCATTACCCCAAATATCCCTCACCCTGAGTATTGTATTTTGGGAAGAATGACTCTTTCCATATTGACTCACTGTGTAGCATTAGGCTTGTTCCAGTTGCGTCCATCACCCCTCTGTCCCAACCAGGGCAGCCGTGAACTCAGTCAGGTTCTAGATCTCTTCAGCATGATCGCAGAACCTAAACCAGCAGGCACAGGGTAGAGCCAGTGGCTTTCCTCTGAATAGTCAGTGCCTTTACTTGCTGGTTGATCTGGTAAGAGGCAAGGTCATTTTTCCAATTTTTCCAATTCAAAGATGTCTACTCAAATTGAGCATGGTGGCTTCTATCTATAAACCCAGAACTTGGGAGGCTGAGGCAGGAGGATAGCTTTGAGTTTGAGACCAGCCTGGGCTACAGAGTAAGAACCTGTCTCAAACCAAACCAGGGGGTGGAGAGATGGCTTAACACTTAAGACGCTTGCCGGCAAAGCCAAAAGACCCAAGTTCGATTCCCCAGTTCCCACGTAGAGCCAGATGCACAAAGTGGTGTATGCACCTGGAGTTTGCTTTCAGTGGCTAGAAACCCTGTTGTGCCCACTCTCTCTCCCTCTATCTGCCTCTTTCTCATCTTTCCCTCTCTCTTTCTAAATAAGTAAATAAATCATATTTTTTTAAAAAAAGAAACAAAGGAAATGGTTGTACGTTGTAAGCCATGGGTGAAAGCATGGGATTTGCCTGGCAAGGTTTGAATCTGATGAGTTTTGTATGGAGTGGAATTTGGGGTGAGGGGTAAAGTCTTGTCTTTTTTTTTAAATTAATTATTTATTTATTTGAGAGCGACAGACACAGAGAGAAAGACAGGTAGAGGGAGAGAGAGAGAATGGGTGCGCCAGGGCTTCCAGCCTCTGCAAACGAACTCCAGACGCGTGCGCCCCCTTGTGTATCTGGCTAACGTGGGACCTGGGGAACTGAGCCTCGAACTGGGGTCCTTAGGCTTCACAGGCAAACGCTTAACTGCTAAGCCATCTCTCCAGCCCAAGTCTTGTCTTTTAAAAGGCTTTGATTTCCTAAGGGTCTGACCCTGGCCAGGGACTTCTTCCACCGATACCCAAAATCCAGTTACTATGCCAGGGTGCCACCCATCCCTCGAAACCAAATGATGTCCTAGGAAGTCTTGCCCCATCTCCACATCTCATGTGAGCACAGCCCTGTGGACCTGCTTCCCCCCCTGGCTGAGAGCCCTGGGTCTAAATATAGCCATTGAAAAAGAAGATTACAGGCCTGTCCACTTGGGACCGCTGAAAAGCCTTTCCCAGTAACTCTTGAAAGCCTGATGCCTTTAATCCTTAACTTTAATTAAAAAAAAGAAAGAAATTGTCTTGACTCACCCACCATTGTCCTTCCTGCCCTTCTCAGCTCCCCACCCCGGTCCAACAGGACCCATCTCATAATCTGCCCCCCAACTTTCAGGATGGAGAAATAAGTCTTTTTTCAAAAAAGACTTCTGGAGCCAGGACGGGCTAAGCTGTTGTAATTTCCTGCAAGGGTGTTTTTATAGACGAGAATCAAGGCAACACTCAGGAGTATACCCAACCCCTTCCAGAGACAGGGGAGAATTAATCAGGCCGGAAAGTTTGCAGTATGAAGAGGGCGGGTGGAGGGAAGTGTCTCATCAGCCAGTCTGCTCCAGGAGACGCAGATGAAAGGGTGCCCCTCTCCCAGAGCCTTAATATTGGCAGGCAGCGGGGTCAAGATGTTTTCTTTTGTTGTTATGGAAAGCCATACAGATAATTAATGTTGTTGAAAGATTGTTCTGTTGGCGTCTGTGAGGCTAGACCCCCCCCCCCCGACTCTGTAGTCTGGGATCTCTTCTGGGAAGGAACAAGTTGTGGTGGGAAGGGGGCTGGGGAGTTCAGCACCCAGGGAGATGCTGGCAATTTATGCCAGCAATAAATAACGTCTGGAGAGCAAACAGCCGCCACCCATGCTTGGCCTTGTGGCTGAAGGTATTTGATATGGGGACCAAAGGCACTGCTGGTGACAGTGAACTTGACGTGTGAGGTAGGGACCACCTCCCCCGCCCCATCCTGCCTCACCACTACGGAAGAGAAGTTAGTTGTAACCAAAGCTTAAGGAGGTCATGTATGTGCAAGGTCATGCTAAGCACATGGTTCCTGCTCTTGGGTAATAGACAGGAAAGGTTTGATGCCATCCTTAGATGGCAGAGGCAACCCATGGGATTGTGGAGTCCTGGCCGGGCCTGCTGAGCCCCTGGGAGCCTTCTGTGTACCTCTGGGTGACCCAGTCCCAAGGGAACAAGTGCCCCTTAGATCCCATGAATGGTTTTACAAGCCCAGTCCTTCATGTACTTTCATTTCTTTTTTTTTTTTTTTTTGCCTTTACTTAAATAAGATTTGTTTTGAAAGACAGTGAGCATAGGAGACCTTCGACTGGACAGATATAGATTCCAAACCCAAGGGTCTTCCCATGACAAAAAGAACAATATGGAACGCTTCACGAATTGGCATGTCATCCTTGCACAGGGGCCATGGTCATCTTCTCTGTGTCATTCCAGTTTTAGTATATGTGCTGCCAAAGAGAGCATTCATTTTTTTACTTTTTTTGTTGTTGTTTTGTTTTCCGAGGTAGGGTTTCACTCTAGCGCAGGCTGACCTGGTATTTACTAAGTAGTCTCAGGTGGCCTTGAACTCACAGCGATACTCCTACCTCTGCCTCCCAAGTGCTGGGACTAAAGGCATATGCCACCACATCTGGCTTCATTTCTTACTTAAAAAAAAAAAAATTACTTATTTGGAGAGAGAGAGGGAAAGGATGGGCACAGCAGGGCTTCCTGCCACTGCACTCCAGGCACATGCACCACTTTGCGCATCTGGCTTTATGTGGGTACTGGGAAACTGACCCCAGCCTGTCAATCTTTGCAAGCAAGCACCTTCACCACTGAGCTATCTGCCCAGCCCCCTCACATACTCTACACATGGTTACCTAATCATCACCAAGCAAAAGCAGGAGCCCGCAGGTCCCACTGTACAGATGAGGAAACTGAGGCTCACAAGGGGGAGTCTAGCCAATATCCGAGCCAGAGTTGGAAACCTTGCAGGCTGGCTCTGAACTTGAGACTCTTCTAATACATTGAGGTGAAATTTACACAACATGAAATGAACCATTTCTTTTTTTTTTTAAGTTTTTTAAAAAATTTATAGAGAAAGAATGGTAATGGGCGCACCAGGGTCTCCATCCAGTGCAAACGAATTCCAGGTGCATGTGCCACCTTGTGCATCTGTCCTAGGGAATTGAACCTGGGTCCTTTGGCTTTGCAGGCAATTGCCTTAACCACTAAGCCATCCCTCCAGCCCGGAATGAACCATTTCAAAGTAAGCCATTCAGTGCCATTTAGGACATCTGCGATGGTGTGTGTAGCAGTTGTTTTCTAGGTTGCTGGGACAGAAAAGCCAACCACAGCAGCTTATGGGAGGAAAGGGTTTATTTCCAATTTATCATGCTTGTGAAAGCAGGGCAGGAGCCTCAGCCAGGTGTCACATCTCCACATTAGCAGACAGTAAGTGAGCAAGGGAATAAGGCTGGACTACAGCACCCCAAGGCCTGACCTCAACCACATGCCTGGCCAGTAAGGCTCTACCTCCCAAAGGCTCCACAAACCTGCCAGAGAGCGCCACCAGCTGGGGACTGAATACGAGACTTAATCACCAGCACACAAGGCTGTGGGGGCACATGCTACGTTCACACCACCGACAGCGTGCAACCGTCACTTCCAGACAGTCCCCAGACTTGTTCCTTTCCTGCCCATTAAAATGGTCTCAAAGGCCAGACGAGTTGGCACACGCCTTTAATCCCAGCACTTGTGAATTTGAGGTCAGTTTGGGATTACATAGTGAATTCCAGGTCAGCCTGGGCTAGAGTGAGACCCTACCTCAAAAACTAACAACAAAAATGTCCTCAGGCTGGAGAGATGGCTTAGCACTTCAGGCACTTGCCTGTGAAGCCTAAGGACCAATGTTCAACTCTCCAGGTCCCATATAAGCCAGACACACAAATGATCCAGATGGCTTATGAGCACAAGGTGGCACACATATCTGGGGTTCACTTACAGTGGCTGGATGCCCTGGGGTGCCAATGCTCTTTCTCTTCTCTTCTCTTTTCTCTCTCTCTCTCTCTCTCTCTCACACACACACACACACATTAGGAAAAAAAGGCTAGTCTGTTAGGCTTGCCTCAAAAAAAAAGTCCTCGGGCCGGAGAGATGGCTTAGTGGTTAAGCGCTTGCCTGTGAAGCCTAAGGGCCCCGGTTCGAGGCTCAGTTCCCCAGGTCCCACGTTAGCCAGATGCACAAGGGGGTGCACACGTCCGGAGTTCGTTTACGGTGGCTGGAGGCCCTGGCGCGCCCATTCTCCCTCTCTCTATCTGCCACTTTCTCTCTCTGTCTGTCGCTCTCAAATAAATAAGTAATTTTTAAAAATGTCCTCAAAGGAAACCTCCCACCCATTAGTAGTTACTCCCACGTGCCATCCACCCTCCCTGACAGTCCCAGGCCCAGGTAACAGACAGTATGTATCCTGTCATCACCAGCTCATCTCCTCTAGATCTTTCCTGGCATCATGTCTGGCAGAATGCAGCAGCATGTTTTCAAGGTCGGCCAGTGTTGCAGTACATGTTGGCACCTTGTACCTTTCCATGATTGATTAAGATTCCACGACACACATGGATCATATTTTATCTTTCCATTGGCATTTGGACTGTTTCTTCCTTTGGGCTGCCGTGTTGGATATGCTGCTGGAGACATGCAGGGACAAGTATTTGCTTCGACACCTGCTTTCAATTATTTGGGGTACCCACCTCAGTGTGGAATTGCTGGCTTGTATAGTAATTCTGTACTTCACTTTGTTTTGGTTAACTATGGCATTTTTATTTTTAACTTGGATGTTCAAAGGAAGTCATCAGTTTTGTATAATTTTTACAAAAATGGTGAGGAATATCTGTAAGGCAAAAACCTTGGACTTAAAGGAAACCTAGCTGAAGTTTTGTAGTGTTTTAAAATATTTTATTTATTTATGAGAGAGTGAGAATAGGTGCATCAGGGCCTCTGGTCACTGCAAACAAACTCCAGACACATGTGCCACCATGTGCATCTGGATTATGTGGGTTCTGGGGAATTGAACTTGTGTCTTTAGGCTTCTTAGGTAAGTGCCTTAACTGCTTAGCCATCTCTCCAGTGCCAAGATTTTGTATTCATACAGGAGGGAAACAGTCTAGATTTCTCGAGAAAGCTGTTAAAAGATTTAGTCGGGGGGCGGGGAGAGGAGATGTCCCAGGCACATAGTAAGTCAGGGTGTGACGGTGCTGAGAGTGATGGTAAGAGTGATGGGACAGTGATCACTGCCAAGAGCCCTGGAAGGAATCTTGTTGTCACACAATGCAGATAAAAGAGAATGGGACAAAAAAAAAGTCATCAAGGCGCCAACCAACACTTTTAGAAGAAGCATTCATCCCAAATGTGTACGCATAGGCAGTATTGGAATGGAGGTGCAGAAAGCCGTCAGCCAGCGCTGCATCCTGCGACCGTACCCCAAAGCTCTGGCGCTCCTGGGGAGTGAAGCTGGCATCCTTTTTGTTGGGGTGACAAAGAACAATTTTTTCATGTCTTCATGAGCCACATTGGGATTCCCCACATGTATGCTTCACTTTGCTTTTTGTTTGTTTGTTTTGGTTTGGCTTTGGTTTTTTGAGGTAGGGTCTCACTCTAGCTCAGGCTGACCTGGAATTCACTATGGAGTCTCAAGGTGACCTCGAACCCACAGCGATCCTCCTACCTCTGCCTCCCGAGTGCAGGGATTAAAGGTATGCGCCACCACGCCCGGCTGCTTCACTTTTTGAGGACCAACTGTCTTAACTGTAGCTGGACCTTCAGGACCTCCCAAGTGATGTGCGGCCATGTGGAAGGAAGCTAGTGAGGATAGCTGAGTCTAGGGACATGGCTGGCTTTTTTCTTGAGTGCTCAGAAAATTTATTCATCAACTCAGCAGACTTGGGACACTGGTATTAAGGGAGATGCTACCCCAGATGTATTGGCAGTGTGTTGGTGGTCCTGCGTCACGCTTCACAGGTGAAACGGGGAAGGGACTCATGAGTCAGGAAGCACAGACTAAACTTTCCCAACTCCCCCAGGGGTCTGACAGACAGGAAAAGGAGAGGAAGTGGTGGACACGGGGGTTGGTGACCCAGAGGCGTCCCAGCCGGTGGCCCTGATTGACAGTTGTCAGACAGGAGTGCTAGCCCAGTGTGGCAAGATCTTCCTGGCTTATAAGAAGACACTGGAGGGCTGGAGAGATGGCTGAGCGGTGAAGGCGTTTGCCTGCGAAGCCTAAGGACCCAGGTTTGATTCTCCAGGTCCCACATAAACCAGATGAACAAGGTGGCATAAGCATCTGGAGTTCGTTTGCAGTGGCTAGAGGCCCTGGCACACTCATTCTCTCTCTCTCTCTAATAAATAAAATAAAAATATATCTTTTCTTTTTTAAAGACACTTTGGAAATGCATCTTACATAAAATCCCTCATGCCTAAGATGAAGCCTGATGCAAGCAGAGTACAGTGTCGGCCCTAGGTTGCTAAGCTTATCACCGGCGGTCTCCAGGGTCAGCTTTAGTCAACAGCAGACCACCTATACAATGACAGTGGTCCCGTTACATCATAATGGAGATTGAAAAGTCTTGTCACCTAGCATTTTCACTGCGCCCTTTCTGTTTAAATACACAGACTGGGCATTGTATGGTGATTGCCTACGGTGTTGGGGACCATAACATGCTGCAGTTTTGTGGCTTTAGCGTGGCAGATGTTCCATAGGGCCTCAGCGGGCAGCAGGCTGCTCTGTGTGGGGCACAGAGACATTTGCACAAAGTGGGGATCGCCTGAGAGCATTCTCTATTGTTGAGCAACAAGGTATGAATATGTGAATGTATGTGCATGTATATATGTTAGAGAGACAGGGGGAGAGAGAGCGAGAAGACTAGGAAAGGGGGAAGAGAAGAAAAAAAGGAAATTATTACAAGGACTTGCTTATGTGTTCTGAGTGGGAACACTGTGGCCTTGGTCTAAAAGCCGGCATGCTGGAGACTGGGACAAACCAGTGTTTCAACTCAAGTGCAAAGGCAGAAAAAGCCCTACCCAAAGGGGGCAGGTATCAGGAGTCCCCCTTACAGGGGGCGGCCCCTTTCTGCTCCATTCTGGGAGAACGTGCTCAGCCAGATTTGGGAGGATTCGTCTGCTCCCTCAGCCACGAGTCCTAGCCAGGCCCACCCTCACAGACACACCCATAATAACCCAATATTTGGGCTGCCCTCCCTTGACCCAGGTAAATTGACATAAGATTAACAGCCGCAGGTCCAGCCCTTGTCAGTGTAGCGTCTTGCAGTGGCTCAGTGGCAATCAATTTTAACTACTATGTCCGTACTGCTGAGCATCCAGCCCTGTAGCCATGGCCACTCGGTCTGAGTAGCAAGGGTGGCTGACTTGTCCACAGAGCGCATCACCCTGTCCAGTTGATTACGATGTCCTTCTGCTGCCAAGTTCACTCAGGTAGGCCTTCAGACGGGAAGCAAACAGTGTCCATTAGTCCTCATACCTCTTCCCCAGAGTCCCTTGTCACCAATGTGCCAATCATGCCCCTTCCATCCAAGCCACTGACCCCCAGCCCATGAATGTAGCCATGATTGCAAGCCCATTTCTCCCCCAAGCCCTCGGCAGCCACGTGTGCTGTGTGAAGTCCCCCTTGGAACAGCTTTCTTTGTCCCTTCAGGACAGTGTCCCAGACAGCTGCCCATATGAAGATGGCACTTGCTTGTCACACAAGCTCTCTCTCCCTTTGCCAGGTACATCTGTGAGAATTTCTGTGGGAGGCTACATGTGGGGCCAGGACAGGAGGTCAGTAGTGGGAGAGGCGACCATGGGCATTTGGGTCATGTCTTCATGAAACTGAATTGTGCCCTCCACGCCCTCCCTGCCCAGTCACGTTAGAGAAGTCCACTTGGTGATGGCTGCTGCTGGGCACACCCAGCGTCATGGCTTGCGCACACATCGAGAGTTTGTTTGCAGTGGCTGGAGGCCCTGGCACACCCATTCTCTCTCTCTCTCTCTCTTTCTCTCTCTCTCTCTCCCCCTCTTTGTCTGTCAAATAAATAAATAAAACTTTAAAAAAAAGATCTACTTATTTTCTAGGGAAGATGAGAGAGACAAACAGTGAGAGAATGGGCATGCCAAGGTATCTTGCCACTTGCAGACAAATTCCAGACACATTCGCCACTTTGTAATCTTGCTTTATGTGGATACTAAGGGATAGAACCTGGGCCAGCAGTCTTTGCAAGCTCCTGTAACCGCTGAGCCATCCCTCCAACCCCTTTCATCAGATGTGTTTCCCACCCTGTGACCCACGTACACGTTAGCAGTAAGCGCTGAGCAGTGGTTACTTGCTAGGTACAATCAGCTTGACATCACCCATGTCAGGACCAGGGCGATGTGTCAGCATCCCTCTGACCCACACTGACAAAGGACTGACATGCACCGGGGAAGGACAGTGCGTGTGTACTTCTGCCTTGCCTACTGAAAGCCTGTGTCTGGTGGCTTTACAGACAGGGATGGAGACAGTGGCATCTGCCAGATCTGTAGCTGCAGACCAGACACCAAGAAACATGTTCCCTTGGGCTGGAGAGATGGCTTAGCTGATAAGGTGCTTGCCTGCAAAGCCTAAGGACCCATGTTCAACTCCCTAGATCTCATTTAAGGCAGATTACACTTGCAGGAGGCCCTGGCACACCAATTCTCTTTCTTGCTCTCTCTCATTAAAAAAAAAAAAAAAGGCCAGTCTGTTGGGTTTGTCTAAAAAAAAAAGTGTGTGTTCCCCTGCTCAGCAACAAAGGCGCATCGAGTACCACATCCCTCGCTGGAGTCACGGCTGGCTAAACATTCAATATTCCACTGTGATTCTCTGAGGTCCCCAAGTCTCCCATGCAGGCCAGATGGGTGTGCTGAGTGGGACATGGTGACAGCATCTTCTGTGTCTCTCTGGTCTCTTCTCAGTGGTGGCACAGTCATGGTCATCCTACAGTCATGGTATCGCTTGTGTTTTATGGTCGTCCTAGGAGCTGTGGTGCTGGTCATTTATGCTTGGACTTCCCAGCACCGCAGTTCTCTCTCCATGGTCAGGGCGTCAGAGTGGGGTCCTCCAGTCGCTTGGTATATCTGTTCCTGTCACCCATCCCAGCCCTCAGAATGGTGGGGACTCACCAGGCTTGCCATGACAAGAACCCAAGCTGAATGACCTTCAGTAGCCCTGACCAGCACCCCCAGGGTTCCTTCAAATCCATGTCAGTTCAGAGCCCAAGCTCCGAAGTGCCAGAACTTTCTGGTCATTTCCTATCCCCAGTGAAGTCATGGGCCCTTGGTGGAAGTCAGGAGAAAGATTAACTGCACAGACTTTGGGCAGTGTTCCCATGCCCCTCCTGGCACCCTGGCAGGAGCCAGGTACCATGTCACCCAGAAATTCTCATCAGGGGCCACGATTCTGTTCTTAAAATGCTCTTCAGATGGTCAGTGCCATGTTTGTACTGATCAAGTAAGAATTCAGTGAGCTTCCTGTCCATTTCACTTCTGAGAACCCTGCAGTGAATTAGCCATCAGGTTGGGGGAGTCCAGTCTATTCCCACTGCTGCTTTGCCACACTGGCCCCTGCAACCCCAGTATCCAGGTGAATCCCATGTGTTTCCTGATTCATAGCCCCTTGGGAAGCCAGGACCCCATCACAGATGCATTCTCAGCAGTGGGCTCCTTCCAGAGTGGAAATGACAAGCCCACTGTCTCCCCTACCTGCCCCGCATCAGGACCCCTTCCTCTGGCTTACTCCACGGTGGCTCTGCTATTCGCTGAGGTCACCTACTATCTATGCTTTAACTACGCATCCCACTGGCCAATGAGAGCCCTTTTAACCCCCTGAGCCTTGAGATTAAATTCAAACCTCTTCGTAGCATGCCCAGATCAGTGCATCCAGCTCCACCCAGCATCACAACCTTGCCATCCATCCCGTCCCTTAAGATCCACTCCCACACGTGTTCCCTGGGTCACATCGTACAGCTGCTGTGGTCACCATATGACTCAGCACTTATGCTCCCAGGAGTCAACCCATAAAATGGATAAAATGCCAGGTGTGGTGGCGCACACCTTTAATCCCAGCACTCAGGAGGCAGAGGTAAGGAGAACTGAAGTGAGTTCAAGGCCAGCCTGAGACTACATAGTGAATTCCAGGTCAGCCTGGGCTAGATAGAGACCCTATCTCAAAAAAAAAAAAAAAAAAAAGGCTGGAGAAAAGACTTAGTGGTTAAGGTGCTTGCTGGCAAAGCCAAAGGACCCAGGTTTGATTCCCCAGTACCTATGTAAGCCAGATGCACAAGGTGATGCATGCTTCTGGAGTTTGTTTGCAGTGGCTGGAGGCCCTGGCATGCCCATCCTCTCCCTCTATCTGCCTCTTTCTCTCTCTCAAATAAATTAATTAAATTAAAATAAAAATACAGTTATTTTATTAATTTTAATTAGTGTATTAAATAATGGGGTTTGGCATATTTTACACATACATACACGTCATTGTACTTTTCTCAGACTTGCCCTCCCAAACGTCCCTTGTCTGCCCAACTCCTTCTCCAAATTGTCTCCTTTCTCCCAAGCAGTCAGTTCCTTTCTGGTTTTGTGTCACATCATTAAGTCTAGATTCTGTATGTGAGAAAAAAACATGAGCTATCCACTCGCCTTACTCTCTCGTGTTTGGAGCCTCCTTTGGGGATGATGAGAAAGTTCTGGTACCAGAGACAGTTGTACTACATGAATGCACTAATTGCTGCTGAGCCAACACGGGAAATGCTAATGGTCATGCTACCTGCACTCCCACGTGGTTCCTGACGGGGGAGCCCGTGGGCGGAGCCAGGTGGAGGCTTTGCCTGAGCAGAGGGTTTTGGTCAATTCCACCTTCACATGGGGAACAGGAAACCCCTAAGAATGGGGTGGAGAAGGCAGAAGGGTGAGAAGGGACTGATCCTTGTGAGAGGTCAAGATGGAGCCAGAACTTGAGTGGAAGAAGTTGGGGGAGGAGTTCAGACCCCCCAACCCCTCCACCCGCCAGCAGCCTGGCCTGGGCTGCCCGTTGCTGATATGGGTGTCTGTGAGAGGAATGGGATTTGGAACGGGGTAGGCGCTCAGCCCTGGGACCTGGAATGCCAGGACACAGCAGACTACCGCACAGACCTTGCCAGGGATGGGGAGGGGGCCAGAGGTCAAGGCCCCACAGGCTCTGGGACACCTCACGTGCTATGGGCCCAGGGGACTTGAGGCCAAAATCAAAATGACCAAAGGCTTGTCGGATTCCACGCTTGCAGGCCTGCCCCTCACCCTCTGCCTGCAGCATCGGTCTTCCAGGCAGCGGCCACTCAAGTGGCTCCAGTGCCTCTCCCGTTCTTCCCATGGGCATGCAAGGTTCAGAGGAGTGACACTTGCCCGAGATCACCCAGCAAGTGAGTTGTCAGGCAGGATTTGATCTCGCAGACCTGGCCCAAGACCTGGCTACTTACCTGTCAAGAGTCCTTATCTCTTAGGTGTAGAAAGGTGGTGCTGGCCTATGTCCAGCCCTTCAGAGGCTGAGGCAGGAAGGATGACAAATTCAAGATCAGCTTGGGCTGTATACTAAGACCCTGTTCACAAAAAACAAACAAAAACCTTACATTTTATGGTATATGTGATGTATATGCAGGTCTGTGTGCACATGTATGCATGAATGTAGAGGTGTAGAGGCCAAAGGTTGCCAGCAGGTATCTTCCTCAATCACTGTCCACCTTTTTTTTACTTTTAGCGTGTGTGTGTGTGTGTGTGTGTGTGTGTGTGTGTGTATGTGTGGTATTTGCACAATAATGTCCTTGTAGCTTCCCGTATACTCACCTGGAGCAGGAGTTGTCTGTCAGCAGTCACAAAAGTAGAACGGCTGGTGTCTAGTGTTTCTGGAACACATGGCCTCACCCAGGTGTTTTTTGTGGGATCTGGAGATTTGAACTGTTGAACTTGGGCAGCCTGCACTCATGATTGTGCAGGAAACTCACTTAATCACTGAGCCATCTCTCCAGCCTCCACCTTACATTTTGAGACAAGCTGTCTCACTAAACCTAGAGATAGTCCCTTTGACTATACCAGCTTGCCAGCGAGTCCCAGGGATCCTCTCCTGTGGCTTCCCCAGAGCTGGGGTTATAGGTGCATGCCACCTTGCCTGGCATCTCAGACTTGTGCTGAGGATGCGAACTCCCCGGTTTGGGCTAAGCAGCCGAGAGTAGATGGTGAATACCATACCCAGCTTTCCCAACTTGAATATGGCAAATACTAAGCACCCACAGAAACAGAGAATAATGGAATAATCTCCTTGTCCTATCCGCCCAGTACAACAGCTGGTCTTGTTCTGGTCTTGTGTATCCAGCTGCCTCTCCATATTTTTCCTGGAGTATTTGGGACAGAGGCTCAGATGCCTCCGTGGACAGTGGGAGGATTCTGAGCCATCGTTATTTTTGATTTGTCCAAATTACCTAGTCGGTGGGCTAAGATTTGTATTTCTTTTCGTCTGACTTTGAAAATTGCTGGACTTGGAAGAGTTCTGGGCACCTCTGTTTCTTTGTCCGTAAAGTGGGGTTTCTGACTGACCCCCTCTGAGCTCCTTTCTGTAAAGTGCTGGGGGTGGGGCTCACCTCCCCTGACTTGTATTGTTTTTCTGATAAAATGTGGATTCTGCCCCTTGAATCCCTAGGATCAGGGTCCCCAAGAGGACAATTGGAGTACTCTGTCAAATGGGGGCCCTGGCTCTGGTCCACAGTTTGAGCTGCTCGCTCCAACCTGCTTCCCTGAAGAGCTCCCTTGGTGCATAGGAGGTACATCCTCAGGTCTCGGGGCTCACAGCCAGACCCTGGGCAGAAGTCCAATGTTTCAGCCTCAGTTTCCCCTTCTGCAAGTCAGGCTTGGCACAGCTGCAGCTAGTTAGCATGAGTAGAATCACAAATAGAGTCACACACCAGGATGTGGCGTACAGTGAGTGCCCCATAACTGTTCACTGGCACCCTCTCTCTGGACTGCTTAGAAATAAATGAGCATGAAGAAGGAATGAGGTTTCGTGCCCCTGGCGTGGCCATGACACAAGCAACGTGTCTGGGTCCAGCCCTGCTCTGGGGCCTTGGACAAGTGTCTTAACCTCTGGTCATGTAGAAAGGGACTGTGTGGGTGAACCATCTGAAAAACTGCAGCTTGGGTTTGGAGAAATGGCTTAGCAGTTAAGGCACTTGCCTACAAAGCCAAAGGACCCAGGTTCGATTCTCCGGGTCCCACATGAGCCAGATGCACAAAGTGGCACATTCATTTGGAGCTCACTTACAATGACTAGAGGCCCTGGTGTACCCATTCATATTCTCTCTCTCTCTCACTCTAATAGATAAATAAATAATTTTTAAAACTGTAACTTGGGCTGCAGTGAAGGTGGGGGACTCCAGTTTCTAAATATCCTGTCCCCTTTCCCCCCCACATGACATGGTCACGGCAGATCTGCCACCACCAGGAGGGGCTTGGCACGAGGACCAGCAGATGCCAGTCTCGGCCCGTGCACAGATGTATCTGCCAGTTTCTGATGGGGAGACGCGATCTGGGAGTCGCTCACTTCATTGATAATTAAATTCAAATTAAGAGAGATTTGCATTTATGAAATGCCTGTTTGACAAGGTGTCGCTGTTCCATCTACCACCAGGGTGCTGGGGAGCTGGCCAAGGGGGAGGGCGGCCATGGGGGGCGGGTTACAGAGGCTGTCTGTCAGCCAGCTCTTGCTGTAATGAGAGCTGCCTTTTGGTGCTAAAGAGAACGACGACGGTGTGGCCTTGGTAAGGCCATTTAACCTCGCTGAGCTTCCCTTTTCTGCCCCAGTTTCCCTGGGCCCCCCCTCAGAAGCTACATAGCCTCTGTTTGGTTTTGCATGTAGGCAGGAATCTCCCGTACCTGTTACTGTCCCTTCTGGTTGCTGAGGTGGAGACCCGAACATCTTGGGGGACATGGGTGTTCTGAGAGTCCTGACTGCATGAAGCACTGGGCAGAGCATCACCCCCTCCAGGGGACTTCAAGATGCTCTGCCCACCCAGCCCCAGGAGCAGGGACAGGGCTGACCCCACGCCCAAGAAGTCATGACTTGTGGCTCCTCCCAGCTTGAACCCATGTTTCTTGGTATTCTTGCTGGTTTGATGTTTCCATTGACTTTTTCCACCTGGGGACAGTGCCTGAGAATGAGTGGAGAGCCTCCAGTGACATCTTTAGGATTTGATTCTCTGGTCTCATTTTTAGTGGCCTCTCAGAGGTTGAGTGGAAATGGCACATGAATGTTTGTTGGCCCTCAAACCTGATTTCTTTGGCCCTTAGCATTCAGATCATAATTTAACCCTATCTCTTCTTAGATATAGATCAGGGGTTCAAGATCTTAGTTCAATGCACCCCCTTACATGCACACACTTCTTCATAGAAGTGTCTTCTGCTCTTCAAAGGACACAGCCTCTTGACTGAGACTTCTTTCTTAGCCTCAGTTTTCCCATTTCTGAAATAGGCACAGGGTTGTCTCTCTGGGCCAAATGAAGAAATGATGAGAGTGGCTGGCATGCGCTGTCCAGTCCTGTGAGGTGCCTCATGGTCATGTTGAAGCTGCTGAGAAGCGCCCCTGGTTGGCACCAGTGGAAGCCCTGTGCTGTGGGGGAACCGGAGGCTTCAAGAAGCAACCTGACTGTCTCTAAGTCACATACCAAGTAGCAGAGGCAGGACTTAACCCCGATTCTGGGCCATCTCAAAACCCCGAGCCCCCATATCATGACCCCTCAACCAATGTCAAGGCCCCGCTCCATGCTCTATGTCCAGCAAACACCCAGTAAACACGGACCCCAGTGACCCATGTGATGGTGGTGATTCCTGGGGACCAGGGACAAGGCAGGGTGGACTTCCTCTGTGGTCCTAGCATGGAGTCACAGGTGTCCAGTTGACCTCCAATGAGGACCACACTGTGACAAGCCACGTACCAGTCTGATGCAGACCTCCAGAAGGAAAGGGCTGAGTTTAGACACGCCCCCATCCTGCTGTCCCCCCAAGCTAGGCGGCATGTTCTAAAGCAAGGAACAATGGCATAAAATATCATCCCGACCAAATCCATCTATCTGCTGTTCCATCTAATTGCTATATTAGAAAAGTCTTCAGACCATGTATTGAACATTGTAAATGGGAATAAAATGATTCTGGTAATGACTTAATAAAACAGGTGAGGTAGCCCCGTCTGTCTGCCGGCATCCTTGGACTGCAGCCACATTGATTATCAGGGAAGAAAAAGAAACAGGCGTGGGTCGAGGCACTTTGGAGCCTGTCTCCATTAGGGGCCTGTGATTTGATTCCCCCCCACACCCCAGAAGTGGCTGTCCATTCTTTTGGTTAACAGCAAAGTACATAGAATGTCTGGAAAACCCTTAGCACCACGTCTTATAGTATAAAGCTGCTCTCGGCTTCTGATCTACTGGTAGGGAAGAATTTTGGGGATGTTGAGGGCTGGTGACTAAGGACACGTGGACTACCCATGGCCACAGCAATGGAGGTGGTGCCTTGGCCAGAGAGGGGTTGTGGGCCATGGTACGTCACTCTTTGGGACTGGGGTTGTCCAATCAGAACAGAGCTAAGCTCTCCTCACGTCACCTTTTCTCCATGTGCCCAGAAGGCTGCCGGCCTTTTTGTACTCTGTGAGGTTTTTCTGTGGCATCGGTGACTTGAAAGGTGACAGCTCTCCTCATCTCCACCTCTGGGTCTGGAGCTGCCTGTCCTGATTCCCTCCCAGCTGTCACCCTCCCCACCTGAACTTGCTCCTGGCTCGGGGTTGGCCTCTGGTAGCAGTGAGAGGGAGGTCGGGAGACGCGCTGGCATGTCCCTCTCTGCCTCCCAGGAGCCGTGCCACTGCTCTAGGAAAACTCCGTGTGGGCGTCAGGGGTCAAAGCCCAGCACATCTTGGCGGTGCCCCTCTCTCCCCAGCCCTGGCATTCTCATCAGGCGTCATCAGCGTTGCTATGGCTACAGGGCCTGGGACCCCAGAGACGGGAGCGCAGAATTAATGGTAGCGCCGGGTAAAGGATTCCTGTCTTGGCGAACTTGATGGATTACATTGACGGAGCATTTGTCATACTGTAATTGTTCTGGCAAATGTAATACCCACTAGTATAAACATTGTACTGCTTTCCTAATAAAACCCAAAATAGGAAGAGAAAGGATGATACAGTGCTCTGCTCACTTAAAGAGACAATGCCTCCTTTCTGAGTTGGAGCTCGCTTCTTTTCCTGGAAGCTCTGGTGGCTGCCTTCCCCACTGATGTGTGTGCGCGCTAAGCAGCTGCCCGCCACACCTTCCCCTTCCTGGGGTGCCAGTGTGGGCCTCTTGTCTGCAGGCTCCCTCACCTGTGCTCAGGAGCCTCAGTTTCCCTTTCCAGCACCTCCCAAGGTTCCTTTTCTTGGGAGCAGCTATTGTACAAAAATCTCTGAATTTCTCAATTTTGGGGGGGTATGTGTACATGTGTATGTAGGTGTGTGTGTGTGTGTAAGCATGTTCACATGTGTAGACATGTGTGGGTATGGATGTGAATGTGTGTAGAGGCCGGAGGTCAAGTGTCTTCTCATTCGCTCTCTTTCTTTACTGAGTGCCTCTCACTTGGAGAGTTTGCCAATTTGGCTAGTCTGGATAAACAGCTCGCCGCCCCCAGAGGTCTGGTCTCTGGAATTAGAGGCAGCCGACGCACATCTCTGACATTTCTGTGGGTTCCGGGGATCTGAACTCTGCTTCTCATGCTTGTGTGTGGTGTTTTATCCACGGAACCATCTCCCCAGCCTCATGCTTGCATTTCTTGATGGCTGTGGTGGTCCCCAGTGGGGTCTGTTTACTAGGTGCTAAAGGTTCAGTGATGGGGGCCATTACCTCAGAGAAGCTTTCTGTGGCCAGCCCTGTCCTTTCTCTGAGTTCTTGTCTTTCTCACACCCCTGGCTGCATTGCCCTAGGCTCGGTCCTCTGCCACATGGGGAGGTGCGGGGACCCGGGTGAGCCTCGAAAGTCTTTGTCACACCGCCTCTCTCTGGGATGCGCAGAACAGTGTCTGGGACTCAGGGCACTTAATGAGAACTCGCTAAGGCTTGGAGAAGTGGTTTAGCAGCTGAGCACTTGCTAGCAAAGCCAGAGGATCCAGGTTTTATTTCCCAGTACCCACAGGAAACCAGACGCACAAGGTGGCGCATGCGACTGGTGTTTGTTTGTGGTGTCCCTGGCACACCCATTTTCTTTCTCTCAAATAAATAAGTAAATAAAATATTGTTAAAATAAGGCTCACTAGATGGCTGACACACGCTGGCTCCCTGGTGGGCCTCACTTGCCTGCCACAGCAACAGGACCCGCACGCCGCCAATGTCATCTGCCACCATAGGTGCCACTCGCTTGTCGCGGCACTGAACTCCTTTGTTCTGTCCCTGCCTGGTTGCGTCCGTGTTCAGCCCACTAACAAGACTGCCCTTTCTAGCTCTTCAGTTGGCTAACTCCCCACAAATATGTCACCTCTTCCAGATCACTAGCCCAGCCCTGCACTGGGGAGGGGCCTCGCGCGCCCCTTGGGCCTCAGGCCGCAGAACCTCGGTACAGCAGGGCGTGGTGGCGCACGCCTTTAATCCCAGCACTTGAGAAGCAGAGGTAGAAGGATCGCTGTGAGTTAGAGGCCACCCTGAGACTACTTAGAGAATTCCAGGTCAGCCTGAGCTAGAGTGAGACCCTACCTTGAAAAAACCAAAAAATAAAATAAAATAAAATAAAAAACAGAACCTCGGTACACACTTGAGGCTGCGCATGTCCTTCCCGGGGCGTCACCCAGCGCAACCTCGAGGCCTTCATCCCTTGCATGCTTGGAGATGAGTGAGTGATTGAGTAAATGATGAGTGATGGATGAAGGACTACCCTCACTCACCCAGCACCCACGAGCTGAAGGCCCCCTGAACCTTCTCCTAGCTGGGCTTGTTGAATGTAGCCATTGATTGGGTTGGGGATGGTCTGGGTGGGAACTGAGGGCCTGGAAAGCTCTTGCTCTTGTCACTGAGTTGCCGTCATCCTTTCCCTGCAGAAGGTCTCTTTCCCAACATGCCTTCTTGCTCCAGCAGAAGCAGGCAGTCTTCTTCTGACTTGTGGATGGGTGATTGAGGATCTTGGAACCTCCTTATAGTTCTGAGCCCTTTGGCGCTTCTCCCAGGCACCTCCCCTCTGACTGCTGGCAGGAGACCCTTTGTTGTCTGTGGTCCTGGGCTAAGTGACAGGTTCCATGTGCCCTGGTCATGTCTCTCTTCTCTGGAGACCTGGCCAGTGACCATCCACACCCCCCCCACCCCCCGCGCACCCTTGGGGCCTCTGTTCTGTAAGAATTACATTTAGCTGCTTGGGACTGTAAACACAGCGAGCAGTGTCATACACTCACATAGACACATTACATTCATTTATCTTACTTACAGCAGTTTGAGTGGGAAGTGAAGCTCCCAAGTATGTCCTGCCCCCACCTGCCAGTTCCCTATTGCCAACCTTTGAGCCACAGGGGGACATGTGTTGGCGTCATCACCAGAGCCCATGGGTTGCTGCAGGGCTTGCTGTCGGTGGGTCTGAGCGAGCGGATAGCAGCATGTGTACACCACCATGGAGCCATCTGGACTAGCTCAGCTTCCCTGCTCAACCACCTTGCTGCCTTTTCCTCTCCCAGAATTTCATGTACTTTGTGTCTTGGTCCGTGTTCTGTTACTATAACAAATTTCCAGAGTCAAGGTAATTTCTAAATACTAGAGGTGTGTTTGGAGGCTGGGACATCCAGGGACCGGGCACTGGCTCTGGTGAGAGCTTCCTTGCCACATCCGAATATGGCAGAAGTAATCCCACAGCAGGGCAAAGCAAGCATGCCAGCTCAGGTCTCACTTCTCAATCACAAATACCATGTAGGGCCACCCTTATGCTGAGCCACATCTAACCTCATGGCCTCCCAAGGTCCCACCTCCAAGCATCTACACCTAGGAATCAAGTTTCCAACACACAGATTTTTGGAGGCCATATTTAGTTGGAACCACAACTTTTTCGGGTTGTCTTTTTTTCCACTCAGCAAGAGGTAGGAGGCTCCTGGCCCTTTCTTTGTGGTGTGGGATGGCATTCCATTGTCTGGTGGTGCCAGTATATTCATCCACTCAGCTTCTGAATGGCCTCACAGTGCTTGCTTTTCTGATGTGGCAATCAGATCAGAGGGAGGCAACGTTTGTCTACTTTTTCTGTCTGAGTAATCCTTGTCCCAGACCACAGTGGCTGCTCCTCTGGGGCTCACGCTCTGTGGGCCCAGCAGGCAGCAAAAGGAAAGGCTGAAGTGGCTGAGGGAGAAGGATTTCCTCTAGGGTTTTCCCTCTTCGTTCAGGAAGGGAAGTCCATCCGGGGCTTCATATCCCCTCACCCAGACCCATCCACAGCTTCAAGGGAGCCAGGAACAGAAGCTGTTATGGACTGAGTTATCCCTCTCTCTCTCTCTCTCTCTCTCTCTCTCTCACACACACACACACACACACCCTAAGTTCATGTGTTGAAGTCCTGACCCTCAAGGCCTCAGGTGTAGCTCTGTTTGAAGAGGTCTTAGAGGAGGTGATTAAGTCGATGTGAGGTCAGCGGAATGGCCTTAATCCAAAATGACTACTGGTGTGGCATTGGTGGCATAGTGCTAAGCATAGCTGCCTTCCAAAGTGACTGTTATTCCTACAAGATGAGGCGGTCAGGACACAGATACACAGAGGGATGAACTGACAGTGTTCTGGGGATGGATAGCTGTGATGGCTGTGCAGCCACAAAACATGCTTACGCCATGGAATGAAACCCTTACGTTGATTGCTATGTAGATCTCATGCTCTATGTATTGTCCCACAGTAAAAACAATACTTCAGGGCTGGAGAGATGGCTTAGCAATTAAGGCACTTGACTGTGAAGCCTAAGGACTCATGTTTGACTCTATAGGTCCCATGTAAGCCAGATGCACAGTGATGCAAGAGCATAAGGTCATACATGTGCACAAGGGGAACACACATGTCTGGAGTTTGAGTGCAGTGGCTGGAGGCCCTTCCTGGTAGACAATTTTTTTTCTCTCTCATTTTCTCACTCTTGCATAACCACCCCCCCCACACAAAAGGCAGCCTGTTGGGCTTGCCCCCCAAAAACATAATAATACTGTAATCTTTCTTTTTTTTTTTAATTTTTTTAATTTATTTATTTGAGAGCGACAGACACAGAGAGAAAGACAGGTAGAGGGAGAGAGAGAGAATGGGCGCACCAGGGCTTCCAGCCTCTGCAAAGGAACTCCAGACGCGTGCGCCCCCTTGTGCATCTGGCTAACGTGGGACCTGGGGAAACCATGCCTCGAACCTGGGTCCTTAGGCTTCACAGGCAAGCGCTTAACCGCTAAGCCATCTCTCCAGCCCCTGTAATCTTTCTTACTACTCCTGTTTGCTATTGCGAGAAAAAATACTCCTCCTAGCAAGTCATGTTCATTGTACTTTTATTTATTTATTTATTTATTTATTTTGGTTTTCTCAAGGTAGGGTCTCACTCTAGCCCAGGCTGACCTGGAATTCACTATGTAGTCTCAGGGTGGCCTTGAACTCACAGTAATCCTCTTACCTCTGCCTCCCAAGTGCTGGGATTAAAGGTGTGTGCCACTATGCCCAGCTCATTGTACTTTTAAAAAATATTTTATTTAATCATTTGCAAGCAGAGAGATACAGACAAAAAGAAAGACAGAGAGAACGAACTCCAGAATCATGCTCACTTTGTGCATCTGGCTTAAGTGGGTATGAGGAATCAAACCTGGGTCCTTAGGCTTTGTAGGTAAGTGTTTTAACTGGTAAGCCATCTCTCCAGCCCACATTGTATTCTTTAACTCTGTTGCTGAGAAGGAACCCAGGGCCTTATACATGCCTAGCCAGTGCTCTGTCCCTGAGTACACCCTCAGCCCCTGAACTTCATTCATGACCTAAGCAAGCTCAGGTAATCCTCCTGTAGTAGTTTGAATGGATGTCCCCCAATACATTCAGGAATTTTATTCAAGCTTGTAACTTGGTGTCACTATGGATGGATCCTAGAGTCTAGTCCTAAGGTGTGGGGGTGAGCTCGGAATTCCAGTCTAAAGATATGCAGAGTACTTGAGCTTGCCTCAGGTCCTGGAGTGTGCTTGTGGTGCTGGTGGTGGTATTTTCTCTGTGTGGACCTGTGAAAGGAGGCCTCCCATAACTGTGTCTGGTCTGGAGATTCATTCCAGCAACATAAAGCGGACTATTGCAGAATTGGTGTCAGGAGTGGGGTGTTGCTACACAGTGAATCTGACCATGTCGATTTTGGTCTTTTGGAACTTTTGTTTTAGAGGAATGGGCAAAGATTTGGTACTTGCAACTGAAGACACTTTCCAGAGCTTCCAGAGCGGTAATCCAAGTTTAATCGACTATTCTGGTGAGAGTTTGAAAGTGCTGAATGCAGAGATAATTGTATTTGGAGGCTTTGCTTATAAACTTTCTAAGGGGAAAGAAAGACTTCAAAGAACTTTGTTGGAACTAGGCTCCTGGCACAAAGGTTGGCTGAATTTTGATGCCAGTGCCCAGAGAGTTGGATCAAGGTTAAACTTCTAATGGACTGGTGTGCTTTTCTAAAGATATAGAACTGAGAAATTTAAGATTTAAAGTTGGAAAAGCTCAAGCAAGTTTAAAGTTACTGGCACTGAGACTAGTTGCTAAAAGTGCTATTGTTAAGGAGATATAACCATGATTAAGGTGGGCCCAACTGCTTTACATTGAAATAATGGAAAGAATGCCTGAGGAAAGACTAAATGGTAGACATGCAAACTCTTTTGAAAGATGCCTGAAAAGAAAGAACCTGCTCTTCAAGGTCATGACTTATTTTGTCCCTGAGTTGTCCTGCACACCTGCTATCAGTTTTGAAGCATGAAAAATGTGTGGAGTGGGTCATGAAGTGCACATGGTTCCAGGAGCCACTGCTGAGATGTGGCATTAGGCAGGGCCTGATGACCCTGATAGGCCAGTGGAGCTGTGGGAAGATGGACCGTGGTTTGGACAGAGACCCACAAACATTTTGGCCATACCAAGACTGTGCCATACCAAGACTGTGCCATACCAAGACTGTGCAAGGGCTACCTTAGAGCACTGTTGGCTCAGGATGGAAGTTTCCCCTGGCTATTCAGTCCAGCTGGAAGGGTAGAATCCGGAGACTGTCAGTGACTAGTTATGATATCAGACTTGAACTGCAGATGTTTGCTTGATGGTTATTGAGTTTCCATTGTCCCAGCCTGGCCTCGTTATGGCGTACAGCAATTGTAAATGTTTGGTCTGTGCCTTTATATGTTGAAAGTATATAATTTGTTTTGATTTTATGGGACATACAGCTAGGAGACAATCGTAAATCTCATAGGAGACTTGGAACTTTTGAACTATTTTAAGTTTGGAAAAACTATGAAACATTTGAGTTTTGACTGAAAACATATATTGTGAGATGGTTATGAATCTATTGGTTGGGGGGGCAGGGATGGAGTGTGGTAGCTTGAATGAATGTTCCTCAATAGATTCAGGAGTTTTTTGTTTTTTTTTTTAACCTACCCCTGCCTTCTGAGTGCTGGGATTAAAGGCATGCACCATCACATCTGGCAGATTCAGGAGTTTTATTCAAGCTTGTAATTTGGTGTCACTGTGGGTGGACCCTAGGGTCCTGCCCTAAGGCATGGGGGCAGATCTGGAATTCCAGTCTAAATATATGCAAAGCACTGGAGCTCTGCCTGTTCCTGGAGTGTGCTTGTGGTGCTGATGGTGGTATTTTTTTCTCTGCATGGACCTGTGAAAGGGGGCCAGCTTCTTCCAACATTATGGAACTTCTTGTGGATCTGTAGGCTTCAAATAAATTCCCTTCTTCCCATAACTGTGTCTGGTCTGGAGGTTCATCCCAGCAGTGAAGCTGACCTCCCAATGTCCTAAGAAGCAGATACTGCTAACACATAGGTAAGGACACCTACCTAATGTATTTAGTACCAAGGCTCAGAGAGACTCAAGCATTTGTCCAACATCACAAAGCTTGTAGGCTACTGAACTGAGCCTTGAACACAATATCTGGGTCCAGGATCCATTCTCTCCCCCACACCACCCTGGATTGCCCAGACTTTTTTTTCTTTTTCTTTTTTTTGTTTAAAGAAATATTTTTATTTATTTGAGAGAGAAAAAGAGAAAGAATGGGCATGTCAGGGCCTCTTGCAGCTGCAAATGAACTCCAGAGACATGAACCTCTTTGTGCATCTAGCTTTACATAGGCACTGGGGAAGCAGACCTGGGCCATTAGGCTTTGCAAGCAATTGACTTTAACCACTGAGCCATCTCCCCAGCCCTTTCCCAGACTTTTATTTGAGCAGACTTTTCAGCCTGGACTAGGGGTATCTGGTGGGACATCTTTTGCTATAGGGACTGTCCTACCATGGAGGGGTCCAACAGTAAGTACTCTAGCCGCTCCCCACTAGCTGCTGGTACCATTATTGAGCTATGCCCAGTTGGAGATAGAGTGTCTCCAGATATCGCCACATGTCCCCTGGGAAGGGGCATCTCTTGGCCATCCCCATCCCTGGGATGTTGGCCCAGAATATTGGATGGCTGCTCAAATTTTAAGCCATGTGAGTCCGATGTGTAAGGGTCCATTTGAAGGAGAGGGCTGTAGTGCTTCCTTCTGCCTGGTGGAAAGGGCCCCAGGTTAAAGCAGCTGCCCACACCCTGTCACCCTGAGAACACCGGGAAATACTGAGTATCTGGTTTTGGTGTAAGGCTACATGCACACGCTTAGATTGTACTTATTTGCAAAGAGGTTTCTCTGTGTGTGTGTGTGTGTGTGTGTGTGTGTGTGTGTGTGTGTGTGTGTGTGTGTTGGGTGCATGCATGTGCATGCATGTGTATCTAGGTGTGCCAGTGCCTCTTGCCTCTGCAAAGGAATGTCAGACACTTGTGCTGCTTTTTAATTTTTGAGTTTGGGTTTGTGTTAGTTGCTTGGGAATTGAACCCAGGGCAAGCACCTTTAACCACTGAGCCATCTTCCCAGCCCCTGCAAAAGAAGTTTCTAGAAACAAGAAAACAAGCTGTCTGGTCTTGGGAAAGGCATGTGTGGTAGTTAATCTCTAGCTGTCAACTTGACAGGATTTCGAATCACCATAGAAACAAATCTCTTGGAATGTTTTTGAGGAATTTTCTAGATTAATTGAACTAGAAGGATCCATCCTAACAGCGGGCAACACCATTCCATTGGCTGGGGCCCTAGACTGAATGAAAAGGAGAAAATGGGGCTGGAGAGATGGCTTAGCAGTTAAGGCACTTGTCTGCTAAGTATATTGACCTGAGTTCAATTCCCTAGTACCCATGTAAAGCCAGATGCACAGTGGCATATCCATCTCGAGTTATCTCCCCCCACCCACCAATTTTATGTATTTATTTGAGAGAGAGAGAGAAGCAGACAGGGAGAATGAGTGCATCAGGGTCTTTGGCCCCCACAAACAAACTCCAAATGCATGTGCCACTGTATGCATCTGGTTCACATGGGTCCTGGGGAACTGAACCTGGGTTCTCTGGCTTCATCTTAATTGCTGAGCCATCTTTTCAGCCCTAGAGGTTTTTTGCACTGGTTGGAGGCCCTCCTGGCATGCCCATTTGCTCTGTCTCATTGTCTCTCTTCTATCTCTCTCTGCTTGCAAATAAATAAATAACATTTAAAAATCAGGAGAAAATGAGCTGGGCACCAGTATTCATTGTTCTCTGCTTCCTCACTGTGGGCTGAACGTGACCAGCTCAGCTTCAAGTCCCTGCCATCAACCTTCCCTGCTGTGATGGGCTGTAACCATGAATGTAAGTTGAAATAAGCCCTTTTGTGCCCTAAAGGCTTTTGGTCATGGCAATGAATAAAGTAATTAATACAACACGGTCTCCATACCAGAGCATCCAGAGCCTTCTTTTGAGCCATGCTCGGGGACTCTCACTTGGGTAAATAAATCAAGGAGGCTTTTTTTTTTTAATGTTTATTTTATTTATTTATTCGAGAGAGAGAGAGAGAGAGAGAAAGAAAGAAAGAAAGAAAGAAAGAAAGAAAGAAAGAAAGAAAGAAAGAAAGAAAGACAGAAAGAAAGGGGCAGATATATATAGAGAATGGGTATGCAGCCACTGCAAACGAACCTCAGACACATGTGCCATCTTGTACATCTGGCATACCAGCCAAGCAGGGTGGGAAGCTTTTACCATATAACAAGCATATAACTCTGTGGATTTAAAAAAAAAAAAAAAAAAACAGGTTGGAGAGATGGTTTAGCAGTTAAGGCACTTGCCTGTAAGGACTCAGGTTCAATTCTCCAGGTCCCATGTAAGCCAGGTGTACATGGGTGTCACATAGCTCTGGAGTTCATTTGCAGTGGCTAGAGGCCCTGGCACACCCATTCTCATTCTCTGTCCTCTCTGTCTCTAATAAATAAATCAGAAAAATAAAAAAAAAAACTCTAAAAAATGAATTTTTAAATAATTTTTTCTTCCCTTCTTTTTTTATTATTAAGTAGAAACTTTGTATGGACACATGATATGTTGGTACCATCATTTCCCTCCTCCCTGCCCCCACTCCGCTGTGGCCCTCCTTAGTGGGACTGCTGGCCCCAAGGAGTTGTGAGAACAGCAGTCATTTTGGCTGGGGGGCAGGGAGCAATGACTCCGGACATTCCCCCCCAACCCTGTGGCTCTTACATTCTTCCTGCCCCCTCTTCCGCAAAATCCCCTGAGCCGTGGCGTGGTGGTGGGTGTGTTTCAAGTCTGCTCTAGCGTTGTGCTCTCCGCAGCTTCGGGATTTCTGCTTTGGTGTGTGTTGAGTGTCTTCAGTGTGTGCCTCCATCACCCTGGCCCAGATTGTCAGGCTCTTGCTCATCTCGCCAGTACCTCTGTGGTTTCACCTGGGCGCTGGATGCTCTGCGAGGAGGGGTTCATCGCCTGCCAGGGAGACAGCATCCTCGTCTTGTTGGTAGGTTATGGTTGTCCTCCGTTCTCGCTGCTCTGTGATTTCACCCCCGGAGCTCTAATGTGCTTATGAATCTGCCATCTTGACCAGAAGTCCTAAAAAAAAAAAAAAGAGGAAATTTAAAAACAAAAAATTGTCACGCCTACAGCTTGCCCAGCTCTTCTTTCAGCAAAGCGCAGCAGCACACGGGCTCCTGGGAGAGCCATGCAGTGCCGCGGTAGGACCAGCATCTCATGCCCGTGTTTGGTTGCGCATTGATCATATGGGTCTCCTCGAGAAAGCTGCTTCCTCACTTGTCTGTAGCTGTGGGCTTCCCATGCATGTTTGTAGGCATGAAGGGGACCCAAGAGACAGGAGCATGGACAGAGGGCGTGGAAGCTTCTGTCTTGCTTCTGCCCCAGGCAGGAGGTATGTGAACTCTTGCTCCTGAGCACCTGCTCTGTGATTTCTAGACCCTTCCAGAGCTACTCGGGTGCTGAGGAAAGGCTTGGGAATATTTGAAGGTTGGGAAGAAAAAATAGAAATTTTGGCCTTTTTTGGAGGAGTGTCTGTCCATAAAAGGACCTCATCAGCTTCAATCTTTTTTAATATTTTATTTTTATTTATTTATTTGAGAGAGGGAAAGAGGCAGAGTGAGAGAAAGAGCGTGCACAAATGGGCAAGCCAGGGCTTCCAGCCACTGCAAATGAACAAGCACCTTAACTGCTAAGCCATCTCTCTGGCCCCACCACCACCAATTTTTTTTTTTTTTTAAGCCAGGCATGGTGGCACACACCTTTGATCCCCACGCACACAAAGCATAGGTAGGAGGATCACCATGAGTTCAAGGCTACCCTGAGACTTCATAGTGAATTCCAAATCAGTCTGAGCTAGGGCAAGACACCACCTCAAAAAAAAAAAAAAATTTTTTTTTCTTTTGCAGCAATATAAGGGAAAGATAAGAGCTCATGTCTGGCCTTCCAATTTCACAATATTCCAAAGGGCTTTGAATTTGCACAGTTGCATCTCAAATGTTTTTTAAAGTTTACCACTGGCCCAACTCGTGGAGGAAAGATAAACGCTCTTCCCATGTTTGGAGTCATATGTAATTTTTATCTCTTGACCTTTAAGTGTAAGCAGCAGTGAAATGAAGAACTATGGCCGTCATTTAACACTCCGGCTGTACTAACTGGTTCCTGCCTGAGAGCCGAGCTTTTAAATTGGCTAATGCAGAATACTTGCCGAGCTAATAATAATTCAGATTATTCCTGTCAGCTATTCCGGTTTCATGGGTAATTTAGTAGTTGAATAAATTTTTAAAAAAATTCATTCGTTACCATGTGCCGTTATGAATCAGTAGATGGTTTACCATTGGCAGCAGTAACTATAAGAAGATTTAAATTGCTACTGAAAAGGATTTGAGTGAAGGTAATGTTTTATAATGTTCTAAGCCATATGCACTACTTTCAGGCCTCATCAGTTTTACATTGATTCCTAGTGAAGTGTTTAATTGCATCATGAATGCAATATAATTCAGTTCTTTCTGCTAATATGGTATATATCTCAAAGTGATATACAACGCTGACAGGGGGAATTCGCAGTTCTGTCTGGATTTAGGAGGACGAAGAGAAGTGGGCGCCTGCTGGATGCATGCAAGGGCAGGTGGCTGTGGCAGAGGGCCATGGCCCAGCTCTGTCTTAACTGACAGCCGGGGTGGGGGTATCGCGGGCATGTGCTAGGAGGATGGTGTCACATCACTGGCTGTTGGCGCTGATGGCCAGCCAGACAGGACA
The DNA here is from genome assembly GCF_020740685.1 of Jaculus jaculus. Taxonomy (NCBI): domain Eukaryota; kingdom Metazoa; phylum Chordata; class Mammalia; order Rodentia; family Dipodidae; genus Jaculus; species Jaculus jaculus. The sequence continues at coordinate 22,941,857 of NC_059114.1, forward strand.
GGAGGCTGAGAGTCCCCCAGCTGGCTCTGAAGCCACACGGAGCTGACCAGGCCCATCGTGTGCTGACGGATTGGGCATGACATCATACCAACCCCTTCCCAGAGGCGTATTGGGCTTTCTTCTGCCATCTGTTTAAGTGCTTGTTGAATATGCATTGAGGTCCTGCTATGTGCTGAGGCCTTCAGTGGTCCAGCAGCACCTTGTTGGGATACGCTTCTGAATCAGGTCTCTTGTTGATTTTGATGGAGGCCTTAAGATCTAAAGAAGGCTTGAGGGGCTGGAGGGATGGCTCTGTGGGTAAGGGTGTATCATAGAAGCAGGAGGACCTGAGTTCAGATCCCCAGAACCCTTGTAAAAGCTGGACGTGGTGGCATCCTCTTCTCATCCCCGTACTAGAGGAGTAGAGACAAGAGGATGCCTGGGCTGGCTGGCTAGCTAGGCTTTGAAATCAGTGCCCTAGGGTCAGCGAGAGACTCCATCTCAAGGGATAAGGTGGAAGACTCCTGAGGAAGATGCCCAGTGTCAACCTCTGCCCTCCACACACCTGCACGCACAGGTGCACACACCCTCACACACACATGTACCCATACATGTGCACATACTCATAACACACACCTGAGAGAGAGAGGGAGAGATGGGGGAGAGAGAGAGAGAGGGAGGGAGGGAAGAGGAAGGAAGGGAGAGATGGAGGAAGGGAGGGATGGAGGGAGAGAAGGAGGGAGGAAGAAAGGAAGGGAGAGAAGGGGAAACCTAGAACCTCACAGAGGCCAGACATTGGGACCTCTGTTCATGGAGCAGACCGGAGGGTATGTCTCCAGAAGGGGACAATGGCTCCACGAATCCAATCATGTGTCGCTAGGATTGTCAAGGCGTATTCATTTCCCATGTAAAGCTAGGCCTCTAGATTTGCATGCAAAAACTCCCTCATTTTTAAAGAAAAATTAAAACACATACAACCATGCAGGCCAAACTAAATACAGTATGTCTGTGGGCACAGCCTGCCCAGGGGCCACCTGTTTGTAGTGTCTGTTCCCAGACAAGACTCAGTTGTGAAAGCAAAAAGCATTGGCTGTCAGCTGACAGAATACATGCTGTTGGGGAAGGAGGTGTGCGGCGGCTTGACCGGCTGGGACAGGTCTGCGGAGCCGGACACGTGATCATGGCATGGGGAAGGTGGCAGGAGGCCGGAGCTTCCCTCCTAGCAGTCAGGGGGTTGCGAACAAGCCATCCCAGAAACGTAATAAGGGCAATTTTTCAGAACAGAACTAAAGACAGAAGGGAGGCTGTGGCTTGGGACTTGTCAACTGGACAGTGAGGCAGGGCAAAGGGGTGGAGCCCCAAAAGATGGTGGTGGCTGGAGCTATTCTCTTGTGAGTCTTGAGAAGCAGCCCCAGGTGTGGGACAGCCCTGGAGGGAAGACCTGGCGTCCGTTTCTAGAAGCACCTCTGGGTAGCACGAGCCTTTCGAATTGCAGCACGTGACAGCAAAGCACACACGTGCTGCCTGTCCCTCACTCCTTCGTTGAGACTGTGGGAAGACATGGCCCCGTTGGGAGAGAACCTGCTGTTAGGGACAGGCGGCGCCCCTGCGCGAACGTGTCGTGAAGATCAGATTGGCCCAGACGCTCCTAACCTCGCCCATCCTCATAGGACCTGGTATTGGTACCTTGACCGAGCACTTTCAGAAGTGGCATGCACCAGGGCCACCAGGACAGAGTGCTGCAGGCTGACTAGCTCACACCTGGAGTTTGTCTTCTCACGGTGGCTCCCACTTGGCCTCTTGGCCCTTCACATTTTTCTTTCTTTTTGTAGTCCTGGGGATGGGTCTTCATCTCCTGTGCCCGTTTCCCTCCACGCTCCCTTGTTCCAGGTATCCCCTTTTCTACACATCGGGTCTACCAGATAGACTTACCCAATTTGAACTTGCTTCCCTGTGTGCAAACACTATTTCCAAATAAAATCATATCCCGAAGTCCTACGACATGTAGATTTGGGGTCACCCTCTAGTCCATAATACTCTAGGTAGAGGGGTGGTGCAGATGTGGTGGTGACAGGGCTGATGGAAGTGCTCATCGAAAAGGACAAGAAGAACAGGGCGTGGTGGCGCACACCTTTAATCCCAGCACTCAGGAGGCAGAGGTAGCAGGATCACCATGAGTTCGAGGCCACCCTGAGACTGCATAGTGAATTCCAGGTCAGCTTGAGCTAGAGTGAGACCCTACCTCAAAAAACCAAACAAAAAAAAAAAGAAAAAGGACTGGAGATGGGCCATCAGTTAAAGCGCTTGCCTGCAAAGTCTAAGGACCCAGGTTCGATTCCCCAGTACCTACATAAAACCAGATGCACAAAGTGGCTCATCTGGAGTTTGTTTGCAGTGGCCGGAGGCCTTGGTGTGTCCATTCTCTCTCTCTCTCCCCACCCTTCTCTGCTTGTGAATAAACAATTAAAGTTATTTTATTAAATAGAAACTTCATATGAACACATCATGTGTTTGTTGGCGCCATCATTTCCCTCCTCCCTGCCCCCAATTCTGCTGAGGGCTCTCCTCCGTGGGATTGCTGGTATTCCCCCCTAGGGCTGCAGGTTATGAGATGTGAGGGCAGCAGTCAGTCATGGTAAGGGGGAGCAGTGCCTCTGGACATTCCCTTCCACTCTGGCTCTTGCATTCTTTCCATCTCCTCTTCTGCAAAATTCCCGGAGCCCTGGTGGGTATGTTTTAAGTCTACTTTAATGTTGAGCCCCCAGCAGCTTCTGGATTCCAGCTTCGGTGTGCTTTGAGTGTCCTCAGTCTCTGTCACCCTGGCCCAGATTGTCAGGCTCATCATGGAAGCAGCGCTCTTGCTCATCTCCCCAATTCATGGGTGGTTCACCTCCATGTAGGGTCCCAGCCGCCCCACACCTGCGGACTGGGAGCTGGGAGCCTAAATAAACTTTAGAAAATAAAATAAAATAAAATAAAATAAAATAAAATAAAATAAAATAAAATAAAATAAAATAAAAAGGACATGAAAGCAGTGCCACACACACTGTCCTCCAGAGCTCCTTTCAGCTCTGAGGGATGTTGGTTACGTCTGTCCCCAAGGAGCAGGGCCTTGAAGTGGAGTTGGTGAGTGTTTGGCCATTTGATCCCAGGTTGTCACACACAGAGCAGCAGCCGACAGGCTCCGCCTTACACGTGGCGCCATTGCCGTGTAATCAGAGCCATCTTTTTATCCACGCTTGAGGAAGGCCAGCCGGGCCACCTTTTTGATCATCATAACCTTGATGCACAGAGGAGTAATTTATCCATGCCTCGCACGAGGACATGGCTCCATATTATTTATGAAGGCGGCCGCTGGTGTAATCTGGCTCTGCGTGTCTGGATGTGGCTGGCCAAGATACTTGATAATAAAGCAGGACATCGTGCCTCTGAGACGGGGGTGGAGTGGGGTACAGGGTGCATGAAGATGGGGGTTCCACAAGGGAAATCAGGGAATGCATTGTCCTTGAAATTTACCCACACATCCTTCTGGGGGCTCCCAGGTCAGAAACAGAAGTATGGGCATCTCTGTGAAAATGCAGGGTGCTTGGAAGTATGGAGAGTGTGGCCCTGACCTTGGGGTCTTGGGAAGCTGTGTAGTACTGTGCCAAGGAAGCCCTGGGTTTGGGAGCTAGCCATCCCTGGGTTTTGGTCCCAGCTCTGACCTACATGGTCTGGGGCTGTTTGGAAAGTCGGATGGTGTGTCAGCTTGTTCATGGAAATACGAACAAATCCTTCCCAATTTACCTCAAGGTTAATGCTGCCTTTGTCTGGTTCCCAGGCCCCACTTCTTTTCTTACCTAGAGTCACACAAGCAAACTTTGTATCTCAGCCCTATTCCTCACTAGCTGTGTGACCTTGGGTAAGTCACTTTACTTCTCCAAGCCTCGATTTTCCCTATCTGTCAAATGGGTACCAAAAATTCTTCTGTGTCCTAGAATGAGCACATGACGGGAAAGACTTTAGAATAGTGTCTGTCCCCAAGTAAGTAAGTGCTCAATAAACTTGAGCAGTTCATGATCACCCCCACCCCCGGGACCTTGGTTCTGCCTAGGAGATGTCCCCAACCCAGACAGGCATTTAGAAGCAGCCTGTCGCTCACCTGGCAATGCCACACTAACTTTAGAATTCCAAACAGATTCATGTGCCTTGTGATCTGAAAAACTCCCTGGGCACTGGAAAGACCCATGTGTTCCCAGGGGAGCTACCTCTATCTGCTGCCCAGGGATGGCTACACCAGGTGCACCACCTCTTGAAACATACGCATTCCAGAAAGTTCCACCCAGCCAGTGTTTTGCAGCCTCTCAGTATGTTGAGGTTCCACTGAGTTGGCGTGTGCTATTGAATTAGTATTCATTTTCTCTAATATGATATAAAAGTATAATCACATTAGTGACTTTTATAGCACATTAAATTATACATTTGGACCACATCCCTGCTTGGAACAGTGTGAAAAAAAATAGAAAAGAACAGCCAGCAACAGGAGCAGGGAGCCCGTTCCCATCCTCACTCTTAAGTCCTGCTTTTCCAGCAAGGCTGTGGCACCTGCGACAGAGAAGTCTGCTTCCAGCCTCCAGGGCCTGCAGACAAGTTTTTATTCACATCCCTGATTTGTGAAGCCATGAATTTCAGGACTTAATAGTTGTTCCGAATGAATGTTTCTTTAATCCCAGGGCAGAAATGTAGACAGAGCTGGAGATGTAATTAATAGTGCTAATTACTCTCCCGTCCCCTCTCCTCCCCTTCCTGTCCTTACCCCTGTCCCCCAAGACAACCTGGCAGGAGGCCTAAGAATGTCTTTTTGCTCCCAGCTGCCCTGGGTGAAGCGAGCCAGGGGTCAAACTCAGAGCTCACCCTACCCTGGACACCATGCTTAAAAAACTTTTCCTTCCACCTGCCAGTAGCCCCTTCAAGTTCTGGGAAACCAGCATTTTCTGGAAGGTTTAGATTTTTCTAGACCGTGTTTCCAACCACCAGTTGGGGAAGGGATATTTCACAAGCCAGGGTCAGCCTCAATTGTACACTGGTCCAAACCCAGAAGGAGGTCCCCCAAGGTCTCTGTTGAGGTCCCCACCAGAAGCCCCATTAGGCTCCGAGCTTTACCTCCACAAATCGTTGAGAGTGCAGAGAGGAAAGAGTTCCGAGTTGTCCACTGCAGAGGTGAAAGTGATGCCTTTGTGCTCTGCCTCTGTACCTGCCCTGTCACGGGAGGCGGGAGGCACCCCAGGATTCAGCAACGCTCTGCAGACGCGCTGTGTTTTCCATGTTGATGGAGGGTTGGGTGGGAGCCTTCTGGATTCCCAGACCACTTTCTGACCAGCAACAGAGAGTCCATCTAATCCATGAGCATTTCGCAGCACCTGCTGTCTGTCAGGCACTGGACACAGCTCTTAGACCAACTGAAGGAATTCACACTCTAGCAGGGAGAGGGTCACAATGTATGCCAACAAGGCCAACTCTTGGGGCACAAGATTAACCAGGCATCCTATGTGAAATTCAATTCCATTTGAGTGATTTCTGGGGGCAGATGCTAAGATCTCCCATATGCTTAAAGTATTAAAGCTTTAAAAACTTAGTAAGACCATTCTAGGATATATAGAGAGAGTGTGTGTGTCTTTGTGTGTTCATAGAAAAAAAGAAGCAAGATGAGTTCAAAGGTCAGGTTTAAGGTTACTGCAGTTGTCACAGTAAACAGTGGAGGGTGGGTCACAATGTATTCACTGATGGCTTTGATGCATGTGACAGACTCTTAGTAGTGCCTGCCATGGGCATGGGAGAAGGCAGTGACAACATGCATGGCCCATATTTACTCTCTTGGGAAGCATTTGGTGGTTGGTGGGAGGGAATGGGGATGGTGAAGGGCCACCCAGGGATAGTATTTGATGGTTTTGACAATAGCTACAGGTATTTTTGGAGGTGCATAAAAAATAGTCGTATTCATTAGTTGCTCTTGGGGGTGTTTGGGAAAGAAAGAAGATGGGACAATGAAATGCCAGGTTGCCTGAACCTGACATTGACCAGAGAGCAGTCAGGCAATGAACTCCTCAGAAGATGTAGAAAGTTGACCGACACCCAATATAGATGCCCTCAGGACCAGCATGGTTGCATGCCAAGCATAGTTGGGAAAGTTCAAAGAACAGAGACAACATAGGTGGCCAGTGTGGACGAGGGGGATAACTGAGCAGTTTCCGTGATGTCAGGGGCAAGCGAGGTTGAGGACTGTCCTTCCCCGTCTTCTCCAGCCCCCAGCCAGCAAGAATGCAAGAGGCCGCAAAGAGTTAATAAGCAACTGACAACCTCCTTAGGTTTTATCACTTGTTGTTTTCTATAATCCCATCTCATTTAAGAAGCTGGGGCATCGTCGGACACTTGGAGACAGTCTGTGGTCACGAAGGGTGGAGGAAAGGCAGACTATCATGGGGAGGGAGCTGGGATCTGTGGGATAGCTGTTTTGAAAGCCAGGCACCCTCAGGAGAATAGGAATAGGTAGCAGTTAGGGGCCTGGAATCTTATTTATTTTAGAAATACTTCAGGACAAGGGACTGGAGAGATGGCTCAGTGGGTAAGAGTGTTTGCCGAGCAAGTGTGAAAGCCTGGGAAGGATCTTGATTCACCCTGAGTTTGATTCCCCAGCATCTGTGTAAGAAGTTGGTCATGGTCACGCCTTCCTATAACTCCCGTCCTATTGATACAGGCATTTTAGGTTCCTTGTACGCCAATGCACCAATAATTTGGGATGTTCCCAAATCCCTGTCCTATGAATTTGAAGAGTGAAATCCACGGTCCAGAAGATAAGGTTCAGAAAGATAATTTTTTTATAGCTTAAAGCTTTGGGAAGACAAAGAGAAGGGAGCTTAAGCCTAGAACATAAGAGAAGGAAGCAAGGGGGTGCTCTTGCCCAGAGAGAAAAGAGGGGGTTTGAGAAGCCCCCCTCAAGACTCAGATCTGGGTTTTTTTGGTTTTTTTTTTTTTTTGGTTTTTCGAGGTAGGGTCTCACTCTGGTCCAGGCTGACCTGGAATTAACTCTGTCATCTCAGGGTGGCCTTGAACTCATGGCGATCCTCCTACCTCTGCCTCCCGAGTGCTGGGATTAAAGGTGTGCGCCACCACGCCCGGCAGATCTGGGTTTTTTTAAGTATTATTTTTATGGGGAGTGGCTACATAAGGAAGAGCAGGTCATCAGGTTACTATGGACAAAGACCAGATTTTACAGCTTTGCCAGTATTCTTAGGTAAGGATCAGGATTTCTGTCCTCTAGGAAGGGTGCACACGTAATCTAGAAATCTTTCCTGCAGGGTGTGACATCCGGGTTTCTACAAGCTCAGTGACATCCCCTGCTTTTAGTCAAGGAATACAAAACCATTCACTTTTGTGTTTGGTTGCCCTGACTGCCTAGCCAATTTCTGTCTCCTATCACGGTGGGGAGAGAAGACCTGAGAATGGCTGGACTCTGCTCAGCTAGTCTGACAGAAAATAGCAGCTCTGGGTTCAGTGAGAAACTCTGTCTCAAGGAAACAAGTGGATGAATCACAGAGGACGACACAGGACATGTCCCTCTGGCCTCCATGGGTTCTAGTATCCACACGTACATGCACCTCACACACATACCACACATACTACATATACATGCATGCGCGCCAAGAAAATAATACTTCAAAACGTGAAATTATGTTAGATAGAGTTATGCATGGAATGTACTCTTTCTTTAAAAAAAAAAGTTCAAGGTCACCCTCTGTGATATTGACCCAGTTAACTCAGTTCCCACTTCTGGAAGAGTCTAGGAAAATTGATCAGGTCATAAGCTAGTCTCTGCCTTAAGCCTCAACTATCCCAGCCTCATGTAGAGTCCGCCTTGTCAGCTAATGCCCAGATAAGTGTCATTTCATCCGATGGGGCACAGAGCCGGGTCCTGTGGGAGGCCCCCTCCCCTCAAGCTGCCTGGTGTGGGGACCCTCTCTTCTCCTCCCCCAGTGAAGTGTTGACGCCCAAGCTACGTCTGCTGCCAGAAGTTTGGAAATGCTTCCCAAGGGAGCCGATGCTGGGCCAGATTGGGGAACATCTGGGCAGGCCATTTTAGACCTGTGAGCTCTGCAAAAAAAAAAAAAAAAAAGCGTTATTCTATAAGTAACATACGTACGATGTTAAATGGAGACGTTCAGGGGAGTGTCTGGTGAGCAGCCTTCCCCACCGCAGATACGCAGCCAGCCCCGCTCACCTGGGACAGAACACTCGTGGAGAAGTGACACTGTGATGGGGTAGTCTTTTCAACTTATCATCAGGCTTGTTGGGGCATATCCCATAATAAGACAGGAGCATCTGTAGTGCTCACTGGCTTTTGGAGGACACTATGCTTGGCCGCCAGGTGTGTGTTGAGTGCGGCCCTGTCTCTGAGGGTGTAAAAGGGATTGGGGACCATGGGAGGAATAGCCCTGTCCTCTAGAACCGGATAGGACAGATGCTTAGCATGTGAACCAGGAAGGGAGGAAGTGGGATTCTGCACCCAAAGGCTGAGGAGTTGGCAGGAAGACAGGCCAGCATGTCTCAGTGTGTCTGGGTCAACCGAGTGCATTCTGCCCCGTCTCTTGGGGGAGAGGAGTGCCTGTATGTGGCGCAGGGCAGTGGATACGCCTGTATGCGTGTCACGTGGTCAGAGAAGGTTCCTCTGGGTCCTATGTCACTGGTGCTCAGAGGATACAAGAGACGCAGGAAGAGATGGGAGTGGGGCACCTGGGCTGATGTCCCAGCCCCCCGACATTTTCAAGGCTTCCCTTAGGAAATCAATTTTTCTAAACATGGCCAAAGAAGAAATACTTCCTGCTTTACAAGCCACACAAACTGTACTGTTGCTAATCACTTCGGCCACTGTAACAGGAAGACAGCTGTGGGCATTGTATCCATGGGCACATGTGGCTGTCTTCTGGTAAAACTTCCAGGCTGGAGAGACGACCCAGCGGTTAAGGCGCTTGCCTGCAATGCCTAACAACCTGAGTTTGATTCCCCAGTACCCATGTAGGGCCAGGTGCACAAAGTGGTGCATGCATCGGGAGCTCATTTGCAGTGGCTGGAGGTCCTGGCATGCCCAGTCTCACTGTCTGTCCCCTCTCTCTCTCTCTCTCTCTCTCTCTCTCTCTCTCTCTCTCTCTCTCTGCTTACAGATACATAAATAAAATATTTTTAAATAAAAAATAAATTTTAAAAGCTTCCCTGTGACTTATATATAAACAGAGAGAAAAACCCTTTTATCTCTGGCAGGTAGTGACCTTGGGTGGCCAGAAACCCTTTGTCTCAGGTGACTAGGAACAGGCCAGAGAAAGGGAGAACAGAGAATCAAACCCTGCCCGGAGCACGTATAGCTCAATCCAGCCACCACGAAGCACTCCTGTTTTACTCAGCTGCCTGGGAGATGGTTTCTGTCACATGCTTAAGCCACATTGAGTTGGGGTGCTGCTGTTTATACCCCAGAGACAAATACCAGCCTCTCCCTGCTCATGCCCAGTGAACAGCCACCTGCTGACATCCCCCTGCCTGCTGCCTGGAGACAAGTTTATCTGCTCTTCCCAGAGCGTACCTTGGTCCTGACATATGGCCACATGTCACACCTGCTTTCCTGCGTGAGTTGAGCTCCTTTGCTTCTCCGAGTGTGTGTCCAAGCCTGACTTCTGTCCACAGTTGTCCCTTACCTGGGGGTTAATTGCTGCACCTGCTGTGCTGGGCGGAATAAAAGGCTTGAATGACTTAATATTTTCAAAGTGCTCAGACCACCCCTGCCTCATTCTGAGACCCATCTAAGCCCACACTGTTGTCACAGGCAGTCGATATTTTCCCGAGGCTGGAGATGGGTCCTTTGGCATTCACAGCTCCAGCCACAGCCCCAGTATTGAGAGGGCAACTGGTGACTGATGTTACAGACTTGCAAGCAAGCGAAAGACAGTGACAGGGTTGGGGAGATGGCTCAGTGAATATAGCGCCTGCCACTCAAGTCTGAGTACCCAAGTTTGATTCCCAGACTCCACTCAAAAAGCGGGAGGCCATGGCAGGCTTCTGTAATCCCAGCATGCAATAATCTAAACTAATCTAATCTGGGCTAAGAGGTGGCTGCTTTTGAAGGACAGGCAGGGAGAAGGGGGAGCACCAGCAACAATGTGATTTTTCTGGGCTGTGTGCCGGCCACATTCTGATAGTGAGGGTATGTCGCAATTGGAAGAGGATCTGGCCACTTGCCCCTTGGCAGTGCGCTCCTGGAGCCGTTTGGAGACAGTGGGGGTTATTTGTCAGCCTTGTGGGATAGCTGGGGGTGCGATGGGGCCAGGTAGGGACTCTGCCCAGGGCCCAGACAGGCTGGCAGACAGCAAGACAGCAAGCACTGTCACCCAGAAGCTACACTGCACTCATTTGGGCATCTCCCCATCTCCTCTCACTGAATTTGTGTCTGAATGGACAGAGCCAGTGAGACGCTAGTGTTTGCAATATCAAATGAAGCAATGTCCCCTGTCCCCACAGACATCCGTTCCTTCAGCTATATTAAAACTGAGACCTCTGGCTTCTGCAGTTCCCTCTTTCCCTCGTCAGAGTTCAGTCTTCTTGGTTTGGGCGGGAAACCTCTTATGATAGTACATCTGCCTTCTGGGCCTGACTTTTGTCTAAGTAGATGGTGCATGTCTTAAACAGGAAGACTGTTACACTTAGCATTTTCTTTTTGCCAACCCCCCTCCCAAGGCTCACTGCAATGCATGGGTGAACTCAAAAGGGCAGGGAGATTCACCCTTGGCAGCAGAGAGGGTACCATCATTCTATATCTTCAGGCAAATGTACCACAGGCCAGGTACTGGGCAAGAAGCTCAGATCTTCTTTTTTTTATTTCTATGTGAGAGAGCAAGAGTTAAAGAGAGAGAGAGGATTGGCACGCCAGGGTCTCAGCCACTGCAGTCAAACTCCAGATGCATGTGACCCCTGTGCACATATGTGACCTTGTGCGCTTGCCTCACTGTGTGTCTGGCTTATATGGGATGTGGAGAGTCAAACATGAGTCCTTAGGCTTCACAAGCAAGCACCTGAACTGCTAAGCCATCTCTCCAGCCCTCAGATTTTTTAAATACGCTTTGTCTCATCTAAATCTCATAACAAGTTTCTTAGGTAGATTCTGTTTCACCCCCATTTTACAGACATAGAAACTGAGACACTGGGCAATTAAACTGCATGCCCAAGCACTGGGGGAGATGGCTCAGTGAGTAAAGTGGTTTCCATGAAAGCATAAGAATTCAAGTGCAGTCCTCAGCACACATGTAAAAGCCAGGCAGAGTGGCACACACCAGGAACCCCAGTGCCCAGGAGGCAGAGACAGGAATATCCTTGGGGCTTGATGACTAGTTAGTCTAGCTGAAGCAGTGAGCTCCAGATTCAATGAAAGACCCTGGCTCAAAAAGAAAAGAAAGCATATGGAAAGCTGGAGAGATGGCCTAGTGATTAAGGTGCTTGCCTGCAAAGCCTAAAGAGCCAGATTTGACTCCCCCCATACCCGTATAAGCCAGATGCACAAACTGACACATGCATCTGGAGTTTGTTTGCCGTGGCTGGAGGCCCTGGTGCACCATACTCTCTATCTGCCTCTCTCTTTCTCTCTCTCTCTCTCTCTCTCTTTCAAATAATTTTTTTTTTATTTTTTGATTTGAGAGAAAGAATTGGCATGCCAGAGCCTCAGCAACTGTATTCCAACTCCAGCCACTTGCACCACCTAGTGGGCATGTGTGGCCTTGCACTTGCCTCATCTTTGTGCATAATCTCTCCAGCCCAGTAAATAAATTTTGGGGTTTTTTTTTGGGGGGGGGTTGGTTTTTCAAGGTAGGGTCTCAGTCTAGTCCAGGCTGACCTGAATTCACTATGTAGTCTCAGTGTGGCCTAGAACTCATGGCAATCCTAATTCTGCCTCCTGGGTGCTGGGATTAAAGGCATGTGCCACCACACCTGGCTCCCAATAAATAATTTTTTTAATTAAAAATAAGATGGAGAGTAATAGACAAAGACACCCAACATCGACCTCTAGCCATACACACAAACCTATATGGACATACACGCACACCACACGTACACACACAAAAAGGGGAAAAAACAGTCTATGACCAGGAGCCCCCAGTTAGGACAAAGCAGTGGTGAACCTGAACTTCAAAGAACATGGTGGTGGGGTGACTGAGCTGGCCTAGGTCAGCATGGGTTATAGTGAGAGCTTCCCTCAAAAAATTAAGGAAAAAGGAAAACCTCGCATAGCCAGTCTGGGTTTTAGACCTGGAGTTCATTATGTAGTCTCAGGCTGGTCTCAGACTCTCAGTGATCCTCCTGCCTTGGCCTCTGGAGTGCTGGGATTAAAGACACATATAGCACCATGCCTGGATGTGTGAGGTTTTCTTTAAACTAGTCAGTGATAACCCACGTGGGCTAGCTCAGTCACCCCAACACCATCTACGCCCCGTGGCCGAGTCAGCATGGCATGACCTAGCAATCTCTGGCCCCCACTGTCCTGCTCTGCTGCGTCCACTGCTGTGGCATCGGTAATCAGTAGCCATCGATCACACCATAAAGGCAAAACCACGGAGGACTGTACTGCAGAATGTGTACCAGGTCCCTCTCTGCCTGTCACCTGCCCCTGCAGACCTTTACAAGAGCTGGAATGTTCTTTGAAAGTGGAGAGGTGGGAACACTGGAAACAGGAGAGGCACCCCTGAACTGGTTCTTTCTTCTAAAGCTTTGTCCAATGGGCAGAGGTGGCCTTCACGCTGTGCTCATGGGGACACATGGCTTCTAAAGGATACGTGGACACCGCGGGCCCAACGTCACTCAGTGCGCACCCCAATTTCCATGTCTGAGTGAGGTCGTGTCGTGTTGCGTTAGCAAGTCTCCATCAGGCATGTCATGTTGGGACTATAGCGGGATGGCTGTCGCTTCCACTAATGTGATACGAAAGTGGCTAATTTGAAATGACTCTGCACTGTACCCGGGAAAACGAATATTCCCGAAAGTGATGGAAGGGGCTAATAAGAACGCTGCATTGCTAATAGGGCATGATGGGTCCGTGGGAGGAATTGGGGCTGGTGGTAGATCTTTTCTGGAAGGCTAGGGTGCAAAATGGCAAGCACTCCATAGTACCATCCACCTCAAGAACTAAGGAATTCTGAACTCTGCTCCCCAGCTACTGTCAGCACCAAAACCAAGCTCCCGTGCTGGGTTGAATCATGTCTCCCCAAAGTCCTGTCCACCCAGAACCTTGTTTGGGACAAGGTCTCCACAGCTGTCACTCATCAAACTGGATTAAGGTGATCCTAATGACAGGCATCACAGTGAGAGGGCCACATGGAAAAATAGGCACAGGGGGAACAGTGTGGGACAGCAGAGGTGAGCATAGTACTTGGAACCGCGGGGTGAGGGGGAGAGGAGGCCCCACCTGCCCACACTTTAAACTTGGACTTGTTGCCTGCACCGGTGAAGAGAACCATGCCCTATCGTCCTTTGCTACCCAGTGGCCCCAGAAAATGAATGTACCCCCCCTTTCCCATCACCCCAGAAAATCAAGGATGAGATAGCAACTCCGTGAGCTCAGGGAGGACAGACCCAAGTTAGGGGTGGTCTTGAGCCCTGGTGACTCACTGGCTGTGCTAAATCTTACTGTTTTGTTCTTTGGGGACCAGGAACAGGCCTGCTGTGGCGGGAGGCTGGCATATGGGCTGCACAGCCTGCCTGGCATCATGTTAATATGTGATTAAAGGGGTCTTTAAAACACCCATTAGCCCCCTCTGGTATCTAATAGCACTTCTGGATTTAGAACAGAATATTACTTACTCATTAGCTGATAACAGTGCTGGAGTGCGCCATATGTGTGGCGACAGTGATCAGAGTTAATCAGACAGGGGATACAGGGTAGCAAGTGTGGCTAGTGGCTGGTCGGGGGCGGGGGGGGGGGGTCCGAAAGTGACCTACTCATCATAATGGCTTGCTGTGGACAAATGTGAATCCTGGGTGTGGACAGAGCCTTTTGGAAGCCCTCCTGGCAGGAAGCTGGTGGAAGCAGCTCAAAGGTCATGATCTCTGAAAGTGGAGCCCTCTGACGGCTTCCTGTGATGTTGAGATGGTCATGAGGTGTGAGCTAGGAACCGAAACACCCTCACACGATCCTAGGATGGGCGACCTGGCCCAGGACCTGCAGCCAGGAAATAGCCAGAGGCTAGTGAACGTTTTGAATGAGGAGACCTTCCCAACATGTCGCTTTGCCCGCTGTAAAAGCGTCTGACTTGTTCCCTTCTTCAGCTCAGAGAGGACCCAGCATGTTACTTCCTTGGGGTAGCTTTGTTGGAGAGATGGCAGTAGCAGGCTGTCCCTTTGGTGGCTTTGTGGCTTTGGTGGCCTTGACTTCAGCTGGGATGGGCAGGTTGTGTGGTGGGACTAGGAAGGGCAGTGGAGGAGGAACTGTGGGAGTGACTAGGCACTGCAAATGAACTCTCGATGCATGTGCTGCCTTGTGCATCTGGCTTACATGGGTACTGGGGAATCGAACCAAGGTCCTTTGGCTTTGCAGGCAAGTGCCTTAACTGCTAAGCTGTCTCTCCAGCCCCAGTGCTTCTGATGTGGGCCCTGGACAGTGCCCAAGTGATCACAGGGCCATACAGCCCAACATTGGACCAACACGCTGCCATTGTCCAGATGCCAGACTTGAAGTACAGTTCCTGCCAAACACATCACCTTCCCACCACAAGAGAGTGACCAAATTGGAAACTGACCTTTTAGAAGTCGGTGGCGGTCCACACACTCACAGAAGAGCACCCACGGGTGCACACGAAGAGGAGCAAGCACTGGACAGCACCGTTGGTCCCTAGCCTGGCCTCGGCCCCTCAGAGCCTCGCACCTTATGGGGATTCTCTTGCAAGGATGAGGGCGGATCTCTTGCTGACCCAGGCAGTACCAGGCCTCAGTCCCTGCCAGACACAGTGGCCTGATGTTTTGTGGGTCTTCAGAGCATGGCCACCTACTTCTTCTGAACGCAGATAGAGCTAAGCACGTGACATCAGGGGCACCTAGAGGCAAAAGTGTTCCAGGGGTAATGCAAGGTCTGGGGTGGCCTTCGTCACTTCTGGAGCTAAGGACAGGTCGTTGGTGCAAACCTTCATCTTTTGTACTGCCCTGAGAAGGAACAAGGTACAAAGAAAGCACTTGGCCCAGGGAGCCGGTGACATCCCCCGCCCCAGCTATGCGACCCCCGCATCTCCGCCACTTCCCAAGGAGTGTGAGAAAGTCGGCGTGTCTGTGTCTGTGTATATGCGTCTAGATGTCCACGTGTGTCCGTGTGTGTATCTGGGAATCCACGCACGTGTAACTGTGTGTGCATGTCTTTGTGTGTCCGTGTGTATCTGTGTATTAACAAGGCTCACCAGGAGCCAGATATCAATTTCTGTTGGAGCGACGCAGGGCATCTGAACCAGAGCTAAGTAAAAATAAACATTAAGCAATTATTGGAATTTAGTCTTATTTAAAAAAAAATCAGCAGGCTAAGAAAACCAAGCCACCCATTAGTGAGGTGCAACTGTCGGGCTTTTAACACCTGCTGGTTGCCGGCTGCCGAGATCTGGGCTGATGGCCCTGTTGGTGACGGATGACAGTGAAAGGGAAAAGTCCAGTATGTTGGGGCTGCTCACCACGTGGCCACCGCGTGACTGCCCAGCTCCCCATGGGTCCTTATGGAAATGGATTTTTGGGGATCTGGAAGGGGCTCGAGGTCACCTCCCATCCTGAGCAGAGCTTCCGCCCCTGGTGTCCCCCACAGTGGAGAGAACTCCGAGCTGCCCCAGATCCTCGTGGACAAACACATTTCTCCGTAGTCACCCCTGGGTCCGAAGGAGCCTGTCTTTCAGTTACATCAGCCAGATGCCAGCGTCAGGAGGACAGACTTGCTCTGAGTTATAGGAAAAGAAACAATTTCCCTTCCTCCTCAGCTCCAGGAAGAGCCAAACAGCCTGCCATGGAGCCCTGAGAGGCTTCCAGGACACTGGGCTTCGTGAGGCCTCCTCCCAGGGGGACAGCGTGGTCTGGGCTGGCTCGGGGACAGAATCTTCCAGGCCAATTCTTTGGTCTCCAAGTTTCTCTCTGGAAGCTATCTGCACAGCAGGAAGCTGTTGAGGAGAGGCCTCTTGCTTTTCCTCTTGTCCTTCCCCCACCTCCTCCAAGCTGAAGTTTTTTTGTTTTTGTTTTTATTTTTGAGAGCGACAGAGAGAGAGAGAAAGAAAGAAAGAAAGAAAGAAAGAAAGAAAGAAAGAAAGAAAGAAAGAAAGAAAGAAAGAAAGAAAGAGGCAGAGAGCGAGAGAGAGAACGGGCACGCCAGGGCTTCCAGCCACTGCAAACGAACTCCAGACGCGTGCGCCCCCTTGTGCATCTGGCTAACGTGGGTCCTGGGGAATCGAGCCTCGAACCGGGGTGCTTAGGCTTCACAGGCAAGCGCTTAACCACTAAGCCATCTCTCCAGCCCCAAGCTGAAGTTTGTCTGGGGCTGGCACAGAGGTCAACCATTGGTTCTCAGACTTGAGCAGTTCTAAGAATACCTTGGAAGTTTTTTGTTTTTAAGAGATGGCATGGCCTTGGAGCTGGTCTGAGAATTCACATTTCTAAGAAGTTCTTAGTGACATTGCTGAAGGACCAGGGGCCACACTTGGGAAAACCACCAGAGAGGGCAAGGGACTGGGAAGAGAAGGTGTCCACTGGCAAAAATAGCATGTGTGAAGGCCCCTGGGGCTGACAAGAGCTTTGCACTGTCAGGAACAGAATGAAAGGCCGGAACAGTGGAGGCAGAGCGAGGAGATGGAGGCAGACTGTTGGAAGAGCAGGCCGCGTCAGGCCTGGTGGATGGAGCTGCTGAACTCTCGTTTGAGCATCTGAGATCTCCAACAAGGAAGAACCAGTATCTGTCTGTCCCCTCTGGATACCAAGAGTGAAAGAGTTAGAATGTCCCTTCTGGGTATCTCAGCAGAGCTCCCAAGGGGAGGCTGCCGTAAGGCCTCAGGCCTGAGTCAGTCATGCCTGGACCAGGCGGGTAGCAGAGGTCAGGATCTGAGTGAATTCTGACCTCCACTTGTGATAGGTGTTGGTGCACCCATCTTCCCCGGAAGCCCAGCCTCTTACCTGAGTCCTGTGTGGCATCAGCTGCTTGAGAATGGGACTACAACCCACAGTTAGCTTGATTTTTCCAAATCCCCTGAAGGGTAGAGTTGTGCCTATTTTTCAGATAGGAAAAGGGAGGTTCACTTACACACACCTAGCTGGACTGAGGGAAAGGCAGGACTCCTGTGTGGCTGGGAAGAACTGAGACCTCCTCTGCCCCTGCACGCCCCCCCCCACTTGAACCTCAGCCAGTCACTAAATGTTCCTTTAATGTCAGCAGCCGGCTGGCCCACCACAAATATTCCATAGCTATGAAAGAAGTCGCTATTGGGGAAAGATCAGAATAGCTATATAGCAACACACTTACAGAGTTCAACCTAAATTAAAGTATGGGGTAGAAGGAGTTGTGGTTCTGGAAAATTCTGCTGTAGGATGAGGAAGTAGAGCATTGTGAAATGTAAGCCATCTAAAAGCAACCCCACACACACACACACACACACACACACACACACACACACACACACGGATGCTGATGGGGCCGTGCTGGGACACAGCATCTTGAAATCAGTCTATAACACAATCAATTTTGTATATCCCTGGTGAAACAGCAACATTTATTTAACGTCTTTTATAAGAGCAGCTGAGTTTTATCACAAATCACATCCCATTTCTATTCAGCTGGGACTCCTTGAAGGCTGAAATGCACTTACTTTTCTCCGAGGAAATTTACCAATTCCTCAATAAAGACCCATTTGCCTCTCCATGTAAAATTGACACATTATTGAATATTAAACATTTAAGGGATTTTCCCCAGCCCCCCCGCTCCCCCCACATACCTTCTTACACTTTTCCTCACAGCTTCCCAGTCTCCAGGGTTCCTCAAAATTTGGAGAAATGTGAACGTATGTGCAGGTGACATTTAAATTGGGGGCTTGTTTATCACCCTGACCTGGTTGTGTGACATCATCAACCTATACCATTATGGCTCCAAATGGCCTTAAAGAGACCATGCAGCTTTCCTGGTGGGCTTGATCGTGACAGAAGTTTTTGGTGAGCATTTAACAACAGTTGCCAAAAGCAAAGACAGCCTCCCCAACAATATATTATGCTAATTATTATGAATTAATACAGCAAACCCTCTGTGCTCCTGAATGGCCGGAGACATCAATTAAAGTGTGTGCTTAGGGCAATGGCTTTTCACTGTTGGTTGCAGTGGGTTGGTTTTGGTTTTTTAAAGGTTCTTTTTAGGACTAGAGGAATGACTTAGCAGTTAAGGTGCTTGCCAGAAAAGCCAAAGGACCCAGCTTTGATCCCCTAGTACCCATGTAAAGCCAGGTGCACAAAGTGGAACATGTGTCTGGAGTTCATTTGCAGTGGCTGGAGGCTCTGATGTGCCCATTTTCTCCCTCCCCCCTTAAATACATAAATAAATAAATAAATTTTTAAGTTATTTTTATTTATTTCCAAGAAAGAGAGAGTATACGGGCATGCAGGGACCTCTTGGTGCTACAAACAAACTCCAAGATGCATGTGTCACTTTATGCATTTGGTTTTACATGGGTACTAAGGAACCGAACCCAAGCCATCAAGCATTGCAAGCAAGCGCCTTTAACCCTTGAGCCATCTCCCCAGCCTGAGATCGCAGTGTTTTGTTGGAATAAGATAAGCAGGGGATGGATGGCATTTGAGCATGTTTTTGTTATCTTTTTTTAATTTTTTTGTTTATTTTTATTTATTTATTTGTGAGCGACAGACAGAGAAAGAAAGAGGCAGAGAGAGAGAGAGAGAGAGAGAGAGAGAGAGAGAGAGAGAGAGAGAGAATGGGCACGCCAGGGCCTCCAGCCACTGCAAACAAACTCCAGATGCATGCGCCCCCTTGTGCATCTGGCTAACGTGGGTCCTGGGGAATCGAGCCTTGAACCGGGGTCCTTAGGCTTCACAGGCAAGCGTTTAACCACTAAGCCATTTCTCTAGCCCTGTTTTTTGTTTTCTTAACATGAGAGAGGGCTGAACTGTTGAACTTGAATCTGGGGCACTGGGTCCCCATCTCTGAACTGTGGTTCTCAATCTAAGTGGGAGTGGCAGCAGATGATTTCCCCAGGTTTAATTTTGAATTTAATGTTTAAGCTAGGTGTGATGGCGCACGCCTTTAATCCCAGCACTGGGGAGGCAAAGGTAGGAGGATCACCGTGAGTTCGAGGCCACCCTGAGACTACATAGTGAATTCCAGGTCAGCCTGGGCTAGAGTGAGACCCCCACCTTGAAAAACAAACAGACAAAAAAATTTGGAGACTATGCATCAAGAGTCAGTGGACTGGTTGTGAGGAATCTTAAGAGCTTTGAATCAGGGAGACATGAATTTGAATCCTGACTTTTCTCTGATCAGCTTTGTGGCCTCAGATGCATGATTTTTTTTCCCTCTAATCCCTGATGTCTTAGTATATAAAACAGAGATGACAACAGGATCCATGCCGTGGCATTGTTGACAAGAATAAATGAAATGGGGCTGGAGAGATGGCCTAGCGGTTAAGGCGTTTTGCCTGCAAAGCCAAACGACCTTGGTTCGATTCCCTAGGACCCACTTAAGCCAGATGCACAAGGGGCGCATGCATCTGGGGTTCGTTTGCAGTGAATGGAGTCCCTGGCATGCCCATTCTCTTTCTCCCTCTCTCTGTCTCTTTCTCTTTCTCTCTCTCTCTCTCAAATAAATAAAGTTTTTTTTAAAAAGAACAAATGAGATGATCCATTTATAGAAGGTTTTAGAAGGAGCCTTAAACATCATTGTTCTTGTGGATGACTGTTCAAATGACCCTATCTCCCTGAGCCTTGGTTTCTTCATCCACATAATGGAAGAAAATAATTGTCTGTAAGGATTATAGCCACGATTTAAAAAGCACCCCCCACCCCATGAATAGGCATTATTTTATCTTTTTATGTTGGCTGTTAAACTATTTAAAGATAAGTGAAAACATTGACACATCAAAGAATCACTTCCTGCAAAGTGCCCAACATCTAGGAGGCTTAAAGTAGAGCTAGTTTGTTGTTGCAAACAAGAGACACACGTCCAAGAATGAGGGTCATTCCCTCAAGGTCGACCATGGGCTCATGTGGCCGAGCACCGGGCATTTCTGCGGTGGCTTGTCTGCACCCCCAGCGGAGAGACTTGAAGACCATCCCCTGGATGCAGTGCTTACCCCATTAACAGAACTCGCTCTTGCCAGAATATCTTCTTCGTACTTTCATTTTAAAAACCAGCCAGTGTAATAAATCTTGCCCCAAAATCTCAGCGGTACATCTTGGCTGGAGTGTGTGATAAATCTAACATACCGTGGCCTCTGGATGAGGGACCCCGGACACATCTGTGTTGGGCAGGCAGCCACACTCTGGCAAGATTGAGACTTGCTCTCCGCTTGACAAGGCCAACCCTAGGCAGGGTTCAGCTTTCCCATGGGCACCATGTGGATGGCCACAAGCCCCCTCTCCTCCTTCAACTCCTCCTCCTCCTCTTTCCTACCTCTCCTTCCCTTCTTTTCCACCACCTGCTCTCCACATTTAGACTCAAATTGTGCCTGAATTCAGAGGGGACTCAGCTAGGACAGAGCCAGGAAGGGCCCACAGGGCCTCCATTGTAGGTATTGTGGCCTTGGGGGACACCAGGAAGGGAGGACTCCCCACTTTGTCTAGTAAGTTGTCAGGTGCCTGCAGCTCCTTGGGGAAGGCTGGGGACCTAGAGGTGAAGGACATAAAGGCTGGGCCCATGGGGGATGGGCGTTCGTGAATGTGGAGTTTGGAGGCTGGTGACCAGAGCTCAGGTGGAAACACCTGGTCCCTGGGTGTTTGAGAAGCCATATGGTGTCAAGAGCCAAGCTGGGGTGTGGTGGGCATTGTGAAGGGCAAGGGATAGCTGGGGTTGGGCTGGCACAGGCCAGGTAGGAGCTCTGTGTGGCGAAGCCTGGTTGTCTGGATCCAGGTGATGGTGGGCACCTCATGAGGAGCAGGGAGACTCCTCTTCCTCATTCAGAGCCCAGTGTGTGAGCTCGGAGGCTGGGAAACAGGCCCTGAAGGAGCCAAGGACCATGAAAGAGGCTCTGCTCCCAGCTCCAGGCCTCAGTGACCTGCTTGAACCCCTTCCCTCCCTGATCCCGAGTTTCTCTGAGTCTCACTTAGAAAACAAACATGATAGCCCTGGTGGAGGAGTAGTGGGAAAATCCATGGAGAAAATGCATATGAGGTGCCCAGAGCAGGGGCTCAGCAAGACCCCAGCAGTGTCCCTGGTGAGCTCTGTTTGCTGCCTGTATGGCTGCAGGAAGGTTCCCTTTACTTTTTGGACCTCATTTTCTAGGCAAGGCAGGAATAATAATGGCAGGAGGGCTGAAGGGGTGGGTTAGTGGTTAAGCCACTTGCCTACAAAGCATTATGAACCCAGGTTCAACTCCCCTGAACCTGCATAAGCCAGATGCATGTGTACAAGGACACGCATGTGTCTCTCTCTCTCTCTCTCTTAAAAAAAAATAATGAGGGCTGGAGAGATGGCTTAGCGGTTAAGCTCTCGCCTGTGAAGCCTAAGGACCCCGGTTCGAGGCTCGGTTCCCCAGGTCCCACGTTAGCCAGATGCACAAGGGGGCGCACGCGTCTGGAGTTCGTTTGCAGAGGCTGGAAGCCCTGGCGCGCCCATTCTCTCTCTCTCCCTCTATCTGTCTTTCTCTCTGTGTCTGTCGCTCTCAAATAAATAAATTTTAAAAAAAAATAAATAAATAAAAAAATAATAATGAAGCCGGGCTTGGTGGCGCACACCTTTAATCCCAGCACTCGGGAGGCAGAGGTAGGAAGATCTCTGTGAGTTCAAGGCCACCCTGAGACTCCATAGTGAATTCCAGGTCAGCCTGGGCTAGACTGAGACCCTACCTTGAGAAAAAAATAATAAATAGTGAGGGCTAGAGAGGTGGTTTAGCAGTTAAGGCACATGCCTGCAAGCCTAAGGACCCAGGTTCGATTCTCCAGGTCCCACATAAGCCAGATGCATATGTTGGCACATATGTCTGGTGTTTGTTTGCAGTGGCTAAAGGCCCTGGCGTGCCCATTCTCTCCCTCCCCCCCCACTCCGTCTCTAATAAATAAAATAAAGAAATCTTTAAAAAATAATAATGACAGGACTTGCGGGGTTGGTGAGAGTTAGAGCGGAGGCTGGCCCCCACCAGGCTAAGGAGAGTCGCCTGTCACTGGTACCACTGCTGCTGTTGCACTGTCTCCTTGGCGTCCACATGTCACAAGGTCAAAGGCAGGGTTGTGAGCTTTGTCCCCCACGTGAGTCCTGCCTCTCTGACCCCGTCCTCTGATCCACATAGTGCCCACCTGCAGATCCTCATGTACCCAATTGTGCCTGGATAGAAGTCTGTCCCATGGTGTACAGTGACGAGAACCTGTCACCCCACCCACCCTGCTAGAATGGGTCCCCTGACTGAGTTGTCCCCCCGCCTCAGACAGCCTGCTCATCCAAAGAAGGGGGTCCTCAGGGACCCTTATCACCTGTGTTGTCCTCACAGGATTTTCTACCTGCAGAAGGATCCCTTTCTCCCTCTCCTACATACTAAAAAAAAATATATACATATATATATTTGAGAGAGAGAGAAAAAAAAACAGAAAGAGGCACACAGAGAGAGAATGGACGTGCCAGGTCCTTATGCCACTGCAAACGAATTCCAAATGCATGTGCCACCTTGGGCATCTATCTGGCTTACATGGGTCCTTGGGAGTTGAACCTGGGTCCTTAGGCTTTGCAGGCAAGCACCTTAACCACTAAGCCATCTCTCCAACCTTTATTTTTATTATTTTCTTGAGACAGAATCTCACTCTAACCCAGGCTGACCTCAAACTTCACAGCAGTTCTCCTACCTCAGTTTCCCAAGTGTTGAGATTAAAAGTGTGAGCTTCAAATGATAACACTGAAGGTAAAATAAAGGAGGAGGAGGGGAAGATCCCAGGAACCCCAGTTTGGGAAACACTGTCTTTGGTTGGCATATTCCTACTGTCTTGTTCTAGAACTTTCTGTAGCTTAGAACAAAGAGCCTGTGAGGATCTGGTGAGACTCATGCCCTCTCCTCTCCCAGACCTCTCAGCTCCCACAGTTGAGGCATCCCTATGTGTGGGTCTGGGAATACATGCTCCTCTCTCCTGGTTACCCCAGGCTGAGCCGTCACCCAACCTCAAAGACAGAAGGAGATTGGGCAAAGCTCCCCCTCCCATGTTATTGGGAGGAGAAATACAGTCTGGAACCTTTTCTGTAAAAATAACCTCCCGGCTCCACCTTTATGGGTGAGGAAAAGTGCTTAAAATGCTTAGAGAGAATAAACAGCTTTTAATGAAGTTACATCGCTACATAATGGGCATCATAAAATTGCCTTCATACTACAGGGTCCCTGGATGGTATTTATTATCGACTGTGCTGGAATAGTCTTTGCAGAGCTCCAGCAGCTGCTGAGAGAAGAATGCAAAAGTCTCCTTAAATTACCTGATTGAAATAACTGGTGGAATATTCCATGGGGTCCCCTCGTGCCAGGGAAGCCACCATTGGGGTGGTCTGTCAGAGGCGGTTTGCCCGTAGTGAAGAACACGGGGGTTTCATTGCAGCAAAACAGATGTTCATCTTGTTTCTCCATCGGCTGTTTGATGAGAAATTTATTGCTCTTCCGCTGGGCAGGAGGCCCCTCTCGGCTGTGGAGTCTATTAGACAAGCCAGCGGCTGGCGGCGAGCCAAGGTGAGGCTGTTTGATGAAACCCATGGAAGGCTCTGGCTTCGAGGCGCCGGTAATAATGCACTGGCTAGACTCTCCTGATTGGGCGATTGATCGGCCTGATTTGATTTATTGATCGATCCCCTTGAATTTGGCGTCTGAGAAGCTGCAGTGATCTTTAACTGTTGGGAACATCTCAGCCTGCTAGAGAATGAGCCCCCGATAAGGAATGTAGAAAGGAATCGAGGCTTATCTTAATCACACACCGGGCCCCGGTGCTGCCCGAGCTGGCCGCGGCCGCTGCACACCGCCCATCGCCAGGCAGGCCTGCACAGATCTATAAATTGATGGAATTCAAAGCCTCCAGCATCGATTACCGTTATAACAAACAGCGGTGCGCAGAATGTCTGATTATTTTTAGACAAAGATTCTGTTCTCTCAGCAGCAATTTTGCTGAGCCTGTCACTGACTCAGATGTCTACTGTTGATTGCAATTAGATGTGATACAAAAAAAATTAAGCCCTCTGCATCCTTACTCTTATTTCCAGTTATTAAATCTCTCTCTTTGTTTGCCGTTTCCTCATGATATCTACAGCTGGATGAAATATTTGGTTGGCAGGGGGAATATCCTTGAAATCTAGTGGGGAAGGTGGTAGCCTACCTGCTCGTTGTATTATCTGCTAGGGGGAAGGGAGTCAGCGAAGGTGCATCAGGATGACCATTTAAAAACATGTAAGGGGCCTGGGAGAGGCGGCGCATGCTTATCATCATAGCATTCAAGAGAAGGAAGGCAGGAGAATCATAAGTTTGAGGCCATCCTGGGCCAAGTAGTTAGATTCTTTGTCAAACAAAAACAACAAAAAAGTATACCAGTGGAAGGCTGGGTGCAGAAATGTTTCAGACAAGCTCAGGATAAAAATCGATCTCCAGGGCTGGAGAGATGGCTTAGCGGTTAAGGCATTTGCCTGCTAAGTCTAAGGACACAGGTTCAATTCCCCAGGAGCCACAAAAGCCAAATGCACAAGGGGCATATGCATCTGGAGTTTGTTTGCAGTGGCTAGAGACCCTGGCGTGCCCATTCTCTCTCTGACTGTCTCTTTTCCCTCTTCTCTCTCTCTTTCTTTCTCTCTGCTTACAAATAAATAAATAAAAATTTTAAAAATACATATATAAAAATTTTAAATCAATCTCCAGAGCTGTCGAAGTGCCTCTGACATGTTTAGCCTCCTGGTTCCTCATACAGTTCGTTCCAGCTAGGATGCACCCCCCCCCCCATATTGGGAGGGGGCTCAGGAAGTTATCCACAGCTATAGCACCTCAGAGGTTGGCAGCACTTTGGAGTAACAAATTGCTCCAAACTGAGACCCCAGGTTGGACCCCTTCTCTACTCCATCATACCTGAAGATCAGGCTCCAGGTAACTGTGGGTATAAGCAAATTAAGCATTCCCCTTTCCGCACAACTCAGCAGCCAGCATCCTGGCGTTGGGTGAGTCCATCCATCATCATGGTGCTCTCCAGTTGATCTGTCTTCTTGGAGCCATTAGCCCCAGTGTCCTTGATAGTGAAACAGCTGTAAAACCCAAGCCCGTCAGTGGGGTGGCCAAGACTGACAATTCATTACACGGTTGAATGGAGCGACAGACTCAGGTGACAATGCCAAGGCCTCCCAGTTCCCAGAAGCCAGCTCCGCTTGGAATTGGCGACTGCTGGCTAATTTTAGACTATGAGTAGTTGGTAAGAGAGAAAGAGGAGGGGCCACTTTGACTTTGGGGTCAGGAAATGGGCCCTGCAGAAATTGGCTGAGCTCAGAAAAGCATCGATCGCACACACCGTGACCATGGAGCAAGGGCATCACCAGGTGGACCTGAGCTGATGGTCCCCTAGCCCCACAGCGGCCATCGACTGCGCCCGGAAGGGCCCTCCTGAGGAGCTCGTGGAGAGGATCAGAAGTTACTTGAGGGCAGGGCAAGAGGTCAATCAGTGTTCAATAACAATCAGAAAAACACCCACCCCTTGTGTGCCACCGACTGCTGCCGACACAGCGCCAGCCATCTGTGTGCCTTCCTCCTTCAAGCAGCCCTGTCGCCTGTTCGGTAAATGCAGAGACGGGCTTGGAGACATTGAGTGACCTAGCCAAGGTCACTCGGTGAAAAAGTGGGAAGATTGGAAATTAGATTAAGTTGATTTCAGAATCAAGGCTTTTAACCCCGGTGGGGAAGGGCAAAGTGCCATTAGTATATGTGAGGTGGGTGAATCGATGAATGACACATGCGTCCCCAGTGGGGACTCAGCTGGGCTCCTGGATACCAGAGACAGTCAAACCAGGACATCTCTCCAGACAGCCCCCGGGATGAGCCTGCTTTGTCCTCGTGGGCACAGAGAGGAGACGGTTTGGTGTCACACCAGGAAGCTTCCGTGAAAGGACGCCTCAAGTGCAGATGGTGGGGGAAGAGGGTCTCGCCATTGGGAGGAGCAGCTCGAAGGTCTTGGGAAGCAAGTGACTTTCTGGGTCCCCTGACTGGGACCAGACAACCTTGGGTTGGTAGTGAGCAGTGACCCTGAAGTCACATTGACTATAACTGGAGCCCTGGAGTCATCCCACTCTTTTTGTTTGTTTGTTTTTGGTCTTCGAGGTAGGTTCTCACTCTAGCCCAGGCTGACCTGATACTCACTATGTAGTCTCAGGGTGGCCTTGAACTCATGATGATCCTCCTACCCGTGCCTCCCAAGTGCTGGGGTTAGGGCATGTGCCACCATGCCTGGCTTTTTTTTTTTAATTTGTATTTATTTATTTATTTATTTGACAGAGAAAGAGGGAGGGAGGGAGAGAGAGATTGGGCGTGCCAGGGCCTCCAGCCCCTACAAACGAACTCCAGATGCATGTGCCCCCTTGTGCATCTGGCTTACGTGGGTCCTGGGGAATTGAACCTGGGTCCTTTGGCTTTTCAGGCAAGCGCCTTAACTGCTAAGCCATCCCTCCAGCCCTCATTCCACTCTTGGCTCTTTGTGTCCATGGGCATATGATCAAACCTGTACCAGTGTCACCTTGCCAGGGTGACTATGAGGTCACAGTGAGTTTATACGCACGGCTATCTCCCCGTGCCCAGCACCCGAGACGTGTGGTTGTTGTTAGTCTAGAACCAGTGGAGGTCAGTTGAGGCTCATACACCCACTTGGCCAGGGAGAATTCCAGTCTGGGGAAAATGGGTCCATTAACCTGTCTGAAGTCATAAAGAAAGTAGTTGGTCAACTGGCCATCTTTTGTTTCAACCATTGTGACTTTCTACACACCTTTGAAATATCTGTTTCTCTCCTTTTGTCCTTCTTTTCACACCCCACTATCTGCGTCCACTTGTCAGGTCATCTCATCACAACTGGGAAAAGAGACACACCACCTCCTGCAGGTGGGTGGCAGCAATCACTGAAACAGTTTGTTTTGGTGGCGGGGCGTGGGGGCAGACAGCATCTGTCACTTTAACAAATGCACCTGCCCTGGAACTGGCCTGTCTTTGTTTAAAAACTTATCTTTTAGATACATCCATCTGTGGGTACCAAAACGTCTTGGTGGATTGATGTGGGATCTGTAGTGAAAACAAAACTTGGCAGAACTTAGATGTCTATGAGAGGAGGGTTAAAAATAGCCTGTGTCCATGAACAAGAAATTAGAAATAACCTAAGTGCCCATGAGCGAGGGATTTGAAATGACCTAAGTGCCCATGGAATGGGGGGGGATTAGAAATAACCTTAAGTGTTCACCAAGGAGAAATTGGTAATGTTCTAAGTGTGTGTGCATGGGGGATTAATAATAACCTAAGCATGCATGAAGCGGGGATTGGAAATGACCTGTGACCATGAATGGGGAGAATCAAAATAACTCGCATGTCATAAGGATGGGAAATAACGCAAATGCCCATGAGTGGCAACTTGGAGATAACCTAAGAATCTGTGCAGGGGGAGTGGACACACAAAATAAGGCCTGTCCACAAAGAATGCTCTACAAGCACGAAAAGGAGAGCTCCTCTTCCCTCCCCCCCCCCCCACTTTCTCTCTCCATCCCTGCAGGAGCAGGCAAGGTCAGTCTATGCAGATGGGCTGTTGCGTAACCTGGGATGTAATGTGCTCTAAGTGGAGTTAAAGGCAGAGAAGACGGTGCGGTCATGCTTGAGCAGGAGTGGACGTGTTTGCAGGGGCTCGGTCGTAGGCACCCCGGAGATGAGAGCTTTCTGCTACGTCCCTGTGCACTCTCAGCGTTTGTCCTTTGTGTGTGACGTTTCTGCAACATAAAACATGGTTCTCGGCATCAGATCTGGATACAAACAGAGACACACACACACCCCCCTCCTTACTTGGCTGGCTGGCCTGAGCTGAGGTCTCCCTCCGCCCCCCTGGACGATGGCGTGTGCGTGGAGTGGCGGCGCTCTATGTGGGGCGCTTAGCAGACGTCCCCTTCTGTGGCCATGAGCAGTGGTTCACGTGGCAGAAGGAAGGCTGTTTGCGGTAGTGCTGGGCACGGGGTCCTTCCAGGAGGGCTAGCCCAGGGTCCTTCCAGGAGGGCTAGCCCTGGTCTCCCAGCCAGGGTTCCGAGGACAAAGGCAAGTCCCCAAGCCCTCCAGAGACCGCACACACTCAGGGCAGCCCCTGAGCCCATTAGCCAGGAAGGTTCGGTAACGCCCCCCTCCCCAGAGACCAGCAGCGTGCTCCCAGCCCTGAACGAGACCCGCTGTGCCCGTCTGCTACTGCCATGATGTGAGGTGATCAGGCACTTGCACCCTCTTCTCCTCCATGTTCCCCCCTCCCCCTCCCTCGCTGAAGTGCTCTCTTGCTTCCCCTCTGTCCTATTCCCTCTAAGCCCTTCCCTCCTCTTCCCTCCATTAGACCCTGCTGGAGAAATCCCTGTGGCTTCCTGCAAGCCATGGTGCTTAAACAGACACCTGAAGTACAAATGACGCTGTCAGCTGGAAGGCAGGGAGGAAGCGTACCAGTCAGCGAGAAAGGCCTGTGCCAAGGTCCTGTGGTTGGGTGGGACAGGGGTGAGCTGGGTGCCAGCCACATGTGGAGCAGGGTGGCGATGGATTTGCCTTTCAGGGCCCATGGTTTTATGTGACCTTGCCACTCTTGAGTGCAATCCGTGATGAAAGGTGTGCACACATCGATTTCCTTAAACGTGCCAAACACGTTCTGGGCACGAGTGGGTAGTGCGGGTTTCACCAGCTTTGCTCTGGTACTCCGCGGAGCCCCCAGCTCACAGTTTGTGTCCAATGCAGCTGGCGAGTCCCGGGAACCTTCATCAAGACCCTCAAACGCATAAGCCGCCTCCCCCCCGTAGCCACATGCTTGACCCCCTCCCCGACACACACACACTACCCCAAATCTTCTTTCCCATGAGCCCCCTCTGTCTGCTCTGAGTGGAATCACACCCTCTCTTCCCCTCTCCTAGCCCCTTCACCCATGACTCCTCTCCCTCCCCGAGAATGCAGTTTGAGCTTTTGGTGGCTACAGTTGCTCTCAGAGATTGGGAGGGCGCTGGGGAAACCCTGAGGCCTGCCATCTCTAGGTGGCCCAGCTGAGGTTTGATTCAGGGGTAGTACAGGATGTGGCTAAATGCTTGGATCCTGGAACCAGGCTCCGCGGTTCAAATCCCAGCACTGCTTCTTGCTTGTTGTGTGCCCTTGGGTGGGTTATTTGACCACAGTGTTCTTTTGCTTGCTCAATGGGTATCGCCTTACAGGGCAGTTATGAGGATGGAATGAATGACCATGTGGCCAGTGCCTGGCAGAGCGCCTGGCACAGAGTGGGTGCTCTGGTGGGTGTGTGGTGGCAGGAGCAAGCATCACTAGGATTCGTGGAGTGCTGCCCAAGGGCCCTTGTGCGTGCCCTCCTTGCAGATGCTGTAGGCAAGGCTCATTCCTGTATTGGCCAAGTAGGGGTTGCCACCTGGCTCCTTCCCACTAGCTGGGATGTAGCTCTGTGTCCTCTCAGAGGCCCAGTTTGCACAGGAGTAAAGTGCAGGCTGGGGTCTCCCTTTTGTTGGGTTCAGTGCAGAGTGATGACTGGTTGCCCAGAATCCTTGAGGGCTCAGTGAAGGTGATTTGGGGGTCACGATCCTGGTCCTGCTCATGTGGGCTCATGTTGGCCTTGACCATCTCCCCACTTAATGAAAGGAACCTGAGTCCACTCCAAAGCCTCCTAAAGCGAGGTGGGCAGAGCTGAGTCCGGGCATATTGAGGTTTCGGGACCTGGCAGGGGCCGTAAGTCACTGGTAACAGGTGGCATTGGCATCGTGCCGTGCAGGGAAGGCGTGCCAGGCCTCGCGCGGTGTCTGACTGACCAGGGCCACGTCTGGAGCCCATCCTCACCTCAGTGTGTGCGGTGGTAAAGCAGGATAAGAACAGTGACACGCGCCATGACAGTGTGCGCAAGCCCAGAGGACAGGACGGCAGGACAGGACAGTGCAGTCCTTGGAATCACCATTGTGGAGATCCAACCACGGAGCCTGGGTGAGGGAACTTCCTAGTTCCTTCCCTCCAAGAGTCTCAGAAGAGGCCCCAAGGGTCCCCGGAAATGAGGACAGGGTTTCTGGAAGGATGCAGTCAAAGATCTCCCTCATGTCACCTCCCGAGCACCTTTCCAAACAGAAAGCACTGTCTGGAAACGGGAAAGTAAAAGTTTTTCTTCTTAAAAAAATTATTTATTTATTTATTTATTTGAGAGAAAGAAATTGGCACAGAGAGAGCGGGGGAGAGAATGGGTGCACCAGGGCCACTGCAAACAAACTCCAGATGCGTGCACCCCCTTGTGCCTGTGGCTTACATGGGTCCTGGAGAATCCTTTGGCTTTGCAGGCAAACACCTTAACCGCTAAGCCATCTCGCCAGCCCAAGTTTACTTCTTTTTTATTTTTATATGTTTAGCAAGTTTTTATTTTTACTATTTGTTTTGGTTTTTTTTATTGCTTAGGGGTTTTGGGGAGAGAAGGGTTGAGGTAGGGTCTCACTGTAGCCCAGGCTGACCTGGGATTCACTGTGTAACCCAGGCCAGCCTAGAACATGCAACCCCAAGGGCAGGGATTATCATCTTGCTGTGGGTCTCTCGGGGCCAGCCCACCACTTCTCTTGCTGCCTCCAGGGGTTCCTGGACCTCTGAGAACTGTTTACTGGCTTTTCAGGAGCCCCAAATGGCCCCAGGCCCTCTCCAGAGCCACCCCAGCCATGTGGTCCCCTTCTCAAGACAGAGCTGTCCCCAGCCCAGATTGGTGAGGGGCAGGGCTGACAGAGCCAGGGTGGCCATGTCCCCTCCCCCAACAACCCAGAGCATCGACCCAGTGCTTGTACTAAGTTACTTTGATTTTTGAGCTTGGCCTTTCTGTCTTGCTTTCCAGCTTCCCTCTAGGGCCTATTATCAAAACCTTAAGTGGGCCAGCCAGGCAGTGGCCCTGCTGCTGAAGTCAATGGCAGCTGAGCACCCTAGAGACTCAGGTGTTCTGAATGCTAGGTTCCCAGCTGAGGGAGATTTGGGGATTTACACCTCCTGTAGGGAGTGTATTGTTGGGGAACGGGATTATGGGTATTATAGCTAGTGTTCCCTTGACAGTGTTTGGCACACTCTCCTGTTGCTATTTTCCATCTAAAGTTGGCCAGGGGATGATGTCCACCCTCTGCTCATGCCATCCTTTTCCCCTGCCGTCATGGAGCTTCCCCTCGAGTCTGTAAGCCAAAATAAACCTTTTTCCCCAAAAGCTGTTCTTGCTTGGGTGGTTTCTGGCAACAGTGCAAACCAGACTGCAGCAGTAATGTTGGTACCAAGGAGTGATGTCATTAGCTTCTAGACACCTGACTGTGTGGCTTTGGCCTTTTGGAGCTGATTTTCAAGAGGAATGTGGATGAATTTGAAACCTTGGCCTAAGGGACACCGTGCAGTGCTGTAAGTACAGCTTGATGGACCATTCTGGTCAGAGTTGCAAGACCTGAATGCAGTAATGGACCATGAGGTTTGGCTTATGATGGTGAAAAGGAACTTTGTCTGGACTGGGCTAGAAACAATTTGTGTAACAGGTTTGCTGTACGTCCATGTCCCGAGAATTTGCAGGGCTGCAGTGCGTAGAAACAGACTGGTGTGAGCAGAGGGATATGGCACAGAAATGAAATCTTTGGGCCATAACTGCTGCCGTTCAACTGCGATTGTATGAGAGATTACAACCATTGAGACTGGGCCAGCTGACCTGCAATGGGGCGACAGGATGAATAGAGACTCTTTTGAAGGGGGCCTGAATGCTCAAGGAGTGTCCTGTTCTTCAAAGTCTTCTGATTTCCCCGCTCCCCGGATTAACAAATTGGCACCGTATCTGATATTGTGGAGTATAAGAACTGCAGGAAAGAGAGGGTCACTGAGTTTGCAACATGGTCTTGTGTTTTGGAAATGGCCATGGGCAGTGTGAAGCAGGTTTGCTGGATGCCTGCATGGAGACCCAATAGAGCCATGAGGATGAACCGTGGGTTGCAGGGGAGACCCAGTGGAGATGCCAGGACCACGAGACGGCTGCCAAGGAAAGCTGCTGGCCCCAGATGAAATTGTCCAGGACCGTGAGTAGTCTAGCTGGAGGGGAAGAATTGGAACACCAGAGACTTGTTTGTTAGAATTCTCGGACTTGGAGATTTGTCACTGGCTAGAGTTGTTCAACTTGGAGCTACAGAGTTTGATGTTTGCCCTGTTTAAATCTTGTCTTGGTTGAATATTTCCCTGCTATGCCCAATGCCATCTTTTGTAGTGTGAGTGTTCTGTGCCATTATGGGCTTGGGGGAATTTTTTTTTTTTTTTTGTATTATGGCTCAGTTAAAAGACCTTGGATTATGGGGATGTTTGGACATCATTAGGATTGATAAAAACTTATGGGACTTTTAAAGTCATACTGAATGCATTGTATTTTATATCATGTATGGATATCAGTTTATGGGAGCCATGGGCGGAATGTGGTGGTTTGATTAAGGTATCCCCCATAAACTTAAGTGTTCTGAATGCTAGGTTCCCAGTTGATGGAGATTTGGGAACTAACCCCTCCTGGAGGGAGTGTATTGTTGGGGGGGGATTATGGGTGTTATAGCTAGTGGCCTCTTGCCAGTGTTTGGCACACTCTCCTGTTGCTGTTGTCCACTTTATGTTGGCCAGGGGGTGATGTCCGCCCTTTGCCCATGCCATCATTTTCCCTTGCCATCATGGAGCTGCCCCTTGAGTCTGTAAGCCAAAATAAACCCTTTTCCCCAAAAGCTGCTCTTGGTCGGGTGACTTCTACGAGCAACGAGAACCTGACTGCAACAGCTTGCCAGGGCCTCTGGCCACTGCAAACAGAACACGAGGTGCACGTGCCCCCTTGTGCATCTGGCTTTATGTGGGTACTGGGGAGTCAAACCTGAGCCACATCTCCAGCCCCCAAGAAACTGGTTTGTTTCTAGCTAACAGATTTAAAGGGAACCCTCCTTGTGGCAGGGGAAGACAGCCACGCGTCACATCTCCACAGCAGCAGAGAGAAAATAGAGCTGTGAACACGCGTGGGGGCGGACCGATAAACCCCAAGTCTCGCCCCCCACTCACGTGCCTCCCTCAGCAAGGCTCCATCTCCCAAAGGCTCCACTCGTTGGGAACTAAGTATAAATAAGGCTTAATCACAAACACATGAGGCTATGGGAAACATTTCCCATACAAACCGCCACAGCCAGGAGGAAAGAGTTCCCCGTTTCCTTGTATGCACGGAGACAGGCACTGTGAGCAGCAAATGTTAGCAGAGATGGGGACATGAGAAGACACACCCACTGACCCTGCCATCCTCCGAGAGCAACGAGGTCTAAGAAACAGGCACAAGCTAGGCCAAGTGCTGCGAACAAAGGCACTGAGAGCGGGGCTGTGGAGCAGGAAGGGCGGGGAAAGTCTGATGGAGTCACTTAGAGAGAAATCTTATGGGTCCACACAAACACACAAAGGGGAACGGCAGGTACAAAGGCCCTGAGGTAGCCGAGAAAGTCAAGCGGCTAGAACACAGAGAACGGGATGTCAACAGAAGAGAGAGAGAGGTGCGTAGGGTCAGATCGCAGCTTGCTGGGTATTGGGCAGTCACCCTCTTTTTTTTTTTTGATAACTTTTTTTTTATGAAAAAGAGAGAGAATTGGCACACCAGGCACTTTTTCGATCAAACTCCAGACACGTGCACCACTTTGTACGCATGCGTGACCTTGCGCACTTGCGTCATCTTGTGTGTCTGGCTTATGTGGGATCTGGAGAGTCGAACACGGATCCTGAGGCTTCGCGGGCACACGCCTTAACCTCTAAGCCATCACTCCAGCCCTGTTGCCCAGTTTTCTATAAAGTTGCCTATTAAGTTCCATGAGTGTGTCATAGCAGGGGCCGTGGCAGACGCAGGCACATTCCAGAGGACTGAAGGGCCTAGCCTCTCTCCCTCCATGGCCTGGAATGTTCACTGGGAAATGTACATAGATCCGAGGCTACAGCCAAGCTTGTGAGTGGGATCCAGGGACCCCTGCATGCCATCACCCAGAAGCATCTCTTGCACTTGGCCCGTCTATGTCCCCAACCCGGACCTCTGGCTGGGCGGATACCCAGAAAAGTATCTCAGCGTTTGCCTTCGTGCCCCATAGCTTCTCACCCAGCATGGCATATGTAAGACCTCTCGGCCTGGCTTCCCAGTCCCTCACTTCTGGGGCTGTGGCACACCGTTCCGTAGGGTGAATACATCTCAGAGCGATTAGACATGTATGTTCATGGGTGTCCAGGTCACTTCCGGTCTGGGACTGTTATGAATAGTGCCTCTCAACACCTTGAGCACACATGTGAACCACCAGGGGAGATCTGCATGAGCCACAGAATCTGGCAGAGCCCTGAGCAGCCAGTCTCTGAGGCTTCTCTGGTGACATCTTGGCTTTCAGTCCACAACCATGCTGCACACCTTGAGACCTTGTGTTAGTGTCCTAATAGACACGACAGTCTCCCGGCTAAGTGAGGCTCTGCTCGCTGTGGCCACTCAGCTATGCAGCGGCATTTTTATTTTATTCTTTGCTTATGTATCTGTGCATGTGTGTGTGTGTGTGTGTGTGTGTGTGTGTGTGTGTGTGTGTGCGCCCTTGAAGCACCCCATATGCCTGCCTGTGGTGGGCTTGCTCATCTGCAGGCATCGGTTCGGTGTTCCTTTTCATTGCTCTTCTGCCTCATCCTGTTTTGCGTCTCTCTGGAGTTGGGACTAGGGTTACAGATGTGTGTGGCCATGCGCAGTTGTTTTATGTGGAATCTGGAAATCTGAACTCTGGCAGTATCAATATCAGGCCCTCATGGCTTGCACAGGAAGTGTGCCTAACCACTGAGCCATTTCTCCTCCAGCTCTGCTGTGACTTTTTAAAAAAAATATATATATATATATATATATATGTAGGCTGGGGAAATGGCTTAGCGGTTAAGGCACTTGGCTGCAAAGCCTAAGGACCCTGGTTTGGTTCCCCAGGACTCACGTAAGCCAGATGCACAAGGGGGCACATGCATCTGGAGTTCGTTTGCAATGGCTAGAGGCCCTGATGCACCTTTTTTTCTCTCTCTCTCTCTCTGACTCTTTCTCTCTCTCACTCACAAATAAATAAATAAAAATAAACCAAAGAAAATTTTAAGCAGATGTGCACCACCATGTGGGTAATCAAACCTGGGTCATTTGGCTTTGTGGGCAAGCACCTTAACTTCTAAGCCATCTCTCCATCCCTCTTGGCGGTTTTTCTGGTAGCTTGTCTTTTTTATTGAAGCTTTAAGAGTTCTTGACTTTGGACACTCCTTTATCAGATAAACTGCATGTCCCTTCTTCCACATTGTGACGTTTGCAAGATGATCTCATCTGTTGTGTTTTAAACCTTTTTTTATTGTGTTTATTTTTTGAGAAAGCGAGAGAAAGGGCATACCAGGGCCTCTAGCCATTGCAGACAAACACACACATGCTCCACCTTGGGCATCGGGCTTACGCAGGTTCTGGGGAATCGAACCTCCGTCCTGAGGCTTCACAGTCAAGCACCTTAACTGCTAAGCCATCTCTCTAGCCCTCATCTGTTGTTTTTAATTTGACAGTTACTGCGCCAGGGTTGGAGCAGGTGTCCAATGTGAAGGAGGAGGGGCCCTCTGTCTTTTTTGTTGCTGCTGTTTTGAGCCAGGCTCTCACTCTGTAGACCAGGCTGGCCTTCAGCTCCAGATCCACCTGCCCCAGCCTCCCCCGTGCTGGGACCCCAGGTGTGTGGCCACCACATCCAGCCCTCCCTCGGACTTCGCCAACTCTGTGCTCTCATTCCTGACGCTCCTCACGGCAGTGTCTACAGAATGCAGCGTAGCCACTCCTTCACTTGCCCACCCTGCTAGTGAGCCACAATGGCCACTTACCTATGATCTCCTACATTTCCAACCTCTACTAGGTACGCCCACCTTTTCCAAGACAGCCAGAGAGGAGCATACCAGCCCCTCCAACCGTGGGCTCAGCACACTCCCGGTGTTGACCCCACACAGTGGGTCCTGCAGACTGTGCTTGATGATTTCAAGTGGGGGGTTTTCTGTTGCCTATGGAATCAAGATGAAACCTAAATTGAGGACCCTTTGTGAAGCTGGCCCATGTTCCATGCTGGATGGCCATCAGATGGAACTCTGGCCTTGACCCTCATTAGTAGGGTCCAAGAAATTTCCATGGGAACTCCAAGTAATCCAGACTAATTCCCATACATCTACTCATAGTATATACTGATCAGGGACCCCCCTCCCCGCATGGCTCTGTTACCAGACCCCAGACCCCTCGCTTCAACCTTGGTCACAAGAAGCACCAAACCCGAATGCATGCAACCAAAGCCCTTGTTTTACCTTGGAATACTATGTATATATCAATCTCTGTGAACCATGGCAAGGCTCCTTGGTGTTGTCTGTCACATTGAAGGGTGTTAAAAAGTTCTAAGGCTATAATGCTTTGAGGACTGCAATGTTCTGTAACTATGAACGAATAGAGCACACTGAGGAAGTTGGACCTGATACGTCTTTAAGAGACGGTGGCTTTGGGACAGTACCCTGCTGGCTGTGAGAGAGGAGTGACTTGGAGTCTGTCCAAGAAGGAGGGGATGTAGGATCACTTGAACCTTACTCACAGCACCTCCAGACAGCCTGGCATCCCAGCCCTGCCATTGACCAAGAGGCCAAGTGGGTTTTCTACAGCAGAACAATTTGAAATAATGAGAACTTTGCCAAATGTCTTTAAACACACTGGTGATGGGCTGGGAACACCGCAGTGAAGCACAGCTCTTATTACCAGCGGATCAATTATCCCCACGGACTGCTGCTGAGGGGGAGAAGCAATAATAAGCCCCTTGATTAACTAATTTGAATATCTTTGGAGAACAAATTCCAAATTTTCTTTCTATTTTCTCCCACTATTGTAATGACTGCACATCTGCTGGCTGTGGGGGGGGGGGTGGTGAGGAGCCCTTTGCTGTGAACAGTCCCCCTGCTTGGGATCTGGGATTAGGGTTCCCAAGGTTGTGGGCATGAAGACCAGCCAGCCTAGGGACCTCACACCAGCCTGAGAGTGGAATAGTGATGCTGAGGGAGGGGGGCAGTGGTCAGCCACACCACACAGCTTGGTGCCTGCCTCCTGATGAGGTGTCTCTGAGAAAGACACCATCTCAGAAGCAGCGCGCATTCAGCTGGAGACAGTTTCAGGATGGATAAAACAGCCCGAGAGGCCCAGATGTGGCGGCGCACACCTTTAATCCCAGCACTCGGGAGGCAGAGGCAGGAGGATCACTGTGAATTCAAGGCCAACCTGAGACTTGAATTCCAGATCAGCCTGGGCTAGAGCGAGACCCTACCTTGAAAAGAAAGAAAGGCCCAAAAAACCAAAGTCCACATACTACTTTCAACCTCTGGCTTAGCCCCAATCTCTCTGGGCTACAGGTTTATACAAGGCACGGGGATGAATGTGGATAGTGTTAAGAAAAGCTTGTCTCCACGGATCTCTGATCCCACTCTATGGATATACAACCCCAGTGGTCTCTTCTCTTACAGTTTACTTAGGGCTAAAGCAAGTCCCTGGAGTCAGCTCTGCTGACTTACTCGTGGGACCCTAGGCCGGTGATTTCACCTTTCTGCGCCTCAGCGTTCTCATCTGTAAGATGGGGATAACGACAGATCCGCCGCTGGGGTTCTTACAGCACAGCCCCCCCCACACACACACAGCATGTATGCTGTCAGTGTGAGCCGACACACACCCCTCATAATTAACAGTGTAGGCCTGAGTTTGCAAACGGACAGGCCTGCTGCAAATCCCCCAGTCAAATCTGCTTGTTTGGCGCAAACTGCATTGTTACATTGTCTTTCCCCCTGAATTATTTGCCAATGATTACAACTGGGAAGGTTTTTTTTTTTTTTTTAACATTAAAGACATCTGGATTTGGGGCTTGTCTGGAGCATCAGACACCCGTTCCCGTGGGGCCTATGTGGCATCACCTGGCCGTAACTGAGCACCCACAGTGGGGAGACGTGCACGGTGATCACAGTCTTCACTCGGTAACGTTGCCTTCTGAGCCCCCGCTTTGCTCTGAGCCCCAGGAGGTCTGCCAGGGACTGGCGACAAGGGGCCAGAGGCCTTCCCCAGATGTCCCTGGAATATGTGTGGATGGGCGTGAATGACAGTAAGTCTCAATGAATCTTGCCAAAAAGAAGGTAGTAGGCCCAGCCTTGGTCATGTCTACTTGGGGGTCCCCCAGTTTCTCTACCTCTCAGTAGCCATTGAGTGACAGTCCTGCCCCCACCTATGCCCCTCTCCCATTTCCCCATGCAGGTGTCCCAGAGGCTCAAGCAGTACCACCTCTCAGCACCAGCCCTGGGGCCCAAAGCACCCGTGGTCCCACACCAGCCAGGACCCTGTGGTCTCTAATCCCTGCTCTCATCTCCTTCACATGACGACTTTTTCCTGTTCAATTTCAAACTGTTAATAAATAACTGAATAAATAAATAACAGAGCAACTGACACCACCTTTAAAATCTTCCCTCATCTGCTGGTTCCATTGCTTAAGGATAACTTAACCATTGCGGGTTATTTTTAGAAATAAATGCCTAGTATGTTGGCTAACAACCTGTATGCAAAGTCTGAACCTGATATGAGAAAGATGGTTTATACACCTCTAGGAGGGGTGGAGAGAAGAAGTACCACAAAACATTGTTTTAGAATAGAGAATCAGGCTGGAGAGATGGCTTAGCGGTTAAGCGCTTGCCTGTGAAGCCTAAGGACCCCAGTTCAAGGCTCGATTCCCCAGGACCCATGTTAGCCAGATTTACAAGGGGGGACACGTCTGGAGTTCGTTTGCAGTGACTGAAAGCCCTGGCGTGCCCATCCTCTCTCTCTCTCTTTCTCCCCCTCTTTCTCTGTCTGTCACTCTCAAATAAATATTAAAAAAAAAAAAAATTGAATAGAGAATGGTCTGAAATCAACCCAGGGTTCCTGGCCAGCAGGTGTCCCTAGTAACCCACAGCACAGTAGACCTGAGAGTTCAGGGTCAGAAGCTGGAGTTCCTTCCTGGGAGCTTCCCCCGGCATCACAGGATTGGTTGCAACTCGCAGGATGGAGGCAGGGCAGACAGACTTGGTTTGGACCCTGGTTCTACCATGCTCTGTGTCCCTGAACCAAAGAAGCACTTTCTCTGAGCTTACAGTGCGGCCCTCTGTGATATGGAAATGCCAGTGACAGAGGGATGCCCAGCCATGCGTGTATCATGATCTTTACATCGGGGTAGCACAACGCCCAGATGTGCAGCGCTCCGGAAACAAAGCTTTTGTGTGAGCTCAAGAACCTAAGTGTCTGCGGAGCGTGGCTGACCCACCTCCCAATCTCTTCTGAGCAGTCCTGAACAGCTCTGCTGAGTTACAGTGACA
Organism: Jaculus jaculus; assembly: GCF_020740685.1. NCBI lineage: Eukaryota > Metazoa > Chordata > Mammalia > Rodentia > Dipodidae > Jaculus > Jaculus jaculus. The sequence continues at coordinate 22,981,675 of NC_059114.1, forward strand.
GACTGTGAAACTCACCTGTTGGGTGCAGACAGTGTGACGGGTTTTGGTATATTTATGGACTGGTGGCACCGTTTCCAGTACTCATGTTTAAAGCCTTTCTGTCACTCCACAAAGACCTTTTGTATCAATGTATGGTCGCTTTCTGATTACATTCCCAGCCCCTGGCAAGCACAAGACTCCTTTCTTTCCTCGAGGGGTTTGCCTTCCCTAAAGATTGGGGTGCTACAACCTGTGGCCTTTGCCGCCAACTCCTTCCCGAGCATCATGCTCCCAAGATGTTGTCACACACATAAGTACTTTGTCCTTTACATTGCTAAGTAATATTCCTGTGCATGGAGAGACCACAGGCTATCCCTCCATGGGCTGTTCCTACTTGCTAGCCAGTGTGACCACCGCTGCTGTGTGCGGATCTCTGTGTAAACATGTAAGGGTGTTTTCAGTGCCCTTGTGTTGGAGGGGTGTGATTCGCTGGGTCACAAGACAAACCTGTACTTAACTGATGAAGACACTGCTACACCATCCTGCCGGGGCGCCAGGCCAACTTGACCTCCCGTTGGCAGTCAGGGGACTTGATAATGTCTTCACTGAGATTCAAGAGTGTGCATCTTCTTGTTTCTGGTTTCCATCAGGGTGTGAGCTGCGGGGGGGGGGGGAGGGTTCTAGGAGCTGTGGGGGATGAAAGAGATGAATGGCAGGCAAGAGGGGCACAAGACAGAGTCACATCTTCTGAAAGGTCGTAAAGCAGCCCTGTCGTGTAGCGCTCGTACGGTTTCAGAAGCACAGTGGCAGCTGCAGGTACCTGCACTGAGCACTTAAGCCGTGGCTTGTGCAACTGACAGAGAGACCGAAAATGGAAGTTCTCCCTCCCTCCCTCCCCCTCCCCCTCCCTCCCCCTCTCCCTGCCCCTCCCCCTCCCCCCTGCCCCTCCCCCTCTCCCTGCCCCTCACCCTCTCCCTCCCCCTCACCCTGCCCCTCCCCCTCTCCCTCCCCCTCCCCCTCCCCCCTCCCCCTCCCCACCCCTCCCCCTCCCCTGCCCCTCCCCCTCCCCCTCCTCCTCTCTGTCTCAGAATGAGATCTGTGTTGGCCAGCCTCTGGGGCTCAAGCCATTCTCCTGTCTTGGTCTTTCCAGTAACTGGGCCTACAGGTGCATACGTGCTGTTGGCTCATTCAAGTTCAGTCAGCTGTCCCAGATAGAAATTCCCAGATGACACCTCACTGGACAGCCAGAAGTGCAGGGTCACTGCTCGATAAGCTCCTGAGTGCTGGTCACATTTCTACTGTCCTAGCCACAGGCGGCCGGGGTAGAGCTGGGACGAGGGGCATCTAGATAGAAGCCCACAGGTGAAGTTACGTGAGGCCTGTGTGTATTAATCAACTTCTTGTGGTTGGGGAAAAAAAAATGCTTGACCCAAATCTGTCTGCGGGAGAAAGGGTCTACTTTCAGTGTGCAGTTCCAGGTGATAATCCAGGTGACATCATGGTGGGGAAGGCACAGTGTCAGTAGCTTGACACAGCTGGTCACATTCAACACAACTAGGAAGCAGAGGACAATGATGCTGGGACACAACTAGCTTTTGACTGTTTAGAGTCGGGGACCCCATCCCAAGGAATAGGGCCGCCCACAGTTAAGGTGGGTCTTTTCCACCTTAATTAACCCAGTCAAGTTAATCCCCCACCAACTGCACAGAGACTTACCTCATCTACATAAGCTCACACAGGTGATTCTAGGCCCTGCACACAATATGCCACATGTAGGAGCCAGGAGAACCCAGGTTCAAATCCCAGCCATGTCACTTGCCAAGTGTGTGACCTGAGGCAAGAGATCTGTTCCAGGATGGAGAGATGGCTCAGTGGCTAAGGTGTTTGCCTGCAAAGCCTAATGGGTTTGATTCCCCTGTACCCACATAAAGCCAGATGCACAGTGGCCCATGCATCTGGAGTTTGTTTGCAGTGGCTAGAGGCCCTGCTGGGCCCATTCTCCATCTCTCTGTCTCTCTTCTCTCCATTTCTCTCTGTTTGCAAATAAATTTTAAAAAATTTTAAGAGATCCGTCCCCTCTAGGCCTCAGTTTCTGCATATGAAAAATGGAGGGAATAACAACGTCACTCTTGAAGGACAAGTGTGAGGGTCAGAGAATGATGTCCACAGATCCCCTGTGTCCATGTCTGCCATTGGGATGGCATGGGGTGATCAATTTCCTGCCCATCATGGCACAGCAAATACTCCCTAAAACAAAAGACAAAATAAGCATTGGAAAAGGCTTGACACATTGATTTGAAAATAGTTTTCTGGGACCTGGAAGCCACAGACTGAAGACACGGAGTCTTCCATCTTATTGCCTGCTCCAGTGAACTCCGCACAGGCGCGGGGAACAGGTTGGGTTGGGGGCTCTGCTTTGCTGACATGAGCTTGGGGTTGTGGGCACCCTGCTGAACCTGTGCTAACCTGAGTAGGTGTTTGCTGGGCTCTAGTCCATCAGTCTATAGCCCCTCCAGTCTTGGTTTTGTCTGGTTCAGTTTTTTGTTGCTATTGTTGTTTTCTTAATTTTTTTTGGTTTTTTGAGGTAGAGTCTCACTGTCTAGCCCAAGCTGACCTGGAATTCACTATGTAGTCTCAGGGTGGCCTCGAGCTCACAGTGGTCCACCTATCTCTGCCTCCCTCTGTGCTGGGATTAAAGGTGTGCGCCACCACGCCCGGTTGGTTTGGTTTTTTATTCTCTCTACAGTGTGAGAGACTGGAGCCCAGGGCCTCCTGCATGCTAGGCAAAGGATCTGTCACTGAGTCATGCCCCAGCCCTTCAACCAGGCTCTCTTCCTCCATGTGGGGTCGAGAAAGGGCCCGAGGAGAGAAGAGGAAGGAGTCTATGAACTATAGTCAGAAGTTGTAGGTGAGAGAATTGCTCTCTGGCCAGCTTTTCCACATAATGGCGGGGAAGGTTATGCAATACTTTTTGGATTTTATGGCTTTGGGGCAGAACAGGGCTATGGTTTGTAAGGCCCACCTTGGGGGAGAGGAATTACAGTGTCTGTGGCTTGCCCAAGGGAGAATGAAAGGGCAGGGGGAAGGGCAAGAGACCTACTTCGGAGGCTGCAGGGTGCAATGCCGTCTGAAAGGAAGCAGTCAGAGCCGTGCACGGGAAGTGGGATTTCTTGGGGTATTCTTGCTCTGTCTGGTCCCAGGTCTGGATAAAGAGCAGCTACTCCCTGAATCCACATCTTCTCCCTTAGACTCCCAGCACTCAGAATCAGGGGTCTGGTCTGCCGTAGCTACTGCTGGATCCCCAGGGCGCGGCTCAGAGGAGGCATTCAGTGTATGTTTGTTACTTGAAAGAATGAGCAAGTAAATGGTGGCCATCAGCTTGTACAAACAGAGCATGAGCAGACCAGGGTTTCTGGGGAGGACAGTACTGCCCTTCAGAAAGCATGATTGAAAACATCCACGTTCGGTGACATCCAAAGTCCAGGCTTAAAGCTGAGTGTGGTGGCATGAGTCTCCCAGGACTCGGGATACAGAAGTAGGAGGATCACCGTGAGTTTAAGGCCGTCTTAAGACTACATAGTGAATTCTAGGTCTGCCTGGGCTACAGCAAGATCCTACTTCAAAAAAAAAAACAATAAAATAAATCAAAGTCCAGCTTAACGTGAGAGCCACCAGCTTTCTTTCCTTCAAGGGTTTGTCGTAACAGGGTACAGCTGTTGCTGGGGCCAGCCGTGGAGGACCGTCAGGTGGGTGTGGAGGGAGTGAGGGTTTCTGGGGTCACTCAAGCCAGGCCACCCCAGCTCCCGGCCTGACAGGGTCCACAGTGGGAAACAGTTCCAAATGCGTCTGGCTTTGTAGCTAAGCAAAATTCTTGGGCCCTGCCACGAGGACACACTACTGTCTGGACTTCCACACCCCACCTCAGGTGGCTTTGGCGCTCACACAGGCTCCATCCATCCCTTGCATTCTGAATGTTCCCTCCTGGATCTTTTCTTCCCTCGCATGTTTTTCTACCTCTAGACTCCAAAATAAGGTATTTCCTTTTTTTTTTTTTTAACATAATAGTTCTTTTTTCTTTTCTTTGTATGGGAGTCTTGTAGTTTTCAAAACCTTTTCTTCTTTATTCTTGTTTCCTATGCAAAGAAACCCAGTGAGGCCAACATTCACTAAAAAGAGGGGGTTGGGAGGGGGGACAACATTGCAGGCCTAGAAGCCTAGTGCCCAGAGGGAAGGGGAGCCCCAGAAAGCCTTATCTTAGAGGCGGATGGTTAAACCTGCCATAGATTGGTCTTCACAAATGACCGCAGCTGATCCATGGAAAAGGAGGAAGGGTCTACTTTAGAGTTGGGGTAGAGGTCAGTCTAGGGAGGTTCTCCCCCCAAAGGAGATGCCAACGCTATGGGGGGCAAGAGGCCTTGCGAGCAGTGGGGACTGTGTATGCCAAGTGTCCTGGTGTGCGGAAGACCAGGAGCTGTAGGAATGCACACACAGGGAAGCAAACCCTTTCATCTGAGACTGCAGCACTGTAAACCACAGATGAGCTTCCAGCTGGGAGAGAGGAGCGCTGGCTCGCAAAGGCCGAGCGGCTCACTGTGTCTGCCATGCAGCAGGAGTGGGCGTAGCAAAGGGGGCGGCGGCTCTGGAAATAGCCTGAGCTGGTGGCAGCCTGGACCACGGTGGATTGGGGGTGGGCCTTGTTACTTCTGGTGCTTGGAAGTTGTGAAGGGGGCTGGGGAGATGACTTAGTGGTTAAGCGCTTGCCTGTGAAGCCTAAGGACCTCGGTTTGAGGCTCGATTCCCCAGGACCCACATAAGCCAGATGCACAAGAGGACGCATGCATCTGGAGTTCGTTTGCAGTGGCTGGAGGCCCTGGTGCACCCGTTCTCTCTATATATATCTGCCCCTCTCTCTCTCTCTCTCTCTCTCTCTCTCTCTTTCTCTGTTGCTCTGAAATAAATAAATATAAACAAAAAAAAATTTAAAAAAGAAGTTGTGAAGGGAGTAGTTTGGGGTTCGGTTAGTGTTACTGCCACCTTCATACTACAGATAGGGTGACTGACCCACAGGCAGCCGTTGTGGGGTCTGCACCACCGCGGTCCTGTCCTCTTCTCCAGGGTATCCTTTGGGACTCTAGCCAAAGTGACAGTCACCCAGCACTGTCCCCATTTTACACACCAGGCAATGGAGTCTCCAGCTGAGGGAGCTAAAGGGGAGATTCAGTTCTGCTTACGTCTCCATCTGGGATAAGAAAGTGGATGAGGGCTGAAGAGATGGCTAGCCATTAAAGTGTTTTCCTGCAAAGCTTAAAGACCCGTGTTCGATTCCCTAGTACTCACGTAAAGTCAGATGCACAAGGTGGCGCATGTGTCTGGAGTTCATTTGCAGTGGCTGGAGGCCCTGGCACACCTGTTCTCTGTATCTGCCTCTTTCTCTCTCAAATAAATAAATTAATTAAATGTTAGGCGGGGTGGGGGAGAAAGAATATGAATGAGCCACACAGGGTGGAGTCTGAGGTCCGTGGGGCCAGCTCAGCAGATTTTCTCAGTCAGTCAGTACAGCAAGAGCCCAGCTCCATTCAGACTGTGCATCTCTGTCGGGGGTCTCCCATGAACTTGTCTGTGTCTATGTCCCTGTATGTCTTTGTGTCTATATTTTAGTGTATGTCTGCATGTATTTTTGTCCGTGTATTTCTATGTGGTTTTGTGACTTGTGCACCTGTGTTTCCGTGTGTATGTAAGTCTTGCGTAGTGTGTGTGTGTACATATGTGTATTTGCAAGTCTGTGTGCATTGGTGTGGCTGTTCGGGTCTGTATGTCCCCCACGCTCACAGGGAATTTCCCTCAGGGCTCTCGGATGCTGGAGGTGGCCATTGTCTTTAACTTTTATCCGCTATGAGTGACGCACGCTCCCTTTCTGGGACACGGGCTGAGAGGCAGCGCTCTGCCATAAAGCCTCTCGGGCTGGGGGACAGGTGAAGTGAGGGCGTTGGGATAGATCTTGCCTGTGCTGTTTTGAAAGGGGATTTCTGGGGCATGGAGGACTTGAGTGTCAGCTGTCTGGACTTCTCCTGGGATGGAGCCACCTATATTCTCCCTGAACCTCTCTCCATCAACTGTGGAGGAATGTGGGGATGGGGGCGTGACTGTAGGTTTCATGGATGTCAGCTGGGTGACAATTTTGAGAAAAACATTTTAATAAAGCGGAGGTAGATTTAAAAAGATGGTAGGTTGGGGAGATTGCTCAGCGGTTAAAGACACTTGCTTGCAAAACCTGCCAGCCCAGGTTCCATTCCCCAACACCCATATAAAACCAGATGCACAAAGTGGCACATGTGTCTGGAGTTAGTTTGCAGTGGCAATTAATTTATGTGTCTGTCTGTCTGTATCTCTTTTGGAAATAAATAATTTCTTTAAAGGATGATTCATAGGCTGGGGATATAGTTCAGTTGGTAGAGCACTTGCCTAGCTGCACAGAGCCCTGGGTTCCATCCCTACCACTGAATCCACAGGGTGTGGTGACGCATCCCTGGAATCCCAGCATTTAGGAGGTGGGAGCAGGAGAATCTGAAGTTCAAGGTCATCATTGGCCACATATTGAGTTTAAGGTCTGCCTGGGACATGTGAGACCCTGTCTCAAAAATAAAAACAAGGGGAGCTAGAGAGACAGCTCGGTGGTTAAGGCATTTGCCTGTGAAACCTAAAGACTCAGGCTTGATTCCCTAGTACCCACATAAGCCAGGTACACAAGGTGGCACATGTGTCTGGAGTTCATTTGCAGTGGCTGGAGGTCCTGGCACACCCATTCTCTCTCCCTACCTCTCTCTCTCTCTCTCTTTCTGTCTGCCTCTTCCTCTCTCTCTCTCTCTCTCTGTCTCTCGTAAATGAATAAATAAAATACTTTTAAAAAATAAATAAATTGGGCTGGAGAGATGGCTTAGCGGTTGAGCCCTTGCCTGTGAAACCTAAGGACCCCAGTTTGAGGCTCGATTCCCCAGGACCCACGTTAGCCAGATGCACAAAGGGTGCACGCATCTGAAGTTCGTTTGCAGTGGCTGGAGGCCCTGGCACTCCCATTCTCTCTCTCTTTCTTTCTATCTGCCTTTCTGTGTCTGTCTGTCGCTCTTAAATAAATAAATAAATAAATAAATAAATAAATAAATAAACAAGAGCTGAGGATATGGCTAAAGCAAATTAAGAGCACTTGCCACCCAAGCACATAGGCTGGGAGAGCCGGGCTTGCCCTGCGTCCAAGTCCCCAGCACCCACGTAAACAGCCAGGAGTGACTGCACACACACAGAATGGAGTCCAGATCAGTCAGCCAGTCTGACCACAGAACAGCAGCTCCAGGTCAGGGAGAGACTCCATCCATCTCAAGGAAAGACACAGACGAGCAATACAGAGCACCTAACATTCTCCTCTAGTGTCCTCACACACCCATGCACACACACAGACGTTGGGGCTGGGGTGCAGCTCAGCCTGCCCAGCCTGTGCACATGACAACCTAGGATCCATCATTAGCAGTCCAGCAAGGGAAGGACTGCTTTGCCTCTCCCTCCATCCTCTCCTTCTGGAGTGGCAAGAAGTTGTCGAGGCCCTGTGCACCCTGATGAGAAATAAGCCACACTTGCCCGGCACAGCCAGTTAGGAGCAGGCTACAGTGATGTTGGGGGGAGGCTGAGATGGGGTCTTGCCATGGGCCCTGTTGAGGATCCTCAAGTGACCCCCAACCACCACCCCTTCCAATCTAAGAGGCATCAGCATGCCAGTAAACGTCCCCGGCCCTAAGGAGAAGACGTGTGAATGTCCCCCTACCCTACGGAGAACAGACTTGAACATTGGGGAGGTGGGGGGTGCCTCTGAGTTGGGCATGGCACCCTGGCTTTGGGCCTCCACAGGTCTAGGAAGGGCAACCTTCCCAAACTTGTTTGGTTGTGGTTGGGGGGAGTGGGTCTCTCGCTCTAGCCCAGGCTGACCTGGAACTCATTTTGTAACCCAGGCTGGCCTCAAACTCATGGAGATCCTCCTACCTCAGCCTCCCAGGTGCTGTGAGTAAAAGACATACGCCATCACATGCAGCTCCAAGTATTTCTCTTTAGGAATGGTTCTAAGGGCTCAAAAACATTTAAGATACAATTTTTTTTACAAAAAAAAAGTTTGAATCTCAGCTCTTACCAGGTAGGCATGGCGGGTGTTTATTAACAACGGTCCTCTGCTTGCTTAAGAAGTAGTGTCTGCTCAGTCCAGCATCTCAGGGGCCTTTGAGACATCGGCATCCTCCCTGAGCCAGTCGTGGTCAAGCTCTTGGCCAAGTCAACATCGAATCAGAGGACAAGGGCATGTGGACCCCCGGGCTTCCTAGGCCAGCCACGGAGAACCATCACTTACAATCCAACCTCACTCAGCCTCCTGTGGTTGGGTGGTGTTAGCTAGACCCACCATCTGCCTAATCCCTATCCACCCTTGTTAGCAGGCAGCTGGCATAGAGGGTATCTCCACTCCTTTGGCCTCCCAGCTCCATTTCTTGCTCACAGTCCCAAAAGCAAGTGCTCTACTGCTGCCCAGCAACCCCCTCCAGCAAGCACCCAGGGACCGTTGATTTTGTTCCAGACTTTCTTGTTTTTAATATTTTATTTTTGTTTATTTATTTGAGAGAGAGAAAAGGGGAGAGAGAGAATGGGTGCAGACGAACTCCAGGAGCATACGCCACCTTGTACATCTGGCTTATGTGGCTCCTGGGGAATAGAACCGAGATCCTTTGGCTTTGCAGGCAAGCACCTTAACTGCTAAGCCAATTCTCCAGCCCTGTCCCGGACTTTCTGACCCAGTCCTTGGTGTTCCTACTGGGAACACCAAGAAGCCTAGACTTCCAGCCTCCACTCCAGCCCTCCCCAGAACCACCCACCTTCATCAGAAACCAGTATCTGCTTAGGACTGTAATGGGTTTAACTGTCCCTCCACCACCTGCAGAGCCTGGCCCCTCACCTGAAACCCTCAGAGTAGGGCTTCGTTTTCCTGGTGCCACTGGGGGGATGGTACCCATGCCAAGCACTCTGGAATAGCAAGCAGCAATCAAGCCCGGGAGGAAGCAATCGGATGTGGCTGGGATTTGTGCAAGATAATTAAGTGCTTGATTGGCACCCTCCCTCCAGGACAGCCACCTAAGTCCCGCCTGTGGCAGGAGCAGGCCACTTTTCTGCCTGGTGGTTGAGAAGGGTCACGGCTCAAAGAGGAGCAGGGCTGAGGGTAGCAGTGGGGACCGGGGGTGGCTGGTCTCTTTCTTTGGTTTATTTGAACACTTGTTCACTCAGCGAACAACGTACGCCTGGTGTGCACTGGACACTCAGAGTCTAGGACTGACCCAAGCAACCACATCTTGTCTCTGTGGAACTGTCACTGGAGAGGCCAGGCATAGAAAATGGGCCGGAAATGGATAGAGAAGTGACCACTTATGTGGATGGCAAGCAAAATGGAGAAAATGATCAGGGGGCTTGGGTGAGCAGAAAAAGACCTGTGGACTGCTTTAAGTAGGAAGGAGAGTGGGGAAGTTTTGTGCAGATTTGAGGCTGTGAGAGAAAACTGTAGAATGCTGAGAAGACAGCATTTCAGGCAGAGGGAGCAGTCCATGCAAAGGGGTGGTTGTGCTTCATGTCTTTGGGAGCCAGCCAGGACCCCAGGTGACCAGGGCAGAGTGAGCCAGGGGCACCATGGAAGGGTTTTGAGCAGAGGAAGGGCATGGTGAGGAGGATTTAATGGCCCTTTGGCTGACACGTGGAGCACAAAGGATCTAGGAGAAGCTGAGAACAGGAGTGGCAGCCCAAGGGGAGACTCCTGTGGTCACCCAGAGAGCAACGCCAGAGACTTGGTGGTAGTAGACAGAATGAAAAAAATCTCAGCCTCAGCTGACAAGATGTGCTGTTGTGTGCCAGTGACACGCAGAAGAATGCTTCAGGGAAGATAGCTGCCCCCACACCCTCCAGTATCTTAGGGCTGGCAGTGGCCCAAGAGCACCCAGTGTTGCCAAGGTACCTCCTACAAGTCTTTTCCCCATAGCCACTGGCCTGTCCTGCTGTTGATGCCTCCAAAGGGAGGTAAGGTCACAAGTCCATCTCACAATGATGAAACCTAGTCACTGAGAGACAGAGGGTCGTCCATGAGCCAGTGTGACTTCCTGGTCCACCTGTCAAATGTCAGCTCAGGGCCTCCCCCAAGCTGCAGATGGTCACCGCCTGGGTTCTCCAGAGCTGTGAGGAGAGCTGCTAGAAGGGCCTGAGAGGTTGCATGTGGGCAGGACCTGAGCCCGTCCTCTCCTGGACCTCACATGCATGTTGAGTGAATGAGTGGGTGGAGGGTGGGTGGATGGATGGATGAATGGATGAATGGACAGACAGATGGACGGATGTATGGATGGATGATAGGTGATGGATCGGTGAATGATGGATGGATGCATAGATGGATGGATGGGTAATAGATAGATGAATAGATGGATGATTGATGGGTAGATGGATGGATAGATAAATGGATGGGTGAATGGATAAACAGTTTAGGGAACATCTTCCTCTGAAGCATAGCCCCAAGGAAACACCCTAGAAAAGAGAACCAAAAGACATGAGTTTTGAGTCCCCATGGTATCGCTTTCTAGCTGGGTGACTTTAGGCAAGTGTCTCCCTGCAGGTCCCACATGTCACATATATGGACATCAGCACAATTCATTTGTTCCCTCAACACATGTCACTGAGAACCAAGTGAACTTGGGCTGGATGCCCGGCAGCTATTACCCTGGGGCAATGACTGAGTAGCAGTCCCCTGGCAGCTGTTGGCAGCCCACTGCACATGCGCAGGCTTCTGAATTTGGCCTCCTTCCCCTCGATGGGCTTGTTGGATGTGAAAACTGCCCATCACCTGCACCACTCACTGATGGAATGCCACAAAGCCAGTCTGGCCAGAACCCTTTCTCGTAGGCATCACCCCTTGCCCCAACCTCTGATAATTGGTCCAATACATCTTGGCACTGGAAATTTACATAGGGCACAGGAAGTGATGGATGGCTCTGGTAAGCCAGGCTGCCTCTCAGCCCAGCTCAGTTATCCATCTCAGCAGGCTGTGCAGCCATCCGTCTTCTCTGTCTCCTTCCTGATGGCAGGCCAGGATGTGCCCTCCATCCCCAAGCGCCCCCCCCCCCCGGCTCCCAGAGCTGCCCTCTGAGGCCTCTCTACAGGCCACACTCCCCGCCTGCCCGCCGCCACAAGCAGTGTCCCTGAAGTTCTCTTCATGGCTGTTCCCTGGGCTGTAAGTGGCAAAGCCCACCCCTTCCCTGGCTTCATAGACCTGGCACACAGAATGGACATTTATCACAGATATGTTCCACCTTGCTGCTGCCACGAAGCACGTCTCACTATCTCTACCAACATGCATTTTACAAATAGTCTTGGGTGCCTCTTGTGTCCCGGGCATGGAGCTCAACCTTGCAGAAACACGTGTGAACACTGTTGAGGGGGCAACACGCTACTGCAAGGATTTTCCTCTGAAGGCCCTAGGCACAGCGTTGGTTACTTCTGCTTACAGTCAAGATGTATTGAGGCCTGCCCTATGAATATGAATTCTATTTTTTAACAATTTTTTGTTCATTTTTATTTATTTATTTGAGAGTGACAGAGAGAGAGAAAGAGGCAGATAGAGAGAGAGAGAGCGAGAATGGGCGTGCCAGGGCTTCCAGCCTCTGCAAATGAACTCCAGACGCGTGCGCCCCCTTGTGCATCTGGTTTCCACTACAAAGACAGCTATTAAGGTTTAAAAAGGGAGTGTTGTCATGCAAACACCCAGAACGGCAAACTGTGATGCCAGGGTTAGAATAGTGTCGCTTCTAGGAACACCATGAGGTAGGCGCTTGTGACACTAGAGACATGAACAGTCTGTCTTAATAGTTATGTGGGTTTTAAAATTCACTGAGCTTTGAACAAGTCATACCTGTCTTGATCACAAAGACAACACTGAATCAGGCATCGTGACACACGCCTGTGATCCTAGCACTCTGGAAGAAGAATGAGAAAGGAGGATCGAGTTCAAGACCAGCTTGGGCTACATAGTGATGCCCTGTCTCAACAAAAAAGAGGAGGAGAAAAGAACCCTAGGAGTTAATTTGAATAGAAATACTAAGTAAAGCGGGGCATGGTGGCGCACGCCTGTAATCCCAGCACTTGGGAAGCAGAGGTAGGAGGATCACTGTGAGTTCGGGGCCAGCCTGAGACTACATAGTGAATTCCAGGTCAGCCTGGGCTAGAGTGAAACCCTACCTAGAAAAAAAAAAATAGTAAAAAATAATCCAGACCAGGGGTGCTAGTGCGTGCCTATAATCCCAGCACTTGATTGTTGAAGGTAGGAGGATCAACAGTTCAAGGCCAGGGCTGGAGAGATGGCTTAGCGGTTAAGCGCTTGCCTGTGAAGCCTAAGGACCCTAGTTCGAGGCTCGGTTCCCCAGGTCCCACGTAAACCAGGTGCACAAGGTGGTGCATGCATCTGGAGTTCGTTTGCAATGGCTGGAGGCCCTGGCTCTCCCATTCTCTATCTGCCTCGTTCTCTCTCTGTCTGTCACTCTCAAATAAATAAATAAAAATAAACAAAAACATATTTTCAAAAAAAAGAGTTCAGGCCTGGAGAGATGGCTTAGCGGTTAAGCGCTTGCCTGTGAAGCCTAAGGACCCCGGTTCGAGGCTCGGTTCCCCAGGTCCCACGTTAGCCAGATGCACAAGGGGGCGCACACGTCTGGAATTCATTTGCAGAGGCTGGAGGCCCTGGCGCGCCCATTCTCTCTCTGTCCCTCTATCTGTCTTTCTTTCTGTGTCTGTCACTCTCAAATAAATAAATTAATTAATTAATTAATTTTAAAAAAAGAGTTCAAAGCCAACCTCCACTACATAGTAAGCATTGTAAGTTTGAGACCAGCCTGTCCTACATTAAGCCCTGTCTCTAAAAAGACAGAGGAAGAAAGAAAGGGAGGGAGGAAAGGAAGGAAAAGAGTAATTCGGGTGGCATAGCACTGTGGCAGAAACTGAGAGCCATCCATGTTGCCAGGCTTAGGCCCCCGAGGACGCTGTGGCTCAGGTTGTCAGGCCTTGGAGGTTCGTATCCAGAGACAACAGACCATCTTGGAGCTGGGGTGCATGCTGGGCCGCAGTGAAGATGGGGGCTGCTGACCCCAGCAGTAGAACCCTTTCCTCCAGCCCCTTTCTCTGCAGCTCCTGGCCCAGTGTGCAGCTCAGTTCCAGCTTCTTTTCTCTGTACACATTGGCAGAGCCTCAGCTGCATCTATCATCTGCTTGGAGCTCATTAAAATTATTTCTTTTTAGTTGCAAATGGGCTGTTTATGATGATCATTATGTGAATGGTCTGCCCGGGCTCCGGGCTGTCTGTCTGCTGCTGATGGCCGGTTAATCAGTTGAGTCTCCTCCTGCCTGGGCTTGGCCCAAAGTCTGGAGCTGCATTAATCATGGCTCCCCTCAGGCTGGGGGCTGCGGGCTGCGGGCCAGGCAGGGAGAGGGTCTGAGTCCTGCTGGAGTGTGGCAGGAGAGATCCTGCCACTTGGGCACAGGACACTTGGCTTCAGACCTGGACTGGCTTATGTATGTGGCAGAATTTTCATCTATTTCTCTGAAATTGATAATATAGTGCTGTGAGCTGTTTTGTTTTGTTTTGAGGTAGGGGCTTACTGTAGTCAAAGCTGACCTGGAACTCACTCTGTAGTTCCAGGCTTGCCTCAAACTCACAGCAATCCTCCTACGTCTGCCTCCTGAGCACTGGGATTAAAGGCATGCATCACCACATCCGGCTAGGTGTGGGCTTTTTTAGTGTGTCTATCTTAAAAGGTCACTGTAGATTCCCCCTACTTGTTTGGTTGGTAGTCAGATATTTGTTAGTTTAAAGTGGGAGGAAGTCATTTGTAACATATGAGCTTGATACAGGGACACTTGGCAATGCCCTGTCGGGCTTCGGCTTTTGTTTCATTGTCTTTTGGGTAAGATTTTTTGGAGTGATGGCTCAGTGGTTGAAGGCACTTGCTTGCAAAGCCTGAGGGCCCAGGTTTGATTCCTCAGTACCCACGTAGAGCCAGAGGCACTAAGTGGAGAATATGTCTGTTTGCAAGTCCTGGAGCTCCCATATTCACTTGCTCTGTCTGCCTTTTTCTCTCTGTTTCTCTCTTTCAAATAAATGAATAAAAAATAAATAAAAAGCTAGGCATGGTAGCGAACATCTTTAATCCCAGCACTCAGGAGGCAGAGGCAGGAAGATTGCCATGAGTTCGAGGCCACTCTGAGACTCCATAGTGAATTCCAGGTCAGCCTGGACTAGAGTGAGACCTTACGTCACAAAACAAAAACAAGGTAGAAGGCAAGGAAGAACACCTGACATTGTCCTCTGACCTACACACATACCCACGATCACACACATGAACACACACAAATAAAAAACTTACTGTCAACCAGTATTTATTGAATGCTTGGTTCGATGCTTTATTTAAAGCAGGCGCCTTAAATACCCCCAGCTGATGGGAAAAAGAGAAAAAACACTGCTGACGAACAAGGTACTAAAATTTTGCCTTAATAACCCACCGAGGAGACAGTCCCCACCTTACTCATTAGACTTGCCTGTCATTTATTTCCTAGCCCCTGCTCGAGTCGCTTTACAGGCACATTAATGTGCTTGTTATATTCGATGACGTGTGCTAGCAATGTCGTCTAGTGCCTGGTACCCAGGAGCCCTCCAGAGATGGTAGTTATGATGATTGTATTTATTATTGTTGATTTGTTAGTGTGCTTTCCCACAGAACCATGGCAGGCAAGGATTCATGGTTGAAAAATGTGCATAAGAGCAGGCACAGTTGAGGAGAACGGGGGCATGGGTGACAGAATTGGCAAGAAGAAGCGCTGGCGCTGTGATGGGACAGGGCTGGGGCTGCCTGTCGACCCGCCGTGGCTGCCTCTGCTCATGAGAGGTGCACCCTTCAGCAGTCCAGGATGTGCAGGTGGACGGAGGCCAGCAAGACTGCCACGTGCACCACGCCCAGAAACCAGACTTACCCTGTTCTGGAATTGCCTTCCAGAAACTGGGTTGGGTTTTTTTTTTTATTTTTTTATTTTTTGTTCATTTTTTATTTATTTATTTGAGAGCGACAGACACAGAGAGAAAGACAGATAGAGGGAGAGAGAGAGAATGGGCGCGCCAGGGCTTCCAGCCTCTGCAAACGAACTCCAGACGCGTGCGCCCCCTTGTGCATCTGGCTAACGTGGGACCTGGGGAACCGAGCCTCGAACCGGGGTCCTTAGGCTTCACAGGCAAGCGCTTAACCGCTAAGCCATCTCTCCAGCCCTGGGTTGTTTGTTTTTAATGGGGCGTTAAAGCCCGGTTCCCATGATGCTACGGTACTGGTTGCTGTGATGTGGAGAGCACAGGGTCCCTGGGATAAGAATATGTATCAGTCTGCTGGGTGTTGTGACACACTCCTGCCAAACTCGCTCAGTAGGCTGAGGCAGAAGGATGCAAGTTCCAGGCTAGCGTAAGCCGTATAGCAAGACTCTGTCTCTTTTTCTTTTTCTTTCTCCTTTCTTTTGAGACAGAAAGAAGCTTATAATGTCAGATACACAATAATCCGAAACCAAGTGACATAAATCCAAACCCCAGTTCTATCAAATATAATGACATCTTGGGGGCTGGAGAAATGGCTTAGCAGTTAAAAGCTTGCCTGTGAAGCCTAAGGAACCCGGTTCAAGGCTCAATTCCCCAGGATCCACGTAAGCCAGATGCACAAGGTGGCGCATGCATCTGGAGTTCACTTGCAGTGGCTGGAGGCCCTGATGTGCCCATTCTCTCTCTATCTGCGTCTTACTCTGTCTGTCTGTCACTCTCAAATAAATAAAAATAAGCAACAATATATATACATATATAGATGTGTGTGCGCCTATATATATATCTTAAGTTGGGCATGCTAATGCATGTCTTTAGTCCCAGTACTTTGGAGGCTGAAGTAGGAGGATTACTGTGAATTGGAGGCCAGCCTGGGCTACAGAATGAGTTCCAAGTCAGCCTGAGCTAAAGTGAGACCCTGCCTGGAAAACAAAGCAAAACAAACCAAAAAAAGTCACATCTTTGCCTTCAAAAAAGACTAGAACTAAGAGAAACTATGACACACACTGTGCTACAACTCCATTGAACCATAGCATTCTAGTCCTTTCTCTCTTGCCATGTGAGGCTCTGCCCACCTGGCTATACCAGCTATTGGGTTCCGTCCATCTTTATGTTGCCCTCAGCACCCACCTCTGTCCACAGTTACATGGTATTTTGTTTGCAGGGAGCTGTGGTTTCTGAAACAACAATTCGTTTTAAGTGATGATAAACCTGAAGTTTTGTTCCCCACTCCTAAGACACTTAGCTCAAAATTCCCCTGGGACCTTTGGGCTCAGAAGCCCCCAAGTGGACAGATTCCAAGCTCACCCAAAACCCAGTTTCAGAACCTTGGAGAGCGCCGCTCTCACTCCTTTATTTTAATTCCTCAGCCTTCTCCCATCTAGTCTCATGATTCTCCACAAAGGTTAGGTGTGTGTTGTTTTCTTTTCTTTCTAGAAATAAATTTGTTTTTTGGACTGATCCAGAAGGTCCCAATAAGCCAGAGACAGATGTCGCAGGTTTACAGTGCGATAGGGAGCTGCCAGTGAGCAACATCTCAGACATGATATAAGACAATTAGGTACGTCTTGTCTCTTAGAGGGAAAAGGATTTGCAGTGGGTTAATAGTACTTTTATTTCATTATCTAATGGTAAAAGTGTTTCGCTGTGTGTTGCAAGATGAATGTGTATTAGCGATGACAAATGGGGTCTTTCACCACGGCTCCGGGCCTCGTCATACACATGTTAAATTAAAGAGTTCGTCCTGGAAATACACTCCCCGCATCTGCGTGTGTGTTTTTAATAAATCTGATTGCAGAAATTTATTGCACCGCCGGATTTAGGAAATTATGGGGCTTGATTGCTACAAATATAATCGGGTGATATATACAGAAATGCTTCTCGAGTTATGGTCCAGAAAAAAAAATGAAAGCCCATCTCGAGATGGTGCCAGCAGCAGCAGACCACATAAACAGAGTGTTCCTTGAATTATGCAAACGAATGCCGTGACAACTGGTGAGTTGTTCTCCCCTCCTGACGTGAGGACAGCTTCGAGAAGGGCAATCACATACACATGTAGGACCAGTAGACATTGTCTGTCACCTTCAAGCCACAGCATCCACCACCACCCCCCCTCTCTCTCTTTTTGTTTCCCCCTATCTGGTAGGACTGGGTAAAGGACTGGCTTGACACACACAGGCGAGACTCATTTCATGAAATATGCCTTATACCCGAAGTGAACCTTAAATGATTTACTGTGGGGTACACAAAAGGTCAGCCTGCTTCCTATTGGCACCTTCATTTTTCCAAAATCTACTGAAATTAAAAAGCCATCTATATCTTAAGAGGCGTATTTATGAGCCGTTAAGGAAGTTAGTCATCTCTGGATGGGCTCCCGCCTCTGATATAGGAAAGCTGTCGGCAGTACTTTCTGAGGCTGCAGCATGCCCATACAATATGCCACGCTTGAGTATTTTGACATGCTTTGGAGATGTTTTCTTCAGTTACTGACAAGCTTATGCCACCGCTCCTTTGGAAATTTAAGAGGTGGGGTGGAGTGGGAAAGAGATAAGAGGGGGAAAAAACAACCCTCTACTCAACTTTATGGGAGATTATTGATCTGACCTGCGTGACTTCCAAAGGGAAGTGGGGAAGAAGAGAGAAAAGGCTGTCCTGGAAAAAAAAAAAATTTTTTTTTTGGGGGTGGTATGCTGTTTTTGAAATTACTGTGCCAGGAGTCAATATCTTGTCTCTTCTCAGCTTTATAAGTTACAAAAACTTGTTAAGAATGCTGTTTTGTACAATAATTAAAAAGGAGAAAGAAAAATCTTTTCCTCTCTCTCTCTCTCTCTCTCCCTCTCCCTCTCTCGCTTTCTCTGTCTTTCCAGAAAGAGCTCAGTTCCGTGGCTTCAGAGCTGTCTGCACGGCAGGAAGAAAGTGAACATTCTCATAAACACTTAATTGAACTCCGCCGGGAATTGAAGAAAAATGTACCTGAGGTACAGTATGCTTGCTGTTCTGGAATTAACCCAGTAGGAATGTAGATTTTTCTCTGTTCAAACTATATTTTGAAACCTGTAGACATAAGTGACGAACAAGAAAAGAAGCTAATTAGCCACCAAGAGAAATTACAGCCCCAGCCTGCCAGAGCTTCCTGGTGTATGGGGGCTCTGTGGGAGATCTCAAGTCAGGGCAGAATGGGCTCGGACTCAGGCAACGTGGATTTAACCATTACTGTACCTCTCTGAGGGAAAGGCGTGACAGTGACAGCAACAAAAATGGTTTGGCCAGAGTTCTGGAGTTTTTTAATGTGTATGTGTGCGTGTGTGTGTGTGTGGATTTGGGCACAAGAGCATAGAGGCCACCTTTGAGGGTCTCCCTCAGGAATGTACCCCACTTTTTATTTTATTTTATTTCTCTGCAGTGGGATGGGCACACTGAAGGGTAAATAGCCTTCCCTGAAAACTAAAGGGAACTGAAGAGTTAATAGTTACCCCTAAAGCTTGCGGACAATAAAGAAGTTTGGCACCCTCCCCTGACTGATGCCCTCCCCTTAGCCTAGCTGGTTTTGAAGGACCAGAGACCATCTGAGTGTCCTCCCTTAGACATTTCCAGCTGAAGAAGCTATTCTGAACAAGGAAACAAACAGCTCCAATCTTCTTATCAACTGCACCTGCTCCAGCCTGTTTTTCTTAGGATCCTCCTTATAAGCTTAAACCCCAACCTGGCCCAGTGCTTCAGCCTTCACCCCGCAGGAAAGCTAAGGCTCCTCGCTGTTTTCTCTAAATGAAAGTCTTGTCTGTAGAGATCAAATCCGGTGTACTCTGTTGCTTTTCTCTTATAATTTCCTTACATTTATGGTGGCGCAACTCAGATTCCCCTCCTGGGTTTTCAGGCTGCACTCCCCAGGGCCTCTTGCCACTGCAAACAAACACCAGGCACTTGAGCCACTTTTTGCATCAGGCTGACATGGATGGCTTGGAAATGGAACCTAGGCTGGCAGGCTTTGCAACCAAGAGCTTTTTTAAAAAAATTTTTTATTAACAGCTTCCATGATTATAAAAAAAGTACCCCATGGTAATACCCTCCCTCCCCCCACTTACACCTTTGAAACTCCACTCTCCATCATATCCCCTCCCCATCTCAATCAGCCTCTCTTTTACTTTTGATGTCTTGATCTTTTCCTCCTGTTATGATGGTCTTATGTAGGTAGTGTCAGGCACTGTGAGGTCATGGATATCCAGGCCATTTTGTGTCTAGAGGGAGCATGTTGTATGGAGTCCTACCCTTCCTTTGGCTCTTACATTCTTTCCGCCACCTCTTCCGCATTAGACCCTCAGCCTTGGAAGGTGTGATACAGATATTGCAGTACTGAGCACTGTGGTCATTTCTTTCCATCACCATGATACCTTCTGAGTCGTCCCAAGTTAACTGCCATCTGAAAAGAGAAGATTCTCAACCAAAAGTGAGAGTAGCATTAATATAAGGGTGTGAACATTAACAGAAGTGCTTACTGGGCAGTTTGATAAGCATAGCATATACATTTGGCCAGACAACAGCAAATGTTACACCCCTAGGGCTCATTACTACCTGTGTTTTAAGTTTTCAGTATCAGGGATATATTCCCTTCCCATGGAGTGGGCCTCCAGTCCAATTAAAGGGCAGTTGTTTTCCCCCATAACAGACATGCCACTATTGTACCCATTGGCTCATTTGGCCTGGTTGGCCACTTATAAGGCTTGCAGTGTCCACTGATGAGTATCTTCACTGGTGATTTCTCTTTCTCCCATTGAACTGCATGCAGAATGGCTTCTTCCACCTTTCTGTCAGCTGGTCTACATGGAGGAGGTTATCAGCTCAGATCCAGCAAGATTTCTCAGTGGCCTTGCAGCCCAAGTATATGGAGTCTTCAGCAATAAGGTCTTGCTATCTATTGCTGGTGGGAAACCAAGGGCCTCAGCAATGGCCTATAATGTTTTGGGGGCATCAGGGACCTTCCTGGCCAACATCTCACTGGAAAATATCCCATCCCTGGCACTGAAAATTTTCTAGTAACAATCTACAGCTCCTGAGTGTTCCATTATCCAAAAATGAAGGATTACATATGTTTTATTTATATCCTCTTAGATTTTGATTAGCTGTCCCTCCACCTTTCCTTTACTCAATCCCCAGACCTCATTTTGGGCCTTTTCACCCCCATTAATCTATTCTTCTAATTACATATATACAATACCATCCTATTAAGTACCCCCTCCTTTCCTTTCTCTTCCCTTTCTATCTCTTTTCTAGCTTACTGGCCTCTGCTACTGAGTTTTTTCCTTCTCACACAGAAATCCAGTCATCTGTAGCTAGGACCCACATATGAGAGAGAACATGCGATGCTTGGCTTTCTGGGCCTGGGTTACCTCACTTAGTATAATCCTTTCCAGATTCATCCATTGGCCTGCAACTCATAACTTCATTTTTCTTTACCACTGAGTAGAACTCCATTGTATAAATGTGCCATATCTTCATTATCCATTATCAGTTGAGGGACATCTAGGCTGATTCCATTTCCCAGCTATTGTGAATTGAGCAGCAGTAAACATGGTAGAGCATATACTTCTAAGGAAATGAGATGAGTCCTTAGGATATACGCCTAGGAGTGCTATAGCTGGGTCATATGGTAGATCTATTTTTAGCTGCCCCAGGAACCTCCACACTGATTTCCGCAATGGCTGGACCAGATTGCATTCCCACCAACAGTGTAGAAGGGTTCCTCTTTTTCCGCATCCTCGCCAGCATTTATGATCATTTGTTTTCATAATGATAGCCACTCTGACAGGAGTGAGATGGAATCCCAATGTAGTTTTAATCTGCATTTCCCTGACTACTAGGAATGTTGAATATTTTTTTAGATGCTTACATGCCATTCGTATTTCTTCATTTTGAGAACTCTCTATTTAGCTCCATAGCCCATTTTTTAATTGGCTTGTTTGATTTCTTATTATTTAATGTTTTGAGTTCTTTGTATATCCTAGATATTAACCCTCTATCAGATGTATAGCTGACAAAGATTTTTTCCCATTCTGTAGGCAACCAAGAACTTTTAACTGCTAAGCCATCTTCCCAGCCTCCCTTTTTTTTCATTGGCCAGCAAACTCTAGGGGTCTTCCTGTCTCCACCTCCCCAATAATGGGACTGTAAGTGTGTATCATTATGTCCAGCATTTACATGTGTTCTGAGGATTGAACCAAAGACCTCAAGCTTGTGAGGCAAGCACTTTACCAACTTAGCCACCTCCCCAGCCCTTAGTTCTGGCTCTTATCTTACTTTTCCACTGGGTCTGGGAAATGCAGCTAGAACCTCCATAGTTACCTCTGGAATCCTGCTCCCCCAAGCCAGTCAATGAATCTATCCCTTCCGTTCCCCCCCCCCCACCCTCGGCCCTCAGAATGGCCATCCCCAAGCAGAGAAAGACCCCAGAGGAACAGACCAGCCCAGACATGTCTGTGTTCTTCATTGGGGTGAATGTGAGAATTTCTTTCCCCTCTGCCATCAGGACCCCCTGTGGCTTCTCAAATTAAAAACAAAAAGAATAAAGCAATGGGAATAAACACAAACAAAAGATAAAGGCTTTTGAGTCTGTAACTTTGGTGGGGCTGTGACATCAGCTAAACAGAACCCTGAGGTCAACTGCTGTTTCCTGCACTTCAGGCTTACTTGCTCAGGTGCACTGGGTCATGGAGGAGCATGGGTGGGGGCTGGCATCCAGCCACAGACCTTTTGCCTGCTGTCTGTACCCACTAAGGGGCACCCACTGCTGTCTTGCTGGTGGAGGAGGGGATGTGGGAAGTCAGAGGCGAGGCAGACCTAGCTCGGGGTCAGGCCACATGGGCACAAAGGGGCTTTGGCCTGGGGCCTTAGCTGTAAAATCAGGTCATAAACAGCTGCGCTTCTTCAGGGCAGGAGAGGGGATGAGGGTATAGCTAGAACTTGTTCACAAAACAAGTCTAGGAGTCAGGGTTGAGAACCGAAAGGCTTTTCAAAGAAAATAGGCAGAAGTCTTTTTATCTGAGTGTCGCCTGCATTGAGACCTCAGCAAGGCCAAGCAAAATCTTTTTTAATTTTTTATGTTTGGGGTTTTTTTTTAATGTTTTTTTGTTTTTTGAGGTAGGGTCCCACTCTAGCCCAGGCTGACCTGGAATTCACTATAGAGTCTCAGGGTGGCCTCGAACTCACAGCAATCCTCCTACCTCTCCCTCCCGAGTGCTGGGATTAAAGGCGTGTGCCACCATACCCCGGCTCAAGCAAAATCTTTGATTTAACCCTGAGAGCTAAGAAGGCCTAGGTGACATGGTAACATGGAGGGACTCTCCATTCCCTTTTAAGCAGACCATAACATGGTCTTTATATATACATATATATTTTTTTTAACTTATTTATTAGAGAGAGAGAATGGGCATGCAGGGCCTCCAGCCACAGCAAAAATTCCAGACACATGTGCCACCATGTGCATCCGGCTTACGTGGGTTCTGGGGAATTGAACCTGGGTCCTTGAGCTTCACAGGCCAGTGCCTTAACTGCTAAGCCCCCTCTCCAGTTCTCTTAGCATGGTCTTTAAGCTGATTTTTCTCTTCATATTAAGAATGCCTCTGACTCTCCAGTCTCTGGAAAACAGCTGACTGTGCCCCAGATCTTCAAAGCCCGGCACCCTCTTTCTCTCTCTGGTCCTCTCGGACCCTCGGTCTTGTAATATTTCCCCCAGCATGGTAAAGTCAACTTGCTCCTCCCTCCATCCACACGGGAGCCCCAGGTGATGAGAGAATCCAGGCCAGGCTTTAAGCCTCTGAGTTTGACTTACATAATTTTTTAATACTGCATAATTATGCAATTATGTAATTAAGAGGAATAAGTTTCCTGTTATAGTCATGGCTCTGAAAATTCTCATTTTTGGAACTTGCCTCTCCTGATGGAAACGTCGTGCCAGAGCTTTATTTAAGAACACTACTCGCCAGGGCCCAGTTCACCTGTGTCTGGCCCTGCCTGGCTCCTCCCCACCCGTTATGCAAGAGGCCCATCTTGGCCTGACAGCTCTCCTCTTTCCAGTAGTTCTCAGATATGAACCCCTGACCTCGCTTGAGTGTGGGTTCTGAAAAGAACCCCTGTGGGGTGTAAGGTAACCTGAGGTCAAATTTCAACTGTCATGCTGGAGATATGGCTTAAAGGTTAAGGCATTTGCCTGCAAAGCCAAAGGACCTCAGTTCGATTCCCCAGGAACCACGTAAGCCAGTGGCACAAGGTGGCGCATGCATCTGGAGTTCATTTACAGTGGCTAGAAGCCCTGGAGCACCCATTCTCTCCCTCCCTCCCTCTCTCTCTCTCTCTCTCTCTCTCTCTCCTTTTCCTCTATCAAATAAGTAAATAAAAATATTTTTTAAAAATTTCAACTATGTCACCTACTTGCTACATGACTTTGAGTAAACCAGCCTTTCCCAGGCCTCAGTGTCCCCTTCTGGATGTTTGAGGGCTCAGAACTCCTGCCCTTTGTGATAAGTAGGCAGCATGCATGTCCCAGGCATAGAGAAGAGTCAGAGACTTCCTATCTGAGTGGCAGAAGCAGAGACCTGTCTAACCTGCAAACTGGCATTCAGGTGTCCTCTGAAGTGGCTGGGTCTGTCCTGCAGCCCAGAGAATCCAGGCTGCCCACAGCAACCATGAACTGCTGCTGTGGTCCCCAACAGCCTCCCTCTCACCCACTTCCTGCCTGGCCTCTGCATCTGGGCTCTTGACTGACCATGAACATGAGTTTCCTGACATTACCATTGCTCAGCCAGCTCACTATGTTGGGGCCAAAGCCACTGGGTTCAAAGCTCTGTACACCCGCAACACCCTCAGCTTATGTGAGAACAGCAGCTTCTCTGAGACGCTCCAGAGACTGAAGTGAGCCAGAAGAGGTAGCCGGGACCAGAACAGGGGCAGAATTTTCTCTTAACCCTCCAGCCCCTCTTCTCCTTCCTGGTCTCTCTGTCACCTTCCAGCCCCTTCAATCCTCCTCCCACGAGATCTTCCTGTGGTCTTCACCAATTGGGACAAGAGGAATGGTCCCTGGTAGATCTCAGAGGAAACCACAAACTTCAGGGTTGGCAACTTGGAACTCGTGGCACAGATGACATCCCTGTTGAATGCTGGGGAGAACCCTGAGGGCCACCAGGGAACCCCTTCGGTCCGGGAGCCACAGGGTCACTTGAGAAAGTTAGGAGATTTGGGTCTGGAAATAGCAGGGTCGAAGGACCAGAGCCAAGTCCCCTTGTTCTCACCAGCACTGATCTGCTTCCTCTGTACATGGCAGGACTAGGGACCTGGGCAAGCTCCAAGAAACCAACTGCACATTCTGGTGACAAAGGACAGCCAGGAGAGAAGTGGCACTGCCAAGATAGGAGGCTTTTTTTTGTTTTTGAAGTAGGGTTTCACACTAGTCCAGGCTGACCTGGAATTCACCATGAGTCTCAGAGTGGCCTCGAACTCATGGCAATCATCCTACCTCTGCCTCCCGAGTGCTGGGATTATAGGCGTGCACCACCACGCCCGGCCTAAGAGGCATTCTTTTTGGGACAGGTGACAACTAGGAAACAGCCCCAGAAGGATTTCCTGAGGGAACTTTGGTGACCAAGCTCTGAGAGTGAGCCAATTCCCCAGCCCCTACTGCAGTCTATTGTTTCCATGAGATATTATGTAAAGGACCATGCCATGCGCTGGGTATGGTGAGCCTGCCTGTAAACCTAGCACTCGGGAGGCTGAGACAGGAGGAACATGAGTTTGAAACAGCTTCAGCTATGTAGCAAGACCCGGTCTTAAAAAACCAAGGGCTGGGGGCTAGAGCAATGGCTTAGCAGTTAAAGGCATTTGCTTGCAAAACTTGACAGCCTGGTAAAGTACCTGTGTAAAGCCAGATGCATAATGTAGCATGTGTCTGGAGCTCATTTATAGTGGCAGGAAGCCCTGGCACACCCATTCTATCTCTCTCTCATCTGTTTATCTATCATGTATCTCTCTTTCTCTGTGTCTCTAAATAAATAAAAATATATTTTTAAAAACAAGGGCTAGAAGCCGGGCATGGTGGTGCACGCCTTTAATCCCAGCACTCGGGAGGCAGAGGTAGGAGGATCACAGTAAGTTTGAAGCCACCCTGAGACTACATAGTGAATTCCAGGTCAGCCTGGTCTAGAGAGAGACTCTACCTCAAAAAAAAAAAAAAAAAAAAAAAAACAGAATTGAGTGACAAGGACTATGCCATGATCAAATGCATTGGGAAGAGTCCATTCCTCTCTCCCTCCTCCAGAAATTCCCAATGTGCATTACATTGAAAGCTCTGAGATGTCCTGCAGGAAAAGAACCTCTCACACTCGCCATTTCCCTGCAATCTGGTGTGTGTGTGTGTGTGTGTGTGTGTGTGTGTGTGTGTGTGTGTCCCTGTCCCTTATGAAACCCCTCAGGTATAGGTCCCGCGAACTGGTGCAGGGGACAATATAGAGTGCCCACCTGCCCTGTGGTAGACTCTTTTCTGATCTCTTTTTCAGGAAATCAGAGAGATGGTGGCTCCCGTGTTAAAAAGCTTCCAAGCCGAGGTAAGATCCAAGGGCAAAGCACTGGGGGTGGGGTGGGCTAAATGTCACCAACTCTCCTCACTTCCAGGTTTCCCCATTATGATAGAGGGGGGCCTGTGCTAAGTGAACCCCCACCCCCACTACTCCATGGCATTCTGCCTGCTTCCCTGCCCAAGGCAGCCAGGCAGACGAGTCCCAGGGGTTACCAGCATGACAAGAAATTCTGCTCCCAGCCGCTGTGTGAATGAGAAGTCAGCCGTAATCAATCTTTCCTGCCCCAGCCAAGGACGTCCCTCACCTGGCTGGTGCAGGAGGTGGCTGAGAAGATTCTAGGGTCACAGTGAGTGAGGCAGCAGAGGGAAGGTTAGCTCTAGTGTCTGAAGGGACGGGGCTCCCCTTAGACTCAGCAGGACCCCGGGACTGGTCTTCTTATCAGACTTTCTGCGCCCACCAACCCTTCCTTCAAAGCCATCTCTTCACGCCACATAAGCACATGGGGGGCATGAAATGTCCTATAAATGGCCTATATCTGTTCCATAGTTCTCAGTCCTTCATTTGATGACCAAGGAGACTGATGCACGAATTTTTATTTTATTTATTTATTTATTTTTTATTCTTTTGGTTCCTCAAGGTAGGGTCTCACTCTAGGCCAAGCTGACTTGGAATTCACTATGTAATCTCAGGGTAGCCTTGAACTCTCGGCGATCCTCCTTTTACTTCTGCCTCCCCAGTGCTGGGATTAAAGGCGTCCACCACTACACCCGGCCTAATTTTTTTTAATAGAGTCGCTCATGCTGATTCATTGAACTATGAGGCACCTGATGAGGAAACCAACCAAAGTCATAAGAGGAAATGCTGTTAAGAGTGCTTTCCTGGCTTTGTGACTTTAACACTTCAGAAGTCTGACTGCTGATTCATGGATGCCACTCTGCACAGGGTTCCCTGGGCGGCTGATCCCACTGCCTGGCCGGAGGACAGCCACTGAGCCACTGTGGTGACACCACCTCCTTGTGTTTCCTTGCTAGGACTGGTGTGGGCAGTTTCCCTTAGCCTCTGAGAGCCTCCGTTTCCCCGTCTATAACTCGGCAATAAAGACCCGTCTTCTTGTGTTGTTTGGGGGTGAGACATGAGACCTAGAGCCAGGAAGGGCTTGATGTGATGTCGGCCACTCCAAGAACGTCCAGGGAATGAAGAGCACTGGGGTTTGATCCTGCCTCAGTCATTTCCTAGTTGTGTGACCTTAAGTGGTTTGCTTAACCTCTCTGTGCCTCCATGTACTCATCTATAAAATGGGAACAACCATTCCTCCTTCATAGGGTTGAGACCGAGGAAGACCAAGGTTAATGTCAAGAAAGTGCTCAAAACGCCGCCAGGTACTTCAGAAGTCTTGGGAACACCTGGTGTGGTGGCTCTTGCCCATAGTCTCAGTCTGGATTACATAAGGAGGGCCTTTCTCAAAAAAAAAAAAAAAAAAAAAAGGAAACAAAGCCCTGGATATTACTTTTCCTCTTATCTGCAGCCTCCAGTATCAGCTTTTTAAAATATTTTTTTTATTTTTATTTATTTGAGAGAGAGAGAAGAGACACATCAGGGCATCCAGCCACTGCAAATGAATTCCAGACGCATGCACTACCTTGTGTGTCTGGCTTACACGGGTCCTGGGGAATCGAACCTGGGTCCTTTGGTTTTGCAGGCAAGCACCTTAACCACTAAGCCATCTCTACAGACCTCAGTATTGGCTTTTTAATTAAAAAAAAAAAAAACAACGCAGGCTTCCTGTACTGGTTAGAAGCTGGCTGACTTTGGCACGGCTGCTTGGTAGCAGTTAAACAGTCCACGTGGCCGGTGCTCAGGAGCTCCTAAGCATAGCCTCATGCGGCACAGGCAGTCGGGCTCAGCTTCGTACCTCAGCCTCCTCCTTCAAGCTGTGCAGCCTGGGGCAACTCCTCAACCTCTTTGGTGATGCCTGAGACAAGCCTGAGGGATGCAAAGCATGAAGCAGCTGCAAGGCAGACAGACAGACAGACACACGCACATGCACAAGGTGTCTGGTACACAGTTGGTGCTCAGTAAGAACCAGGACAGAACAATTTCAGGGTATTGAAAGGGAAGATAAAACAGAGAACTCATATCCTAAACCACATGGCACATTACATAGACATTGTTTAAATATCCGGGGGTGGGTAGTCCTCAAAGAACTTGGTTCCTTTTTTGTTTTGAGATAAGGTCTCACTCTCTAACCCAGACTGACCTGGAATCCACAACATAGTCTCAGGCTGGCCTCAAACCCACAGCAATCCTCCTACCTCCGCCTCCTGAGTGCTGGGATTAAAAGCGTGTGCCACCATACCCAATGTTTCTTTTCTTAAGCGATACCTCCTCCACCATCCCTGGCATGTGCCTAGAGGACTCTGTCTATCTGGACTTTGATTCCCCAGGCCCCTGCTTCCCTGTGATCGCTCCACTGAGCCACTATGGCTGCTTGCCCCTCCCCAGTGCGGGGAGAGAAACAAGTTGTTACAACAAGCTTATCCTTGGGACCCCCACAAACTGTTCATACATGGGCTATATAATCAAAATACTACCTTTTTTGGTTTTTTAAAAATATTTTATTTATTTATTTATTTATTAGAGAGAAAGAATGAATAAGAATGAGCACAACAGGACCTCTAGCCACTGCAAACGAACTCCAGATGCGTGTGCCACCATGTGCATCTGGCTTATATGGGTTCTAAGGACTCAAACCTGAGCCATTAGGCTTCACAGGCAAGCCTTAACCACTAAACCATCACTCCAGCTCTCTTGGCTTTGTTTGTTTGTTTGTTTGTTTGTTTGTTTGTTTGTTTGTTTGTTTTGAGGCAGTCTCACTGTAGCTCAGGCTGGTCTAGAACTCATGGCGATCCTCCTTCCTCAGCCTCCCAAGTGCTGGGATTGTGATAGTAAGCCACCATGACTGGCTCAGTTTTCATTATTTTAACAAGGCCACCACAGTGAACTCCTTGTCAGAGCTGTGAGTTTCCAAGTGGGGGTTAACCACCTCCTAGAAGTATTCTCCAAGGACCAAGACTGCCCCAAGTCATATAAGCCAGTCTGTAAAATGCCCCGTGGCTTAATACCCCACACAGGCTGCCTGCCGGGCTCTGGTTGAAAGCTCCCATGTTCAAGTTCATTCCTACATTTCTCTCCAGCAGCCTCAGTGTGTACAGAATTGGAGGGGGAGGAGGCTGGTTTCTCTCCACCCCCACCTTTCTCCTCCTTGTCTTCCTTTTTTTTTTTTTTTTTTCTTTCCTATCTGTGGGAGGCAGGGCAGGAGGAAGTAAATTTGCCCTGCTGAGAATCAAGGAAGCCTTGATTACTCACAGGACAGTTTTGATTTCCCCTGCTCAGGGAAACAAAGACAGCCAGAGAAGGTGGCTTGTCGTGACAGTTTGAAATGACCAAAGTTTGAATATCCTTGCGCGCAGAGAAAAGAGCAAAGCAAAAGCCCCGCTAATTACAGAAGTTGCTTTATGAAAGATAATTCAAAGCAATAATTTAGGAAACATAATCAAGGCACACAGATGGGGTTGTTGATGGATGGATCGCAACATGCAATTAGCAGTCCGCACAGTTACATATCATTAACCCTCCAAGCACAAAAATTATTTTCTCATTATTAGTTGAAAAGGTAAAATTAAGCTGACTAGACAGTAAAGGAACAAACTACAATTAATTACCTTCATTTATTACAGTCATTATTTTAAACTTATTTTTACTTGGAGACGGAGAGATGAAAACATCTAAATTAAAAGTTTGGTTTTGCTAAATCTGAGGTGAGGAGACTTTTCCAAGGAGCTTGTCTACCAGCTGGGGAGACCATGGGGCCATGTGAGGAGGTTTGCTTATTCTCGTCCCCTTCTGTCTGTCACCAGTGGAGGGTGACCTGCAGGAAGGAAGGCTTTTGTTTGGCCCAGAGCAGCTATGCTCATTCACGCCTCTTGGAAGCGGCCATCTGGGGACGAAAGAGACTGACACCCCAGTGATGGAGCTTATGAGACTTCATGTCGCTGAGCCACCATTTTCACTCCTAGGTGGGGACAGCCCCTGGGGCTGAGATGCCATGTGTGTGGGGGAGGGCAAGAGAGTGACCAATTCCCAGTGGATTATATGTGTCTACCTGGACCTGAGGGACCTGAGGAGTTCTCTTGCCACCCTCCCAGGATCTGAGGCGCTCATGTGACTATGACCATGGCCGTCTTCTAGGAGCATGGGGAGGGGACCAAGATGCCACTCGCCGGGAAACATTTTAAATGATCACCTGAGTCCACACAATCATTTCGTCATCCAGTAAATAGTTTGTGAGTGCCTACAGCCTGCCGGGTGGCCGTCTGGATGTCAACCCAGGGAAGGCCACAGCTGGTGGTCATCTCTGTCTGTCTTGGTGTGGGGGTCAACAAGTGTTCAATAAACAAAAGGACTTCCCAGAGAAGATAGGGACACCTTTCCACTTGGCCCTCTGCAGGTGCCCTTGGGCAGCACTTACTGTATGTCAGGCTCAGGTGAGGCTGGGGATGGGCCAGAGATGGTGAGACACTGTCCCTGTCACCCAGGGAAGCCCAAGTAACAAGTCCCTTCACTGAGAGACTGTCTGGAGCCCCATCAGGTACCCAAGGGAGGACTGATGGGCCCTTCCAGAACCTCTCCATGTTTGCTGAATTTGACACACCTGTCCCCATAACAGCCATAGTCATCTCTCCTGCCATCTGCATGTCTTTGTGTCCCCTGCCAAGCCACAGCATCTCTGTCTCCATGTTAGGGGGTCCCTGTGCCTGCTTGACCAAGAGCTCATGGCAGAAGTGATTATGGGAACAGTACCAAGGGTGGCCCTAAGCCTGCCTGGTGGCTCATCTCATGCCACATCCTACTGGCCTGAGCCTGTCCTGCTGGGAGAAGCCATACCAGGTGGATGCCCAGGTGTCCATGGACACTACCAGAGGGCTGAGACCAAGAGCTGTGGGCACATAGGACCAGATGGGAGTTGGAACCACATCACACATCTGACCCCGCCAATGGATTGTAAGGCAGGAACCACCCCCTGAGAGACACCAAGAGGACCCTGCAGAACCGTGAGCCCTCGTGCTAAGGGGTTGTTTTCAGCTTCTCCATTTGGGGTCTGTAGTTACCCCACCTTAGCCCAGTGCCCTTGGCCTTTGTAGAGTTGGGATCTTATCACAGTGTTCTTTCGGCTGGTTAGTCCTCAGACCCATGTCTCCAGGCAAGCATGGGTTCCTCCCTCCAGCTCCAGAGGGACAGCTGGGTGGCTGGGGCACAGATCCTCCCAAGCTGCCTGTGGAGACCCAGGCAAGACCTTTGAATGGCTTCTCTTGAGATCATTGAAGGGAGTCAACAGCAGATCCAGCATCCATTTTGGGGTGAAGAGCAAAGAGGTAGTTAGCTTGGCAGGAACAGGAAACTAGTCTTGCTGTCTCTTGCAGGTAGCCAGGCAGGGAGGGCAGGTGCCTCACCGCTGTGACACCCCCAGCCTCACAGTGATTTGTTCAATGAGCAAATGACTCAACCCACAGTTGTGGCTTGAGTCAGTTACCCTCTGAGCTTAAAGAGATGGGCTGTGACACTTGGCTATAGCCATGTGGGTTTGGGGCACCCCGTGCTTAGAGATATGAAGTATCATGGCTTACTATGTTCCGGATCCTTCTCTGTAGACTTAAGCCAAAGTTACCCAGGAGTCCACCCTGGTACTCCCCACTTGTAGGTGAAAGAGGGCTGGGATGTCCCTTCCTCTGTCCATGTCCATATGCCACCATCCTGGTGGTGGGCAGTCAGACCAGAGTGTGCCCAGCAGGTGACAGGGAGAGCAGACAAAGCCCGGGTGCTGAGAGGATTGCCGTCACCATCACCATTTACGGAGCAGCCAGATTGCAAAGGGAGGACTGTCACTGCTTTCCTTATCACCTGCAGTGACTCTGCCTGGGCACCCCCATGGACTCACACTCAACTTGTGGTGATCACATGGCTTTTTCCTGGTACTTCCATCGCAGGGGAAGAGCCTGTAGTTATCCCTGTGGGGAAACCGAGGTGCCGAGAGGAGGAAGCTATTGTCCATTGAGGGCTAAGTCTGGACCTGAGGCAGTGAGAGAATGGGAGGGGCTATGAGCGCTGGGTCTCAGGAGGCTGGAAGGACCCCCTGGGCCAGGGCCACCCCTAGCACTAGACCTCTTCCCGCCTTGGGAAGCTGGCACTCCACTGTGCCCTCTGCCTGGATATTCTTCCCAGTACCACATTAGCTCATGTGCCCTCTCAGATCTGAGGTCCTCAGGAGCAGCCTGCCCACCCCACACCTAGCAAAACACCCTTCTTCTGAAGTTAGAGGTACCAGAGAGCTCAGGCCCTGAGCGTGCCGTGACTTTGACCATGACTGTAAGTGAGTGGGAGTCATGAGAGGCTATAGAGTGGAGGAGGAAGCAAGAGACAAGAGTTGCTGGCCTCCAAAGGTAACAGGGACCATATTTGACCACTCTGAGCCCCTGTTCTCCCTACCCAGTGCTGCCTGGCCCTCCGCTGCCTACAGACCTCCTGCTCTGCATCTGCCTTCCGCCTCTCCCCCTGTAAGCGGCCATGGAACCCAGGCCTGTTCTTCTCCCCACTGTCTGGCAACGCCACCCCTTGCTCCCCAGCAAGGATGTGGCCTTCCCTTTATAAGTAGGGAAAGGGCCACATGCAGCCCTAACAAGCAGGCAAGACCAAGAGGAGTGGCCTCTGACCATTGAGACTGTCCTCTTACCTGGAAGGACCTGTGGCGGGTGAGCGTGGGCTCTGGAGCCAGGTCGGTAAGGGCTTGCTTCCCAGCATGGCTTCATCTTGCCTCTGAGACCTTGGGCAAGTCACTTAATCTCTGTGGGCCTCTGCTTCCTCTACTTTTATTTTTTAAAATATTTTATTTTTATTTATTTATTTATTTGACAGAGAAAGAGGGGGAGAGAAACTGCAAACAAACTCTTGTGCATCTGGTTAACATGGGTCCTGGGGAATCGAACCCAGGTCCTTTGGCTTTGCAGGAAAACGCCTTAACTGCTAAGCCATCCCTCCAGCCCTCTCTACTTTTTGTTGTTGTTGTTTAATTATATTTATTTATTTGAGACTGACAGACAGAGAGAGAAAAAGGCAGAGAAAGAGAGAGAGTGGGCGTGCCAGGGCCTCCAGTCACTGCAAAAAAACTCCAGATGCATGTGCTACCTTGTGCAAATGGCTTACATGGGTCCTGGGGAATCCAGCCTCGAACCGGGGTCCTTAGGCTTCACAGGCAAGCACTTAACCACTAAGCCATCTCTCCAGATCCCCCCACCCACACACTTTTAAATGAAGAGAGTAATCACGGCCACCACATGAGAGCTAATGAGTTGCTACTTGGGAAACCTGTCATGTGGACATGTACAGGGACAGTAGAGGACCAGAGAAGACCAGCCCTATCACACTTAGGCCATCCACGAGCCCCATGAGGCAGTCCCTGCCCCCAACTCTCACCCATTTCTTGGGTGAGCTAACTGAGGCCCACCCACAGCCTACAATGATGAGGCGTGAATCCAGTCTGGGGACAGTAGTCACTGAGCCTTCCGGTTCAATGAGGCAAGGGAGGAATGGCTGGCTCACCCCCTGTGGACATTTGAATGGGTTCAGAAAGGGCATGGCAGTTGCCCAGGCCCACACTGTTACGCCCATGTGGTCTCAGCTTGGAGGACTCAGCAGGTCCCTCCAGGTGCAGGCAGAGCTAGGAGGTTCTCCATTCTGGACCTGGCATCTGAGGTGACGATCTGTAGATGCTCAAGGCTGCAGAGGGCCTGGTCACTCAGCCAGACCTGAGTCACTCAGAGGTGTCGTTGCCCAACTGTTGGCTTGGGCACAGTGTGACAGGAAAGCTCATCAAGGTGAGATTCAAACCCAAGGGCTACATGCTCAGCCCAGACATAGCACATACTAAGTGCTCAGTAAACTGGGCACCACCTTCAATATGAGTCAGATGTGGCAAGATGCAACACCCCTCCCTCCTTGTCACCTCAACATGCCAGTGTGCCCTCCATGACCCTCCTCCAATGACGTCATCACATGAGCTGGGAGACTGCTCACCTGCTCCTCCTTCTGGATGTCCTGTTGAAACCCAGCCTGTCACACCGTGTTACAACCAAATTAAGAACCCGCAGCCATCCTCTTCCCTCGCTCTCCTCTGCCTTATCAAGTCAATTATTAATGCTCCTGCCCCCGGTGAAGCCGTTATTCTCATTAGAAATAACGTCATCTAAAGAAGGATATTGACTGGGTTTGTTTTTTTTTTTTTTAATCTCAGAATCACAGACGTGCGCCACATATTTAGATGGTGTTCCCTTTAACTAGAATTCTTGTGCTTTATTTTGATATTATTGATCTTTCTGACGTGAATTGCTTTTTTGGCCTTGTGTGAGCATTGTAAGCTTTCCGCCGGGCAGAGGAATGGGCTGGGCCAGGCCTGGCCGGCTGTGAAGAGCGATCGCCTGGGCCGCGTGTGGCGGGGACATTCCCGCACATTTAACAGCGATTAGTCTGAGCCGACGCCGTGGTAGACTTGCACGTATGAAAATTTACAAGCCTTTTAATGGACTGCATTGTAGAAAGCGGAGCAGGCCAGGCAGCGGGCAGATGAGGCCGCCGGGCTGGCATCCATCTCAGGCCTCAACTCCCAGAGGCCTCCCCCTGGTCAGCCCATGGAGGTGGAAGCTACTGGAACAGCAGCTCACCGAGTCCAGCAGGGGCTGCGTGGACAACCACACAGCCTCACATTCAGCTGCTCAGTCGTTGCTAATTGAGCGCCTACTGTGGCCCAGCGCAGTACCCAGGGCTGCAGACAGACCCCTCACAGGCCCATCACCTGGTGCGGTGCACAAGGAGCTGGGTTCACAGGGTAGCCCTGTTCTTAGCCAGGTTACTACTGTCTGAAGTGGGGGTAGGCACAGTGCCTGCCCCCCTCCAGGGAGGTGGGGTGGATACACACAGATAAAGGCAGTTGGGGATCTGATTCTCCTGACATTCTCCCAGGCCTTACCAGAACAGAATGTTCTAGACTCATAGTTCAACCTCTCTGTGGGCCATAACTGTGTAAGTTCCTAAGGTTCCTCCTGTAGCCCACACTGATTCCCACCAACTTTTCCTTGTGAAGAGCGCTCCTTCCCTCCATCGGCTCCCCAAAACACATGCCTGCTTCCCTTCCCTGCCTTGCTCAGAACTAGTTCAGCAGCATTGATTTGGCACCTGCTGTATGCCAGGATGAGTGATCAGCTACAGTACCTTTCCAGCCATCTTGGTGCCTGTGGCCCCCTGGGAGATAAGCAGACATGCCCACAACCCCAGAACCAATAATGCCCCCACTATGACTGGGGTTCATGTGGCTGGGGGGTGGCCTGGGAGAAACTCAACCCACCTTCCAACCCTATCATTCCGACACTATTCCTTGGGCTCCTAATGTGTGCAGGCCCCATGCAGGGCACCAGGCACACAGGGGATGAGAAAGACAGCCTGTGAGGGTCAGAAAAGTGCCAGGAGAAAAAGAACTTCGAGGAGGAAAGACTATCTGGATCAATTTCAGAGCATGGATGCTTGGCCCTGTGTTTCTGGCCTATGTGAGAGGCAGACCATTGTCACAGAAGGGCATGGGACAGAATAAAGCTGCTTGCTTCATGGTGGGCAGCAAGTATAGAGACAAAAAGGACTAGGGGTGTGGCCCCCAAGTGACCTCCAGTGAGGCTGTTCTGAGCCCGCCAATGGATGAGCCATGGGCAAGGTCAGAGCCCTTGGAATCCACCACTTATGATGCCCCTGGCCCTGAGCTCTGCTGCCTCGGGTGCCGGGTCTTCCACATGTGAGTTGTATTTTCTTTCTTTCTTTCTTTCTTTTGGTAAGCCCAACAGAGTGGCCTTTATTTTTTTTTTTTTAATGAGAAAGAGAGAAAATTGGAGCACCAGGGCCTCAGCCACTGTAATCGAACTCCAGATGTGTGTGCCACCTTGTGTGCATGTGTGACTTTGCACACTTGTGTCACCTTTTGTGTGTCTGGCTTACATGGAACCTGGAGAGTGAACATGGATCCTTAGGCTTTACAGGCAAATGCCTTAACCACTAAGCCATCTCTCCAGCCCTGGTTTGTTTGTTTGTTTGTTTGTTTGTTTCTTGAAGTAGGGTCTCACTGTAGCCCAGGTTGACCTGGAACTCACTCTGTTGCCCAAGCTGGTCCTGAACTCACAGTGATCCTCCTACGTCAGCCTGCCAAGTGCTGAGACTAATGGCTTGCGCCACCACCCCTGACTCAGAGCATGGTGTGGAATGTACAAGGTGGCACATATATCTAGAGTTTGGTTGCAGTGGCTAGAGGCCCTGACATGCCCATTCTTTCTATCTGCCTCTTCCTCTTTCTCTTCCTCTCCCTCCCTCTCTCTCTCTCTCAAATAAATGAATACATAGAAATATTTATAGAAATAAAAGAAAGCCGGGTGTGGTGGCGCATGCCTTTAATCCCAGCATCCAAGAGGCAGAGGTAGGAGGATCACTGTGAGTTTGAGGCCGTCCTGAGAATACAAAGTGAATTCCAGGTCAGCCTGGGCTGGAATGAGACCCTACCTCGGGGGGAAAAAAAAAAGAAAAAGAAAAGAAAAGAAAAACGTCAGTTTCCTCAGCTGCTACAGGCTAACCCCCATTACATCCCCATACACAATCCTCCTACCAAGTGATAGAGGTACAAAGGCACAGTTGAGGTTAGGGGCCAGCAAGCAGTGGCCCTTGGGGCAACATCTGCTTTTGTAAATAAAGTTTTATCAGAACACCCCATGCTCATGGCTACCTGTCCCATGACATAACTGAGCAGCTACCACAGTACCAGGGTGGACCTTAAAACTTTTGGGCACCTTGTGAAAAGTTGCTAATCCTTGCTTTTAGCAATGGCAGACATGTGATCACTTCATTCCTTCACGCGTTCATTCATCCATCTGCTCAGCAGATATTTCCAGGGTCCCGATTACACACTAGGCATTATTACAAGTTCTGGGCCAAATCAGACAGCAGAACTCTGGTTCCTTCCCAGGGCTAGCCTTCGGCTAGGAAGACGGGCGGAGCTCAGCCGCTGACATACGAGTCAGTGGTTACTGTGTGAGCAGGGCTGTGCTGGGAGCTCCCTGGGTCCGTGAAAGCCTTCTGAGAGCCAGGGAAGGCTTCCACAGGAGGGGACCCTTCTCCACAGCAAGAAAGGGGGCAGTCTAGCCATCCCGAGGCTGGATTGCCATCCCACATGAAAGGAACAGCCCTGAGGCAGGAAGCAGGCCAGAATTGCGAGCCCTGTGTCCCCAGGTCCTGTGCTGCTCCCCCAGACTTCCCTTGGCATACAGACCCCCACAGAGGCCACCCTAAAATCCTCTCTATCCCCTTGCTTGGCCAAGAGCCCACAGTGCAGAAAAGGGTTCTCAAAATATGTCCTCCCTGAGATTTTTTTATTGTATTGTATTGTATTGTATTGTATCGTGGTTTTTCAAGGCAGTCTCTCGCTGCAGCCCAGGCTAACCTGGAATCCACTATGTAGTCTCCAGGTGGCCTCGAACTCATGGTAATCCTCCAACCTCTGCCTCCCAAATGCTGGGATTAAAGGCGTGTGCCACCATGCGCAGCTTCCCTGAGATTTTATAAGCTGCTGCTCTGGAATGAAATCTTTCCTCACACACTCATAACACAAGACCAAAAGCGAGCAGAGAGTAAAGACAGCTGGGTCCCACTCCCCAAGACAGGACAGGACAGGACAGGGGTCATCTCCCTAGCAACTGTCGAGTGTCACACTGAGGGCTGGCGACCTGATATTTGAGATGCTGTGGAATCTTCTAGAGAGCCCACGGGGAAGATACTAGTTCTCCCACCAAGGGTAAACTGAGATGTAGAGAAACTGAGGTGCTGAGAAACGTCCCCGCTTTGACTTAGAAGTGGCAGAGCTCGTTCTTGAGCTAGGGTCTGTGGTAGGCATCAGAGCAATAGTGATATCGTGCACGATGGGGTCAAAGTGTGGCCTAGAGCCGGCCAGTGGGGGCGCAGGGCTCTGCTCCACTCAACAGAGTAGTTCCCCCAGTCCCCCTAGCTCGTGTGTGGATGAGAAAGGAGGAAGTGTCGCTTCTGTCTACAGGGGAGGAGAGACGGGGGGCAGTGTGCTCGGCCCTGTCTATTGCTTAGCTGTGACAGAGCACCTCCCCTGCTGTTGGGAGCAGGACACAGCCCGAAAACAGCCCCTGGAGTATGTTTGGACAAAGGCCTGGGAAGTGGACCCCAAGGGGTCTTCCAGGCCCAGGGAACACCAGCACAGGGGTGAGGAGCATGGTCATAGTAGGGTTACAAAGCTCCTACTAAGGGTCACATTCTGTGACAGGCTGTGAGGGAAGAGAGGAGCTGTGTCCATCAGGGATGCTGAGCCCACCACGCGAGTCTGAAGCCCACTGAGACAAACGCAGATACACAGTGGCCATCCCGGGTGCGCCAAGGAGGGTGTAGTTGGTTCTAGGCAGGCAAGCCAACAGGGAAGGCTTCCTGGAGGAGGTGAGCTCCCAGCAGGATGGAGAATGTGGGGAAACGGGCCATGGCAGGAGCACAGGCCTTCTTCTGCACAGCCCTGTGTTCCGGCCTCAGTTTGGTCACTGGTTCGATGATGTTGGACAAATTATTTCTGAGCCTCAGCTTCCTTGACACTAAATGGGTGCCTGCTGTGTAGGTTTACTGGGAAGAGATGAGAGGCATGCATGGGAGGCCGGAGATGGAAAGTAATTGTTCTGTGACAGACTTTCCTGGAGCAAAGGGGCTGAGAATACATTGGGGCCGGGTACCAGAACCCCAGGAAAGCCAAGATGGGCACACTTTGAAACAGCTCGTGGAGCATTCCTAGGCCCACTGAAGAGAGTGACGTGAGGACTCACAGCTGGGAGGTGGGATGAGCACCCAGCAACCTCAGCGTACCCGGATGGGCTCTGTCTGTGAGGCACGCGACTCCACATGGGCGCTCTGCTTGGGTGCAGAGTATCTCAAAGATACCTCCAAACCACAGGCCACAGCCGGACAGGAGAGAGTTCAAGCCAGGCTTGGTGCCACATGCCTGCCATCCCAGCACTAGGGAGGCAGAGGCTGGAGGGTCACAAGTTCAAGGCCAGCCTGGGCCACATAGCAAGACCCTGTTCCAATAGAGGGGTTAGAGAGGGACAGAGAGCTCGAGCCCCCGATAGACCCTCCCTCCATCTGTGACACCTGGGTTCCAACTCCAGCGCCCCTCGCTCAGCAGCTCCAAGCTATGCGCTAATGCTCTGTTATGTCCTCCAAAGGAGTTGTCAAAAACATGGCCACCTAAAAGCAACAAGAGCCTTCCACCACCCAAGGCCAAGTAGGGTCACTGTGTCTACCTCCACTGACAGACTTGCCCCAAGTCACATGAGATGGAGCGCTGAGGTGGCACCGGGCTTCTGCTCCCTTCGCTTAGAATGTTTGATCTCCCTTGAGTCCCCTGGTAAAGGCTCACCTGTCCTTCCAGGGTCCCCCCGTGAGGCCTCGGAGTCAGATTTCCTGACCATCTGCCGAGTGATCGTTGGTGCCCCTGAATGACAGGTGCCGGCCACCATGACTACTCCTGAACCTGCATGACCAGTAGTTTCCTTTGCTCCCACATTCACTCCCACCAACAACCCACGTGGGCTCTCCTGCCACCCACTCTGCCCTCCCTTCTTGCTCGCTTCACCTGTTTCCATGCTTCCTTGGAAACTCACTCTCCCCATCCCAAGGCCTTTGCTGGACCGTCTGCCCGAGGCCTCCTCCCCACCCACTGTGCCACTGGATGCCAGGTTCTCAGCGTAGGCACTGTGATACTCGGGACCACGGTGGTTCTTTGCCACAGGGCTGTCCTGAGCCTTGGAGGGTGTCCAGCAGCATGGCTGGAAGTGCCCACTAACACCAGTAACATGTCCCTCGGTCACAGCCAGAAATGGCTGCAGACATCGCCAGTCACCCCTCTGGGGGAGTCGTCAGGAGTCTGACACCTATGCCCCCTCCACAGCCCTGGCTTCATGTCACTTCCTCAGAAAGCCCCCATGACCTCCCACGTTCAGCCAGCCCCCAGCCCCCGGCCCTGTCCACCCACGGGACCCTACGCAGAGCTCATCACAGTTGTCTGTTCCGTGTGACTGCCTAATCATTTGAGTCATACTTGTCCCTCCAAGGAAGGTGTTCACACCTTGGGGAGTCTTGGTTCCCTATATAACAGGTGCTGATGGAGTATTTATGAAGTGACTGTTGACATGGAATAAGTTGGCAAGCATGGTTCTAGATGCTGAGGTGGGGTTTACTGAGTGACCATTGACATGTGATAAGTTGGCAAACGTGGTTCTAGATGCTGCTGTGTTCCAGGCAGCATTCTGAGCACTTGTCAGGTTTCCGTGCAGTCTTCCTGTGACCAGGGCTACTGCTGTTGTCACCAGTTTACAAACAAGGTCTGGGGCACAGAGAGGTTGGGCAACTTGCCCGAGGTCACACAGCTAATTCTGGCTCCCAGTTACCCCAGCAGCTAGGGGTCGACTCCCTCTCCTTATTCTAGGCATCGCGTGCTTCTCACCACATGCCCTGTCCACAGGGCAGGGACACTCTGACGATTTAATCAGTCAATTATAATAATATTTTTCTCTCCAAATGTTTAAGAGGAAAAAAAAAAGTTGGCACGCTAAGGTACAGTCATGGCTCCGAGGCTGAGCTGACATCAGTTATTAATTAGGTCATTATGCATTCCACGGTGATAATTGCTTTGCTGCGGAGTCACCAAGCATGAAACGGACCCGGCACAGAAATGCAATCTATCACTGAGGAACCGCAGCCGGGGCGCGTTCTCTCACCTTGAGCCCAGCGCGCGCTGAGTGGGAAGCAAAAAAGAAATTAATGATACGTCGATAGGCAGTAGCAAGCCAGACCCTTCCCTCATCCCAGCCCCAGGAGCAGGATTCAGTGCCTCTCCGGGGAGAGCGTCGGAGCAGAGTTTGTTTGTGAAAGCGGCCATTTGCCTCGGAGCCCTGACTGGCGGAGCTGTCCTCATCACCTTGTTGTTCAGGGGGAAGAAGATGCCCGTCTCCTCCATGTGCTTGTCTGGTCTGTTGTTTTTGGTGAGACTGAGGTGAGGGAGCAGCAGGGGCAGCCTCTCCACCCACGTTCTGTGCCCACCAAGCTTCCGTCCCTGGCCTTGGTGGGGAAGGAAGGAACCCTCACATGTCCTAGGGCTGCCAAGTGAGAGGTGTCTGTAGTAAGGGCAGCTACGAGTCAATTTTTTTAAATTATTTATTTATTTATTTGAGAGCGACAGACACAGAGAGAAAGACAGATAGAGGGAGAGAGAGAGAATGGGCGCGCCAGGGCTTCCAGCCTCTGCAAACGAACTCCAGACGCGTGCGCCCCCTTGTGCATCTGGCTAACGTGGGACCTGGGGAACCGAGCCTCGAACCGGGGTCCTTAGGCTTCACAGGCAAGCGCTTAACCGCTAAGCCATCTCTCCAGCCCACAAGTCAATTTTTAATATATATATATATTTTTTAATATATATTTTTAAATGTGTATGTTGATGGGTGCAGGTGTCCAGATGCATGCTCCACATTGTGGATACTGGGGACTTGAACCCAGGTTTGCAAGCACCTGTAACCACTGAGCCTTCTCCTCAGTTCCCTGGAAGTCCATCTCAAGAGAAGAAAGAAAAGAGGGAGGGAAGGAGGGAAAGAAAGAGGAAAGGAAGGAAGGAAGGAGGGAGGAGAGCTGATCAGCATCTTGGCTGTGATGTTGTAGGGTATCCACTATATGCTAGGTGCACTGGTGCATTCCATTTTGATCACAGTTCTGTGAGGTAGATATCAATATGCTGCCTATTTCATAGGTAAAGAAACTGAGGCTCATCAAGGATCAAGGTGAATTGCCTTCAGTTCCACAGCTAGTGATGGAACTGTGATTTGAGCCCAGGCTTATGAGAGCTAAGCAAGTACAGGTGGGCTCTCAGGGGCAGGACAAACGACCAGAACCATCCAGAACCAAAACTGACATGTCCCCACCAGGGCAAGGTCCTCCTGCTGCCCTTCTCCAGACTGGCTTTCTCGGCTTCCGCATATTTCCTGGGTGGCAGCAAGCCCAAATTCCTGGTCACTCAAGCTAAGAACCTGCAAGCGTCGAAGTTAACCAGATCCCAGTTCAAATTCCCGAGGTGACACTTATCCCCAGCCTAGCTTGAGGTCAGAGTAGGCCCGGACTGGTCAGCTGCTGTGAGGAAGTTACTGCAGCCCGAACCTGGTGGCTGCGGTGACCTCGGGGGAGGGAGGAGGAGAGGGCACAGATGAGCAGCCTGGCCCTCAGCCCTGTCCGCCTCATATCGATCTCGTCTGCCTGGCATGGAAGCTTCTGAACAATTGGCTGGGAGCGTCTTCCGACGGCCCCCAGCCTCCCCGCGCCACGTCTTCTCCTCCCACGCAGGCTTCGGGGCCGGGCTCACCTGCAGCTTTCTGAAGGCTTTTGGGGTTTGTCCCTCTGGAAGAAGGAAGAAGGAATGGTGGCATGAGTCTCAGTCAGGAGAAGCTGACAGGCAGTTAGTTACCTCCGTGTCTAAAAAGCCATGAAGTGGGTAGATGTCACTGAGCCCCATAATGGGAAGAGGCCAGTAGTTGTTGGGGGCCACCCTGGTGGCCTGTTGAGTGGCTCAAGGGGCTGGGCTACCAGGGCTCTGTGGATAAAGTGCTTACCGTGAAAGTGTGGGGAGCCAGAGTTCAGGTTCCCCAGAAGCCATGTAAATACCAGCTGGGTATGGCAGCACGCCTCTCGGCTCTTGGGGCTCAGAGACCAGAGATTCCTTGAGCAGGCTGGCTAGCTAGACTGTCCATCCAGATCAGCTGGCCCTGGGTTCAAGCGAGAGGCCCTGTCACAGTAAAATGAGGTGGAGAGCAATTGAGGAAGACACACACACACGTGAACATGTGGATACACACACGCACAAATACCACAGGGTCACATGCAGAATGACTCCATAGGTATGCTTTACCCAGAAGTAAGGTCTGAAGAGGGCCACACTCCTAAAAAGAACTTGCCCACTAGGGTCAAGTTCTTATGCCGTCTTGTTTTTTGGTTGGTTTTATTTTTGTATTTTATTTATTTATTTATTTATTTATGAACTCCAGATCCATGTGCCACCCTGTGGCATCTGGCTTACATGGGTCCTGGGAATTGAACCTGAGTCCTTTGGTTTTGCAGGCAAATGCCTTAACCACTAAGCCATCTTGCAGTCTGTTTTTTTTTTTAATATTTTTATTTATTTATTTGCAAGCAGAGAGAAAGAAGAAGAAAGAGAGAGAGATTGGGTGCCAGGGCCTCCAGCCACTGCAAACAAACTCCAGATGCATGTGCCACTTTGTGCATCCAGCTTTACATGGGTACTGGGGCATTGAACCCTGGGTCGGTAGACTTTGAAGGCAAGCGTCTTAACCACTGGGCCATCTCTCCAGTCCGCCATCTTCTTTTATTCTTACATGTGATTGGGCTGTTCTTTCTTTCTATCCCTCCCTCCCTCCCTCCCTCTCTCTCTCTCTCTCTCTCTCTTTCACACACACACACACACACACACACACACAGGGAGAAAGGGTTTTGAGAGAGGGGGAGGTTCTCTGTGAAAGGAGTACCCACCAAGGGGCCTTGTTCCAATGGAGTTTATTTCCATTCTAAACAAGGTGGCTGCCAAAACTTCAGGAAGGCTTCCCACACTGGCTCCACCCTTTGGGCAGATCTTGGAGAGACAGTTGGCCTGTCACCTGAAATGTCTCCTCACACTCTGGAGACTCCATTCCCTCTGGCACAGCCTCTTGGGACGTTAGTCTCTCAAGCCAACTGCTCACCGCGGGAAGGAGTGGGGCCTTCCATGTCAAGAGTTCCTGCTCTCGAGCCACACAGTGGGAAGACCCTGAAACTTTGGAAAACATATGAAGCCATGTTTTCCCAGTTGCACTTTCCTTGCTGGCTGGGCGAAGACATAGTCGTTCATCATTTGGGCAAATATTTATTGGGCTTCTCCTACATGCCAGATGCTGTTCTAAGCAGTGAGCAGAGCGCTCTAGCCGGGCGTGGCGGGTCGATAGCAGTATCACCTGCTGGCCGCTGAGACCCTCTCACTTTGACGACACCAGGCCAGCTTCTGTCCCTTCCTTATCCCATTAGCCCTGATGGACATAGGGCTGAGGTCTTTGTGTGTTTGTTTTTGTTTGATTGTTCGTGTTATGCTCTTGTGTATGTTCACGTGCGTGTCTGTGCGGGTGGGTGTGATCGCGTGCATACTGTGTCACGCACGTGATATCAGTCCTCGCCGTCCATCCTGTTTGAGACAAGGTCCGGCTTACAAGCTTCTTGGATTCTGCGATCTTCTCCTCCATCTCGCTACAAGTGCACTAAGATTATAGACACGTGCTACAGCGTCTGGTTTCCTGTGGGCTCTAGGGGTCTGAACCCACACTTGTGCAGAAAGCTCTTTTTCCCACTGAGCTATATTTCTAGCTCCATGATTGTTTTTTTCAGACAGGGTCTCATGTAGCCCAGGCTGACTTCAAACTCATTGGGTAGCCAAGGTTAGCTGATCCTCCTACCTCAATCTTCCATATCCTGGGATTACAGGCATGAGCCATTACGCAGATTATAACCTGTGGGTCTATTCCCATAGCTCACTGTCTGTCTTTATAAATAAAGCTTTATTGGAAGACAGTCATGACCTATATATAGTCTCAGGCTATTTCAACATAAGGGGAGAAAACAGCAGCTATGACAGACACCAGATTGCCCAAAGGTGCTGAAAGTAATTCCTCTCTGGCCCTTCCCCAGGATATATTTGTCAACCTGTATTGCAGATCAGACTTAACAAATGTGAGTGGTCAAGTGTGACTTGGAGTACCTTTCAAAGTGTATCTTTCTGGCTGGGCATGGTGGCACATGCCTTTAAGAATCACAGCACTTGGGAGGCAGAGGCAGGAGGATCGCCATGGGTTCAAGGCCACCCTGAGACTACATAGTGAATTCCAGGTCAGCCTGGACTAGAGTGAAACCCTAACTCAAAAACCAAAAATGCAAAACAAAAAAGTAAAGTGTATCTTTCTGCCAGGCATGGTGGTGCACACCTTTAATCCTGGCACACAGGAGGCAGAGGTAG
The DNA here is from genome assembly GCF_020740685.1 of Jaculus jaculus. NCBI lineage: Eukaryota > Metazoa > Chordata > Mammalia > Rodentia > Dipodidae > Jaculus > Jaculus jaculus. The sequence continues at coordinate 23,026,622 of NC_059114.1, forward strand.
AAGGATCACCATGAGGCCACCATCAAGGCCACCCTGAGAATACACAATGAAATCTAGGACAGCCTGGGCTAGAGTGAGACCCTACCTCAAAAAGAAAAAAGAAAAGTGTATGTTTCTGTAATATTTTTGCCTTTCCCTCCCTTCCTCTCTTCCTTCCTTCCTTTCTTTATTAAGAAAAAAATCAAACATATAAAAGTAGAGAGAATAAAGTGTGAGCCACATGAATCCAATTCCCACATCTCCTTTCCCTTTAAAATTATACATATATATATACATACATACATATATATATATATATATGTGTGTGTGTGTGTATATATATATATATATATATATATATATATATATATACATACATACATATATATATTTGGCGCTGGAGAGATGGCTTAGCTGTTAAGGCTCTTGCAAAGCATAGGTCCCAGATTCAATTCTCCAGTACCAGCTTAAGTCAGATACACATGGTAACACATGCATCTGGAGTTAGTTTTTAGTAGCTTATAGGCTCTGGCATGTCCATCCTCTCCCTCCTCCCCACCCCCAAAATAACTAAAATATTTTATTTAAATTTTTTTTCACTCAACCCTAAAAATATTATTTATTTATTTGGAGAGAGAGACAGAAAGAAAGAGGCAGAAGGGGAGACAGAGAGAGAGAGAGATTGAGCACAGCAGAGCCTCCTACCACTGCAAACAAACTCCAGTGCATGTGCTACTTCGTGCATCTGACTTTATGTGGATACTGGGAAATAGAACCCAGGCCATCAGGCTTTGCAAGCAAGTACCTTTACCTGCTGAACCATCTTCTGAGCTTTCATTCAGGTTTTTTGAGATAGAGTCCTACACTGTCGCCTAGGCTGGCTTCTAACTCACAGCAATCCTCCTGACTCAGCGTCCTGAGGGCTGAGGTGACAGGCATGCACCTCTGGGCCTACCAACAGTAGTTTCTTTATATCACATATACAGGCAATGTTTCTGTCTGGCTTGTTAATAGTTTTTGCCTCTATGAGAATTCAGATAAGAGCCATATGTCATGACTCCTTGCTCTGCCTCTTTAAGAATGACCACTGGAGCCTGATGTAGTGATGCACACCTTTAATCCCAGCATTTAGGAGGCAGAAGTAGGAGGATTCCCATGAGTTCAAGGCCACCCTGACACTACACAATGAATTCCAGGTCAGCCTGGACTAGAGTGAGACCCTACCTCAAAAAACCAAAAGAGGAAGAATGACCAATGGCTGTAGTTAGAGTCTGAGACAAGGAGAAATCCTGTTTTTAAAACTGAAACAGTCTTGACGTCCCTCACACTAGAACATTTCCAAGCAAACTGAGCTAATTTAACAATATTATTTTCTAATGTTGCTGCCTCCTCTGTCCTGCCCCTGTGTGCACACATGCTTGCTGATGGCATACAGGTGACAGCAACTAAGATGTTTCCCTGAAGACATTGCTCTGATACCAGCTGAGTGGATCAAGGGCCAGCAGCACTGGCCTCAGGCCAAGCCAGTGACATTCATCTCTCTAGAACACTTGGAACATGCAGGTTTTGATACATCTGGGCTGTCCCCTTGGGTGATCATGGAGGCCACCTTGTCCCTCCTGACTAGAGCACTCACTTTGGTTCTGGACTGTTCTCCCAGTGGCCCATCCCATCCTCTGGGATGCCCAACTGTGTTTTCTCCTGCTTCCAGGATTACAGGCTAGTGCTGCGCTCCTTTGTGGGACCGAGTGGACCAAGCCTCGGCTGGAGCTATGGTTTTGCTGACTGCTGTCCCGAAAATGCTGTTGAACTTGTTCCTCTGTCCCTTGCACTTGGCAAGCAGGGGCAGTTGGATATAGAGTGTGACCAGTCAGGACAGTGGGTTCCAGAACAGGGCAGGAACACAAGCCTGACTGAGAATGAACCTGGTGTGGCTGCTTAGGACACCAAAGTCCCCTCCCCAGCACAGCAGGAAGTGTCAGTCAAACCTTGGCCTCGGAAAATTACCATCGACCACAGATGTAGTGATATCCAAGTTGAGCTGAGTCACACAGTTACCCCCCCCCCCGCAAGGTGCACACACCTGGTCATGCATGCGTGTCCCTCCACACAAGCCCCTCCTGTCACTTGCTTCCGTCCTGAGAGTCGTGACAGCTGCCATGGGGCTTCACGAAGACTTACTGTCTTTGAGAAGTAGAAACAAATGGGGGTCCCCATCCAGGCATCCCTCCCTAAATAGAGCATCTTCTCCCTGCAAAGTGTGGGAAAACAGGGCAGTATTCACATCTGTTGAAGACCAACCATGATTGCTGAATTCCATCAGGTCCAAGTTGGGCTGTATGAAAAGGCAATGGGGAAGAGAGGGAGAAAAACGACAGGTTTTCTTAAACCCTGTGCTGTTGGTGCTTGGATGAGTTGCTCTCCAATCGCTGTATTGAAGTAACTCAGGGAAGGAAGGGTTTATTTTGGTTTACGGTTCCAGGGAGCACGGTCCATCGTGGTAGCAAAAGCACGGTAGCAGGAGTGGGAAGCCAGCTGATCACATCCACAGTCAAGAAGAAAGATCAGGGCTGCAGAGATGGCCTAGTGGTGCTTGCTTGCAAAGCCTAAGGACCCAGGTTCGACTCCCCAGTACCCACCTAAGCCAGATGCACAAGGTGGCACAAGCATGCCCATTCCCCCTCTCCCTCTCCCACCTCTCTCTCTCTCTCTCTCTCTCTCTCTCTCTCTCTCACTTGTTCTCTTCCTCTTTCTCTCTCTCTCTCTCTCTCTCTCTCTCTCTCTCTCTCTCTCTCTCACTTGTTCTCTTCCTCTTTCTCTCTCTCTCTCTCTCTCTCTCTCTCTCTCTCTCTCTCTCACTTGTTCTCTTCCTCTTTAGTAAATAAATTATAAAAAGGATTTGGGGCCAGGTTATAAAACCTTGAGGCCTGTTTTTGGTGACACTTCCTCGAGCAAGCCTCCACCTCCTAAAAGTCCCACAGCCTTCCCAAACAGTGCCAACAGCTGGGAACCAAGTATTCAAATGCATGAGCTGGTTGGGGCATTTTATACTTAAACCATGACAGCACTGTTGAGAGAGAGGTGGCCAGATTTGGACTAAATGCACTGAAACTTTGGGTCAGGAGCTGGTGCTGGCTGCACATGCTCTTTTCTTTCTTTTATTTGTGTGTGTGTGTGTGTGTGTGTGTGTGTGTGTGTTGATACACCAAGGCCTCTTACCACTGCAAATGAATACCAGACATTTATGCTACTTTTTGCATCCTGCTTACATGAGTGGTTAGGAAATTGAACCCAGGCTGGCAGACTTCACGAAAAAGCACCTTTAACCCTTGAACCAGTCCCTGCCTTTTTTTTTTTTTTTTTCAATGCTGGGGATTAAACCCAGGGTCTTGTGCATGCTAGGCAAGTCCTCTGCCACTGAGCCACTTCCCTAACCCTTGCTAGACCAACTCTTTGTGATTGGGGACCAGGGAATGCACCTTTTTTTAAAAAAAATTATTTTACTTATGTATTATTTTCTTTCAAGCAGAGAGAGGGAGAATAGATGGGCATGTCAGGGCCTCTAGCTGCTGCAAACAAACTCCAGACACATGCGCCACTTTGTGCATCTGCCTTTATGTGCGTGCTGGGTAATCGAACCTAGGCGGGTCATTAGGCTTTGCAGGCAAGTGCCTTAACCACTGAACAATCTCTCCAACCACAGACAACACATCTTAAAGCAGGGAAGCCTCAGGTGTCCGCAGAGGCCATTAGATAGGTCAAATGACCAACAGGGATGTAAGACAGCAGGGAGGGGCGGGGAGCACCATGGACCACATAGGAGAGTGACCTCTGTCCAAATCAGGCAGATCATGACACTCGGGTCTTGCAGAGCATCATGAGGACTGAGAGGACCAACTGCAGAACCACACTGCTCATCCCTAAATCCTTCCTCCGCCAGCTTTGCCTTGTTGTGTGACCCTCGGCAAGTCTCTTGACTTCTCTGTGTCTTGATTTTCACATTTGGGATGTAGGACTGATATCAGGTTGGGGTGCCAGAAAGGTTCCTGACGTGAACCCCATCCTCAGTGACATGAGAGGCTTCAAGTCTGCCAGGGCGGGGGTGCTCGCTCACTGTGCTGTGAGCTCTGTGGGGTCCTGTCTCCACTCCCCTTCTACTGATCAGAAAGCCTCACCCTTCACCACGCCAGCAACCTCCTCCTGGAAGCCCTCCTCTGGCCAACACCCTGCAGAGTAAATTGTGCCCTTGCGCCCCTCTCCCCACCCCCCTCTGACTGTAGCACCCATGGGCTGATGAACATGTGCTTGATGATCATGGGGTGAACATCCGTTAAGGGTCATCGGTTTGCCTGGCCAGTGTGAAGCATACCTACATTGTCTCCTTGGTCCTCAGATGTGGGGACAGGTACAAAGCAGACACAAGACTGCCCAGGGCCCCAGAACAATGGAGAAAGCTGCTGGGATTCTGCCCTGGAGCCCCTCAGAGCCCTGAGACCCCAGCAGGCACAGCAGACAGAGCGGGTGCACACACAGGCGGCCACCTCTGGCTGATGCTCCCATGGGGCCGTCTCTAGCCACACTCCACAGAGACCTTGGAAAGGACACAGCTATATTTAAAAGCCTCGCTGAGGGTTGGGGGCCGGAGGGGGTGGTTCTTCTGTAACATTTGAGTGGCCACTTCTCTACTTAAAGGGCATGCGTGTTTTGCAGCTTTGCTTTTCTGGGATGGCATTTTGGAGAACTTTCCAGAATGGCATTGAGAGGGGAGACCCTTGCCACCTGGGATCCCTGCAGTCCTCCCAAGGCAAAGCCACCTCAGCATGTTACAGGGAGAACACAGGGCCAGCCCAGGCAGCAGCTGTGACGTGGTGCCCACAGCAGACCCCTGGACTCAGCCAGAGGCTCAAAGGGCACTAACGGGCAAGGGTGGGATGGAGAGACGGTCCCTGACGTCACTCACCCTCCCTCACACTCTTGCCATTGGCCATAGCCATTGAATTCCAGCTGTTTCCACCTCTCACTGGACAGGGCTGACTTCCAGTTCACCCTCGTGGTCTTCCAGCCATGTTTAACAGTGGACTGGGCTGGGCCATCGTCCTCTGTGCTATGAGATGCTGGCTGGGAATGGTGTTGCTCCTCTTTAGGTGAGGAAAGCAAAGACTGGCATTTGTGTTTTCAGCCGGCCGCCCTGTGACGCATGTTTGCCAAGCACTAGACATACTCTGCACCTCTTCTTTGCCTCACTGAATTGGTCCCCAACATCTCTGTGCATCACTGTCCCCACTCACACTTGGGGAGGCTGAGGGTCTACGAAGCGCATGGAAGCCATCAGGCCTGATTCTCCTGGCAACTTCTTTGAATCCTCTAGCATTTGTAGAGTACCAACCACACGCGCACCCCGCCCCCCTTCCTAACCCTTCTCTCCACGGAGCCCATCCGTCCCTCTATCCCGTCAGGACTTGGCTTCCATCAGAAATCTTCCAGTGCTCAGAGGGGCTCCATTCTCCAAGTCGAAGTGGACTGGGTGGGAAGGGCCTGGCTGGGAGGTTCGAGGAAAGGCAGCTGGCGGGCCATGCGAGGCAGCCTGCAGGAAGCAGGAGCAGGGCCAGGTTCTGTCCTCAAGGTCCCTACCCTGCCTGTCACCTACCTACAAAATTGCTCTTTCTAGGTGTGGAGTGGAGGGAGCTAATGGGCCTCAAGAAAAGTTTTGGGTTTTTAATGGGGTGGGGGCGTTCAGTTATTTTCAAGGTGGAGTCCTCACTTTAGCCCCAGCTGACCTGGAACCCACTCTGTATGGGGGGACAGGCCCCGCCCACACAGCAGGTGCGCCAGGCCTGGGTGGGGGGAGGTGGGCTACAGACCAGGCCTGTCCCAACAGACGGCCCAGCCAGCTCCAGGTGGTGGCTGCGGATGGAAGCGTGGGCCCGGGTGGCCAGATCCTCCGATTCCCCAGAGAAGCCAGCCACTTGGAAGGCTTGTCGTTTTTTTTTAATCCTGGCTCGCTCTCCATGCACATATTTACATATCCTCAGTACTTTACAGGATGTCATTTACATACCACAGTCAAATGCGCAAATCTGAAGTGTATGGCTTGACAAATTTTGACAGCTCCAATATTTTTAAAACACTAGAAGGTCCAAGAAAATAGGAGTATGGGTGTCCCCAGCCCATCCTTCGCATTACCGGTGAGTGAGTTGGGACCCAGGAACGCACACGTGCTGACTCACACACCGGCGCGCGCGTGACACTGCCCACGGGACAGGTATGGCTTTGTGGAGAACCAGATGACGTACGATGTCAAGCATGGGCTCTGGGACCTGGGTGCAAGTTCTATCGCATCGCTTGCTCTGTGACTTGCTGCTTCTCCACCTCTATCCTTGTTCTCGCTATTGGTGAACTGAGGAAGGTGGTGCTGGCCTCATAGGCCTGTTCACGGGAAGAGCACTCAGAGCATTAATACGTGCGTTAGGTTCAGTATTGTCTTTTAGTGTGTAGAGCCATTTTTTAAATTTTTTTATTCATTTTTTTAATTTATTTAGTTGAGAGTGACAGAGAGAGAGAGAGATTGAGAGAGAATGGGCACACCAGGTCCTCCAACCACTGCAAAGGAACTCCAGATGTGTGCGCCCCCTTGTGCATCTGGCTAATGTGGGTCATGGGGAAACTAGCTTCGAACCGGGGTCCTTAGGCTTCCCAGGCAAGCGCTTAACCGCTAAGCCATCTCTCCAGCCCTGGAGCCATTTTTTTTCCAGAGCAGTTTTAGGTTGAGAGCGAATTGGGAGTCAGAAGTATAGATTCCCATATCCCCCATAGCTCCCACTGGGTGTATCTTGTGTCCAGTGAATTGATGGCCTCTGTGCTGTGTTGCTTGGCACTGTGGGTTCTGACAGATGCATGATATCAAGAAAGAACAGCTCTGGGCTGGAGAGATGGCTTAGTAGTTAAGCGCTTGCCTGTGAAGCCTAAGGACCCCGGTTCGAGGCTCGATTCCCCAGAACCCACGTAAGCCAGATGCACAAGGGGGCGCACGCATCTGGAGTTCATGTGCGGTGGCAGGAGGCCCTGGCACGCCCATTCTCTCTCTCTCCCCCCACCTTTCTCTCTGTGTTGCTCTCAAATAAGTAAATAAAAGTTTTAAAAAATATTTTTTAAAAAAAAAAAAGAAAGAACAGCTCATTTTGCTGAGGGACAGGGGACATTACAAGGTGAACTTGAGACTATTCTAGTTTTCAAAAATGGAAGCCACCACAGCCACTTTTGGTGGTCAGGGTCATACAGACTCCAGCCCACATTGTCTGCCACATGGTTGGTTCTGCATGCGAAAACACCTGTCTGCCGATGACAATGTCTTCCCCTGCTGTGTGACTTGAAGCTACTGTCTCAAACTGTCTCTCATATAAGAGAGGGGCTGGGGAGATGGCTCAGCAGTTAAAGCCATGGGTTCAATTCCTCAGTACCCACGTAAGCCAGATGTAAAATCATGCAAGCGCCTGGTGTTTATTTGCAGCAACAAGAGGCCATAACCTACCCATACGCATGTGCAGATAAGTAAATAAAGCAAAAAAGAACTGTTTCCCACCCAGGGCTGCCCCAGGGAGCATTTGAGGGCTCCAATGTACTGTTCCCACGAAAAGTCTTTGTACACTATAAAAAACTGTGGGTAAAAATTGGAAGGTATTTTGATTGTAACTTCACACAGAATAACTGAGCTATTGGGGAAGGAGGGCTGGCCATCGGAGGCTAAGCCACAAGGACAGAAACCTAGGAGCTCGGTGGCCGTTGTCTGTGGATTATCCCCATGAGGTAGCTAGAGAGACAGATACACAGACAGACTGCCCCTTGGCAGCATCAGCATGATCAGGTCCCTCAGAGCGCCCACTTACAAGCTGTGTAGGTGGCATTGAAACCGGCCACATGCCAGTCAGCACAGAGCCACATTCATGGTGCCAGCAGTGCCCAAGAAAGAACCGTGGACATACACGCTTCGCAGCACCCATGACAGAGACTCCATCTTCCAGCCTCGTCCCCCAGGACTTCTATCCTGCCCTCCTCACTAGACAGGACTTTAACAATTAACTGATAGTATTCCAGCTCATTCTCTGAGCTGATGATGGATTTTTTTTTATTACCCCAAAGCAGAATTTATTTGTAAGACACTGAAGAAAGTCTCCTCTTCCTTTTATGCCAGGAGCTCTCAGAAGGGAAGCGAAATTGTGTATTTGCTGCTATTTAAAAAAAACAGCTTATACAATTTTAACAATAGAAAAATGATCTTTGTGCTTCAGCGCGTGGAAGCTTGCAGGAAAACAGGCAGCGCGTTCAGGTGGCTGGTGAATTACAAATGAGTGGTTCGCCTTTTGTTTTGAGTGACAAGCAATTTAAATTCAGTTTTACGTGGAGGCTGGGGGATTCCCCCCCCCCCTACACACCCCAGACAGAGAAAGAGATAGAGGGGAGAGGCAAAGTAGGGGAGAAACCAGCTTTGCTTTGGAACCAAGAGACTCCGCGAGCTGCCGTCACATGCAGTAGACAAGTCAGAAGTTCAGCTGGTGATTCGGTGAGCAGTTTGCCATCAGGTGTCATTGGTAATGACACCATCAGTGTTAGTAGTGGGCCTGGCGTGAGGCTCTTGCACTCTGTCCCATGTAGGGTACCCCTTGTGGGGTCCCCACAGTCTGGCATGAACACATTCTGGCCCGCATTCTGTCACATGAAATGTGTGCTTGCAGCCCACATTTGAAAGCTACCTGAGTTGTAATCTGGACACAATTACAAATGTTAGAATAAAATTACCCTGTGTTTCTCTTCACCCCAGCCTTCCCCAAGCCACCCATGCCTCAGGCCCTGCCTGGTGACCGTCCTGTGGACAGTGGTCCGTGTGCAAGAGGGAAACGTCACCTGCGTGTATCTGTCTGCCTGAGTGGTTAGAATCAGCGCACCAATAAGTTAGGAAGGTCCTGTACAGATGGGTAAACTGAGGCTCAGGAGGGTGAATGACTTGTCCATCTCAGTGTACCTAGGACAAGGTGGGGCTTCTGGGCAGGTCTTGTACTTCTGTCCCCACCTGAAATGAGTCTCTCAGGGAAGAGAGATCAGCAAAGGGCTTAGGATGCCAGCCCCAGCAGAGTACTTTGAAGATGCCCTCTTCTCCATCCTAAAGCCTCGGGTGCTAGGGTGGCAGTTTGGAAGGGCAGGCCGTGCCCAGCCCTGCCCCCAGCTCTGAGAACAGTAGCATAGCAGTGGCCCTTTAAGAGCTTGTGGTTGTCCAGGCCCCAAACCATGCAGTGGTCCTTGATTCCCCCTCCCCCCTTCATATTCCACCACATCCACCCTGAGCCAGTCCTGTGGATCCAGAGCCTGAGCTTCACACCCAACCTTTGCACCCCTCCATCCCTCCATCCCTCTACCCCCATTCCCACCCCCTGCCGCTCTGAGCTGCCTCCATCTGTTTCTTGGACTGTAGCCACTTCCCCAGTCCTGCTTCTGCCCCCGTCTTGCCTTGCGAACCTCTGCTGTTGCTCAAACAGCCTAAGCACACTCCTACCTCAGGGCCTTTGTACCTGCTCTTCCCTCTGCTCGGAAATGTCTTCCCTCTCAAAGTCAGTTCCACTACGCTCCTCCAAGGCTGGGCGCTATGATGCAACTCACACAACATCCCACATGCCTTCTTCCTGCTTCTGTTCACTGTGCTCCCCTTGCCCTGACCAGCTCCTCGAATACGGTGTTAGGACGCCTCTCAGCGCCTGCCTCTGTCTCCTGGGTGTCCTCTGTACCATACCAGGCCAGGCCAGCTCAGAGAAGCCGGAGGCCCAGATCTGGGGCCTTCCTAGGAAATGCTATTTCTATTTCTTTTTTTTTTTTTTTTTTTTTTTTTTTTTGAGGTAGGGTCTCACTCTAGCTCAGGCTGACCTGGAATTCACTATGTAGTCTCAGGGTGGCCTCAAACTCATGGTGATCCTCCTACCTCTGCCTCCCGAGTGCTGGGATTAAAGGCATTCGCCACCACGCCCAGCAGGTAGAACTATTTCTTATGGTGACCTTCTGAAGTATAGGTGACTGGCCACCTCCTCCCCCTGTGGCCTTCCAAGAGCTTCCTATCACAAGCCCAGCCCGGGCGCTTTCCTCTTCCCCTTCCAGGTTACTGGTGTGGCCGGGAGAGAGACAGGGCCACCTTCTCTTCTGTCATCGCCCCACCCCGCTGCCCACAGCCCCTAGAAGAGCACCCATGTGTGTAAAGGAAAACAGCCTGAGTCACCTAAAAGCCTGTGGCATATTCCATAGCAAAGCAGAGCGTCTTCCACCAACACCCATGGACAGGAGCAGATCATTCTGCCCACGTCATGGCGCTCAGTGCCATTAGCCTGAAATAGGTCAGATTCAAGTTGGAACTCTAAGGACCTGGCCTTCTAGAAACAGCCAGGGTCTCTGACCACTTGGGAACTTCCAGCTGTGGGTGAGTTTTTCCCTCAGCTGGGCCTGGGCTGGCTCAGCCCAGGCTCAACTGGGAGGGGCCCCAACCCTTACTCTCCACATGGGTTCTTTATCTCCTCTAGCTCCCCACATGGCAGTAGCAACTTGAACTTTTTCTCTCTGTACTTCCCTTAATACATATAATAATTTAATAATTAAAAAGAAAAGGAGACAGGGTCATTGTTATGAAACAAGATGAAGCCAGGCAGGACAGCCACATAGCTATGTTCCTAAGACTCACATTGACTTTGGGAAGCCCTAAATAAGACCAATGCCCAACTGAAGACCATGCTTATAAAAATACATCCAGGGCTGGAGAGATGGCTTAGTGGTTAAGGCACTTGCCTACAAAATCAAAGGAACCAGGTTCGATTCTCCAGGACCCACGTAAGCCAGATACACAAGGTGGCACATGCATCTGGAGTTCATGTGCTGTGGCTAGAGGCCCTGGCGTGCCCATTCTCTCTCACTCGCTCACTCTCTCTCTCGCTCTCTCCCTGTTTTTCTCTCTCTCTTTCAAATAAATCAACAAAAATAAAATATTAAAAATACATCCACCTGTCAGATGGCACCCTGACGCCGGGGTCAGCAAGCATTTCTGCACAAGGGAACAGCTAGTAAATATTTTTAGTTTTGTGGATCACAGGGGCTCCGTCACCATGGCATAACTCTGTCCTGGAATCACAAAACTAGCCTCGGACAATGCATCAAAGAATGGCTCTGATGCCGGGTGTGGTGGTGTATGTCTTTAATCCCAGCACTTGGGAGGCAGAGGTAGGAGGATCACCTTGAGTTCAAGACTACCCTGAGACTCCTAGTGAATTCCAGGTCAGTCTGAGCTAGAATGAGACCCTACCTCGGAAAAAAAAAAAAAAAAAGAATGGCTCTGGTTTATTTAGTATTATTTATTTATTTATATTATTTATTTATACAAACAAAAGTGAAAAACCAGATTTGGACTGAGGGCCAATAGTTTGCCAGTCTGTGTTTGATGGCTCAGTACTTCAGTACTGTCCAGTAGAAATACAACTCAAGCCATTTAAGTCATTTGCAGTTTTCTTTATTTCTCGTCAAGGTCTCATGTAGCACAGCCTGACTTTGACCTCTTACATAGTGGAGGATGACCCTGAACTCCTGATTCTCCTGCCTGCACTTCCTGAGTGCTGGGATTACAGGTGTATACCACCATGCCCAGTTTTATGCGGTGCTGGGAATCAAACCCAGGGCTTCACCATGCTAGGTAAGCACTGTACCAACTGTTGCCCTTGGCCCCCATTTAAATTTTTCCCATTTTAAAAAATGTTTTATTTATTTACTTGAGAGAGAAAGAGGGAGAGAATGGGCACACCAGGGCTTCCAGCCACAGCAAATGAACTCCAGATGCATGTGCCACCCTATGCATCTGGCTTACATGGGTTCTGGGGAATTAAACCTAGGGCTTTAGGCTTTGCAGGCAAACACCTTAGCCACTAAGCCATCTATCCAGCCGCCGCCCCCCATTTAAATTTTTCTAGAAGCTATGCTTTTAAAAGTAAGATGGCCTGGGCATGGTGGTGCACACCTTTAATCCCAGCACTCAGGAGGCAGAGGTAGGAGGATACCATGAGTTCCAGGCCACCCTGAGAATACATAGTGAATTCCAGGACGGCCTGAGCTACAGCGAGACCCTACCTCAAAAAAAAAAAAAAAAAAGTAAGATGGGACAGATAAACTTAATTTTAATAATACCTTTTTTGATATTTTTATTTATTTATTGAGAGTGAGAAAAAGGCAGAGAGAGAGGGAGGGAGGGAGAATGGGTGTGCCAAGGCCTATAGCCACTGCAGTTGAACTCCAGAACATGCACCACCCCATGTACATCTGGGTTACTGGGGAATCAAACCAGAGTCCTTAAGGCTTTACAAGCAAGTGCCTTAACCACTAAGCCATCTCTCCAGCCCTTAACAATAGCTTTCATTTAACCTGATCTACAACTCTTATCATTTCAATAAGGAATCCATATAAAATAGTTACTGGGATCTTTTACATTCCCATTTTGTTGTACTTACGGGTCACCTCAGCATGGAATGGTCACTGCCAGGAAACCCTGGCACTGCACCGTCCTGCTGCTGGTTCTCATGCCCAAGCGGCTGTCGCTGTCGCTGTCACCCGCCTGTACTATTTCACGTGTTCACTGGCACAAGGCTGCTGGTATTCTTATTGGATGGCTTAGCTGTCGTGGGGAAGCTGGGTATTATCATTATCGGGGACAATCACAGATAAGTAATACACTGGCACACCCTGGTGCATGCCCTGCAGGAAATAGTAATGGACTCTTCAGCCCTCATCCCCACACCTGCTCAGCGTCCCTTTTTAGAAGACCTGAGAACATTCTTGCCTTTCCACAAACCCCAGCCACCCGCCGTGTTCCGTGTGAGTGACTGGCTCCCCCTCGGGAGGGACAGGCCGGCTGCATCGCTTTTCATGGTCAACCTGGCTGTCGGTCAGCTGCAGAACCCCATGGGGACAGCAGCATCCAGATAGGGTAGAAATGACCACCCCTGCTGGGACAGTGTGCGTTTGTCCCTGGACAAAGGGCCTCGAGCAAGGAGCTCCCCTCCCTGGCCCCGGTTTGCTTGCCTGCACCGTGGGACAGTGGCGATGGCCACTTAGAGCCCAGCATGTTCTTGCAGATGGTATTCGCGGATGGAAACAGCGTCTGGCACATCTGTCATGTCTGTCTCACCCACGGTATCCCAAAATCCTCACCACTGGTCCTTCGCCGTCGGGAGACCCTGGCGCTGCACCTCCCTGCTGCTGGTCCGAGGGGTGGTCACAGTCACTCACCTGTCCCCTCGGCCTGCCTGTTTGATGATCTCGCCCTGTCCCTGGATTTCCGCACACCCTCTCTTCCCTCCCCACCCCTTCCTCCTTGGTTTCCACCCCCGAACTGGGTCAGCTCCTCTCTTGCCCCCTCTCCTGGCCCCGCGGTGCTTTTCCTTCAAACACTTAGGCACTTGCAATGAATGAATTACTGGGGACTCTGCCTTCATGTCCACGTCCCCACCAGACTGCAAGTCACACATGGGGTGGAGTCTACATCACCATGGCTGCTCTCAGTTCCCAGTGCCCGCCACGTCGTTTGTAGTCAGTGTTTGTTGAGTGACTAAGAGACTTTCTCTCACTCAGAAAGGTCAAAGGTCAGAAGCTTTTTTTTCTTTTCTTTTTTTTTTTTTTTTTTGGTGTTTTGAGGTAAGGTCTTATTCTAGCCCAGGCTGACCTGGAATTCACTCTGTATTCTCAGGGTGGCCTCGAACTCACAACGAACCTCCTACCTCTGCCTTCTGAGTGCTGGGATTAAAAAGCGTGTGCCACCACACCTGGCTTGGCCTTTCTTTTAAAGTCATTTGTTCAACATCGACCATACATTTCTCTTTACTTCTCTTCTGAAATTTGTCTATGGGCCTTGTGAAATCTTCAGACAGTGCTATCCAATAGAAATCTCAAATACCTTAACCACTGAGAAATCTCTCCAGTCCCACTAAGAATATTTTTTTAATAGTTTTTTTGTTCATTTTTTATTTACTTATTTGAGAGCGACAGACACAGGGAGAAAGACAGATAGAGGGAGAGAGATAGAATGGGCGCTCCAGGGCTTCCAGCCACTGCAAACGAACTCCAGACGCGTGCACCTCCTTGTGCATCTGGCTAACGTGGGACCTGGGGAACCGAGCCTTGAACCGGGGTCCTTAGGCTTCACAGGCAAGCGCTTAACCGCTAAGCCATCTCTCCAGCCCTAAAAATATTTTTAGTGGGACTGGAGAGATGACTCAGCAGTTAAAGGAACTTGCTTGCAAAGCCTGACAGTGTAGGTTCAATTCTTCAGTACCCATGTAATGCCAATTGGACAAAGTGGCACATACATCTGACATTCATTTGCAATGGCAAAAGGCCCTGGTGTGCCTAATCATTTTCTCACTCTCTTTCTTTCAAAGAAATAAATAAACTATTTTTAAAACATATTTTTAAAAAGAAATCTAACAATCCAAACATGAATCTCACATATTCTGGCAGCTGCATTTTTAAACAGCAAGAAGTGATTACACGTTATCACGTAAGTACATAACCCATAATTTTTTTCTTTCTTTTTTTTCTTTTATTGAAAACTTCCATAATTATAGACAATAACCCATGCTAATTTCCTCTTTGCCCCCACTTCCCCTTTTGAAACTCCATTCTCCATCATATCCCTCCCCTCTCAATCAGTCTGTCTTTTATTTTGATGTCATCATCTTTTCCTCTTATTATGATGGTCTTGTGTAGGTAGTGTCAGGAACTGTGAGGTCATGGATATCCAGGCCATTTTGTGTCTAGAGAAGCACGTTGTAAGGAGTCCTACCCTTCCTTTGGGTTTTACATTCTTTACACCACCTCTTCCACAATGGACCCAGAGCCTTGGAAAATGTGTTAGAGATATTACAGTGCTGAGCACTCCTCTGTCACTTCTTCTCAGCACCATGGGGCCTTCCAAGTCATCCCAAGGTCACTGCCATCTAAAAAGAGAAGCTTCTCTAATCAAAAGTAAGAATATCATTATTATATGGGTATGAACATTAAGAGAAGTGCTTACTGGGCAGTTTGATGAGCATAGTATATGCATTCAGCCAGACAGCAGCAGACGTTACACCACTAGAGCTCATGACTACCCCTGTTGTAGGTTTTCAGTATCAGGGATGTGTTCCCTCCCACGGAGTGGGCCTTCAATTAGAGGGTGGTTGGTTTCCCCCATAACAGATGTGCCACTATTGCAACCATTGGCTCATTTGGCCTGGCTGGCCAAATATGAGGTTTGCAGTGTCCACTGTTGAGTATCGTCACTGGTGATTTCTGTCTCTTTATTGAACTGCATGCAGTGTAGCTTTTTCCAGCTTTCTGTTGGCTGGTCTACATGAAGGAGGTTTTCAGCTCAGCTCCAGCAGGATTTCTCAGTGGCCTTGCAGCCCAAGTATGTGGAGTCTTCAGCAATAGGGTCTTACCATCTATTCCTGGTGGGAAACCAAGAGCCTCAGCAATGGCCTGTGACATTTTGGGGTTATCAGGGACCTCCCTGGCCAACAATTTACTGGAAGGTATCTCATCCCAGGCACTGAAAATTTTCTACTAACAATCTATGGCTTCTGAATGTTCCATTGTCCAAACAAAGTAGGTTTGCATATGACTTATTTATATCCTCTTATATTTTGATGAGCCCTCCCTCCACCTTTCCCTTACTCATTCTCTTCCCCTGACCTCACTTAGGCCTTTTCACCCCCATTAATCTATTCTTCTACTTACATATATACAATACCATCCTATTAAGTCCCCCCTCCCTCCCTTTCTATTCCCGTTATATCCCCTTTCTAGCTTACTGGCCTCTGCTACTGAGTTTTATTCCTACTTACATAGAAGTCCAATCATTTGTAGCTAGGATCCACATATGAGAGAGAACATGTGATGCTTGGCTTTCTGGGCCCAGATAACCTCACTAAGTATAATCCTTTCCAGGTCCATCCATTTTCCTTCGAATTTCATAATTTTATTTTTCTTTACTGCTGAGTAGAATTCCATTGTGTAAATGAGCCACATCTTCATTATCCACTCATCAGTTGAGGGACGTCTAGGCTGGTTCCATTTCCCAGCTATTGTGAATAGGGCAGCAATAAACATGGTTGAGCAAGTATCTCTAAGGTAGTGAGACAAGTCTTTAGGATATATGCCTAGGAGTGGTATAACTGGGTCATATGGTAGATCTGTTTTTAGCTGTCTCAGGAATCTCCACACTGATTTCCACAATGGCTGGACCAGATTGCATTCCCACCAACAGTGTAGAAGGATTCTTTTTTCGCATCCTCCCCAGCATTTATGGTCATTTGTTTTCATGATGGTTGCCAATCTGACAGGAGTGAGATGGAATCTCAATGTAGTTTTAATCTGCATCTCCCTGGTGGCTAAGGATATAGGACATTTTTTATATGTTTATATGCTGTCTGTATTTCTTCTTTTGAGAACTCTCTATTTAGTTCCATAGCCCATTTTTTAATTGGGTTCTTTGATTTCTTACTATTTAGTTTTTTGAGTTCTTTGTTACTCTAGATATTAATCCTCTGTCAGATGTATAGCTGGCAAAGATTTTCTCCCATTCTGTAGGTTGCCTCTTTGCTCTATTCACAGTGTCCTTTGCTGTACAAAATTTTTATAATTTCAAGAGGTCCCAGCAATTGATCTCTGGTTTTATTTCCTGAGCAACTGGGGCATAACCCATAATTTTTAAAACACTGATGAGATATTCCACTATCTCTTTT
This sequence comes from Jaculus jaculus, assembly GCF_020740685.1. Taxonomy (NCBI): domain Eukaryota; kingdom Metazoa; phylum Chordata; class Mammalia; order Rodentia; family Dipodidae; genus Jaculus; species Jaculus jaculus. Next base: position 23,043,391 of record NC_059114.1, read on the forward strand.
TTTCATATACTAAGTCTCTGTATGTCACAGTCACGGCACACCTTGATTTGGACTCCCTATAGCTCAAGTGGCCACTAGCCACATGTGGCTTGTGGAAGCTATGTTGAACACCATGGGCTGTCATACTGGACAGTGTGGTGGCCATGGTGGATAGCATGGTGACCACACTGGATAATGCCACATTCGTATTAGACAGTGTGGCAACCATATTGGACAGCATGGTGGAGAAAGAAGGATCAGAAAGTCAAGGTCATCCTCAGCTACATAGCAAGTTTAACGCCAGCCTGGGCTACATGAGATCCTATCACAAAAGCAAACTTATGTTGAGCAACCGTTGTGTGCAGACAGAGCTCTCTGAGCTGCCCTCTGGGGCTGCCACATTGACTGTGCCCCTTGGCTCTCTCACTGGCTCCATGGAGTCACAGGAAATGCCAGCTCAGAGGAACACTGACAAGCCAGTCTCCCGGCGCTCTCACCATGCGGAAGCTGGTGCTGAGAGGGTCATGCCGCATCGGGAGTGGAACACTCACTCCAACCACTGTGCTCCATGGCACGGACTGAGGCTGGTGGCCTGCCTGGCACGGGAGCCCCGGGACATGTCAGTGCTACTGGGCAACAAGAGCCATGATGTAGGCAGCTGAATTCATTGCCAAATCCGAGAAAAGAGAGGGCTCGGAGCCCCGAAGTTCCAAAGCTGCTGGTCCTTCAAGAGCTGTCTCTCCACGTGTAGCAGGGTGACATTCATCTTCCACAAAGTCTCACTGGCCAAACAAGAAAGAACCCTGAGCAAGAGCATGATGGGCCTGGCATGGAGGCACACGCCTTTAATCCCAGCACTTGGGGAGGCAGAGGTAGGATGATTGCTGTGAGTTCAAGGCCAGCCTGAGATAACATAGTGAATTCCAAGTCAGCCTGAGCTAGAGTGAGACCCTACCTCATAAAACAAGCAAACAAACAAACAAACAAAAAATCCAGGATGAAGACATGCATATAGCTCTTCAACGCCTGGGCACCTCACTGTGCTTAACCATTCAGAGAGGAAGCGTTGATTTAGCGCCGTCAGTACACCAGGGACTGTTTCACCTAATTCTATTACTCTCTGACATTTGCTGAAATTGTTTTGTTTCAAGTACTTGAACAGGACTGGAGAGATTGCTTAGTGGTTAAGCACTTGCCTATGAGCCTAAGAACCTCAGTTCGAGGCTCGATTTCCCAGTACCCATGTAAGCCAGATGCACAAGGTGGCACATGCATCTGGAGTTTGTTTGCACTGGATGGAGGCCCTGGTGTACCGATTCTCTCTCTTTCTCTGCCTCTTTCTCTCTCTCTCTGTTTCACTCAAAAAAATAAAAATAAACCAAAATTTAAAACCTTTTTTAAAAAGAACTTGAACAATTTCTCTTAAATTTCCAGTAGCAAGAAATATTCTCAGCCAGGCATGATGGTGCATAACCTTTAATCTTAGCCCTTGGGAGGCTGAGGTAGGAGCATCACTGTGAGTTTGAGGCCACTTTGGGCTACAGAATGAGGTCCAGTTCAGGCTAGCCTAGAGTGAGACCCTGCTTCAAAAAAAGAAAGAAAAGAAAAAATGCTGGGTGTGGTGGTACATGCCTTTAATCCCAGCACTGGAGAGGCAGAAGTAGGAAGATCACTGTGAGTTCAAGGTCAGCCTGGGCAGATCAAGACCCTACCTCAAAAAAAAAAAAAAAAGAAGAAGAAGAAGAAGGAAGGAAAGAAAGAAGGGAGGGCGGGAGGAAAGGGAAGGGAATGTCCTACTTTCTCCCAAAATGTGTCATAGTTGAACTGCCAACATTGCCCTTGAATAACGAGATTACTAGCAGATATTAATAACCTAGCACTTGCCCTGTTTCACAGTTCTATGCAGGTTTATTTAATCCCCACTCCAGGTTGGTTCTTTATTATTTGCCCCCACATTTTACCAATGAGGTAACTAACTGAGCCACCAGAGAGGAGTAGTGACTTGCCCAAGGTCATACAGCCTGGTTGCACAGGTCCCAAGCTTTACACTCAGCTCCCTAATGTGAGAACCTAGATTTGGAACCTTCACTTCTGCCCGTCCCCCTCCATCCTCCACGCAGGTAGAAAGTGATGGGCCAGCAGACACAGAGCCATGGCTACAAGTGACACTTTCTCTTGTTTCCAAAGGTGGTGGCTCTCAGTAAGAGAAGTCAGGAGGCAGAGGCGGCTTTCCTGAGTGTTTACAAGCAGTTAATTGAATCACCAGGTAAGAACCGCTCGGGCTCCACCATTGAATGATTACCAAAAGCCAGGCGCAGGTTACCTGGGTGTTTCCTGACGCTGAGATCTAGGGACAGGCCTGGTGTCCAGGAGGAGTTCAGGCTGTCTGGGGGCTTGGGACCATACCCAGCTTAGTGTGACATGTCCTCATAGCTCACTCCATTGTTTCCTGTTGGAATCTTGGTGGGTTCCTGGTGTAATACCCACCTAGATCTTTTGGGGAAGCCCATGTCTGGCCCATTGGAGTCCTTCTCTTGTGGCCACAGATGCCTGACAGGGGCCAGTGGTGTCTGCCAGCAGGGGATGATAAGAAACAGGGCTAGGACTGGAGAGATGGCTTAGCAGTTAAGGCACATGCCTGCAAAGCCTAAGGACATAGGTTCAATTCTCCAGGTCCCACATAAGCCAGATGCACATGGTGGTGCATGTGTCTGGAGTTTGTTTTCAGTGGCTAGAGGCCCTGGCATGCCCATTCTCAATCTCTCTCTCTCTCTCTCTCTCTCTCTCTCTCTCTCCCTCTCTCTCTAAAAAATAAATAAATCTTTTAAAAAATAAAAAAAGAGAGTGCTAACCCCAAAACCACTATGGTGAGGAGGAGCCAGACCCAAAGGAACACATGTCACAGGCGGGGCTCCATTTACAGACAGTGTGAACAGCACAAGCCAGTCCACTATCTCTGCTCACAGTGGCCAGAGCAAACCGGGCCCCTGTCTGTGGGTGGAGAAGTGGACCTCACACTTTGGAATGCAAGTCAGCCATGAAAAGGAACAAAGTGCTGACAGCTGCTACAGCATGCGGGTGACCCTGGAGAGACACTGCTTAGCGAGAGAAGCTAGACAAATGGAGTGTGAGATTCCCTTTAAAAGAAACCTCCATAATAGGCAAATCCCCAAGATAGACAGCAGGCGACAGGGCCCAGGGGAGTGGCATAGCAGCAGCCGCTTAGTGAGTGTGGGGTTTCCTCTTGGCCACAGAAGAAGGTTCGACAGAGGTCAGGCTGCATACAGCATGATATCCTGAATTCCCTTTAAGATAATGGCCTATCGGTGACTGTCACCCCATTGAACAAAATGGCCTCGTGCTATTGGGAGGCAAGGCAGTAATGCCCCTGGAGGGCTGAGGTCCTGACGGGGCTGGGTCACTATGCAGGAGGGATGTTGATTTCGGTCTGGGGGGAATCACACAGGTGTGACCCATTTGAGGACATCCTGCTAAGCACAGAGGGCCTGTCCCCGACATAGTCCCATTTGTTGACCCAGAAACAAGAATCTAGCCTTCCTCAGGTGACATGGTGCCCAGGCTGTCATTCAGATAACCTGCTATTGAAAGCCTCTGGGAACTGCCAATCTAGGGCTTGGGATATAGAGGGACAGAGCAGAAATGAGGCTTCAGGCCAGGTGTGGTGGCTCATGCCTGTCATCCCAGTACCCAGGACAGTGAGACAGAAGGCGCTGTTCCAGGCCAGCCTCAAGAAAAGAAAAACTCTAAATGAAAAGGGAAATAAGGCTCTGATTCAGGAGTGACCACAGGAACCTCATCTTTCTAGACCCCAGGCTGTTACAGCCAAGAGCCACATGAGCTCCTAAGACTGAAATGGATGGAACCTTCTCGAAGATCCATGTGGTCTCTTGCCCCTGTCCCCAGAGCCTGGGAGTGTGGCGGGTCACTTGGAGCCTAGTGCTGACTCCATATGTCTAACTTCCCATCTCTCCCCCCACCCACCGTGAAACAGAGGGTGGGGGGACATCCCCAGCTGTCACCAAGCTGGAAAACGAGGCACCTTAACTGATGGAGATGCGCCACACAAACAGCCCCTTCAGGGGCACTAATTCATTTTCGAGACATTTAAGAATAACAAAATGTTTTAATGATTTCTTAGGGGAATTGGGAAGACATATTTTTGTTCTCATTAAATTTTATCCTCAGACACAAGAACCAAATGTCAGATGTGGTTTGGAGGGGGAGCTCAGAGTCTCATTGTTGGCTGCCCCCCCATCCTCTGCATGAGAGCCCCAAATGCTCCAACACAGGCGGGGTACATTCGCTCCCTTTCGTCTCTTTCTTGACAGGCGTATTATTTGTGGCAATCCCCCCACCCCAGCCCCACACAAGTCCTGAGTCGACGCTTTTTGTGTGACTGACTGCTGCCAGCCCAGATCTCTGGCAGGGAACGAGGCACGAGCTGATGGCTCAGCGAGTATTTTGATAAGTGCTCAGCCTGTGTATCTGTAATTACGAAAGAAACCCGTAAATCTTTTGGATATTGTTCACACAGATGTGGCGTGAAGTGAGGAAAAAAAGCAGTAAAACGTGTTAAAAGCATAATTAATGTCATTGTTGTGAAGGAAGATTTGATTTAAACCTCCCAGCTTCGGCTTGCTGTGGTGACAGCTAAAAGTCTTCACCACATGCACCAAGTCACTGGGTACCGACCCGGCTTCGGAAGGCTAACTTGGGGACCAAGTGACTAGTGGAGAGGAGAAGGAAAGACGGGAACAAAAGAAGGACAGGATGGGGGGCGGGGGGCAGGCAGACGCGTGCAGCTGAGCAGACGGGAAGACAGGTGAGTGGTCCAAAATGCATCTCTGCTTTTCTTTGAGTTTTGAAAACTTGGATGTGGGTCTTGATGCTCTTGGCAAGGTGTTTCTCGCTCTGCAACTTGTCTGGGGACAGGGCTGGTCAGCAGAGGGGTGACGGCTCAGGCCACAGTGGTAGATAACACCCAGGTGGGACTGTACACTAGGTGTGTTCTGCTGGGTGGCCTTTTACCAGGAGCTTTACCGTCTCTGAGCGGTGGTTTCTGTCTTTAGAAAAGGGGGGGTGTCAGAGCACCTGCCCATCAGTTGACAAGAGGATTCCACATTCCGTGCATGAGAGCATTTAGCAGAATCGTGGACACCAGGGTGTGAGTGTTGCTAGTGTACTCCATGATCACACGAGGTTCTGTCCCTAGGATGCTGGGGGAGCCGTGTGGGCACCTGTGTGGCCAACAGGGTTTAAGGGTTGCTAAGTTTATCTCCCCAGGCATAGAAGTAGAAATTGTACACAGCCCTGAAAGGCAGAAAGTCTGAAGGAAAAGAAAACCTTCTAGAAATGCAATTTGTTGCTAAACCTCCTCCCTCCTCCCCGCCCCAGTCTTGCCCCAAAGTTCTGCTACAAAACAGTCCTGATTCTCCTGCGATCTGTGTGCCTGGTTCCCCTTCCCGTCGCCAGCATCCGGCTTCCCTGTGAGATCCAGACTGGAAACTTACTTGCCGGATCGACAGGCTCTCCAGCAGCTGGACAGACTAGTCCCAGGGCTTCTTTCTCCGCTGGGCTTTTAGGGCGCTCATGTGAGAAAGCAAAGTGCTATTGTGGGAAAGAAAATATACGGCAGCCCCATACTGATCACAGCTCCAAAGTCCCGGGTCAGGACAATCACAGTTCCTCTTCTCCATGTTGACGTCTATTGCCCTCTTTTATTAACTAGTTAGCAGAATGTCATTTCGTTGTTTATGAACCATCTATATTTATTCTCGTGTACATAACCAGTGTGTTTATCCTTTGGTCATCTTTCTGTTGGAGACTAGATTATTGATCTGTCGGTGCTTTTTGCATATTAGGGGCAGTAGACTTTGTGCCAGTAGACATATTTTGTAACTTACCCTCCCCGCTAAACTGACTTTTGCTTTTTGACCTTATTTATAATGTCTCTTATATCTAGAATATGGCAGATGTTCAAACAAATATTTATAGAAAATAGAGGGTCTTACCAAATCTTTCTGCATTTCCCTGGTTTTTTCTTAATTTTTTTTATTTTTGGTTTTTCAAGGTAAGGTTTCACTCTAGCCCAGGCTGACCTGGAATTCACTCAGGGTAGCCTTGAACTCATGGTGATCCTCCTACCTCTGCCTCCCAAGTGCTGGGATTAAAGGCATTCTCCACCATTTAAAACATTTGTTAGAGGAGTTTGGGGTTGCTTTTTTCCTAAGTATTTTTGTGATCTTTTCAATTCTTATGATCTGAACCATACAAAATATCTGAAATATATTTGGATGGAAATAGGAAGGCTAAGGATAGTTTGGGTTTTTGTCCCAAATGACTAATTTTAGCACCATCTAGTGGATATGATACTTCATAGCCCTGGGGAAGAGAGATTTTAGTATAACAAGAAACTGGCCAATGGCTTTGACTTCTCTTCTCCTCTCCCCTATTAGCCAGATGCACAAGGGGGCGCACGCGTCTGGAGTTCGTTTGCAGAGGCTGGAAGCCCTGGCGCGCCCATTCTCTCTCTCTCCCTCTATCTGTCTTTCTCTCTGTGTCTGTCGCTCTCAAATATATAAATTTAAAAAAAAATTAATTAAAAAAAAAAAGGTAGATGGTGTTCCTAACAAATGAGTGGCACCGGAGGTTGTCCTCTGGCCTGCATGCACGCATGCGCACACATGCGCATGTTTAAGAGAAGGGGGAGGGTAGATGACTCAGTGAGTGTCACAGTCCGGTTCACATTGCTGGGAGAACTCACCCAACCAAGAGCAGCTTCTGGGAAAAAGAGATTCATTTTGGCTTACAGGCTCGAGGGGAAGCTCCACGATGGCAGGGGGAAACGATGGCATGAGCAGAGGGTGGACATCACCCCCTGGCCAACATAAGATGCACAATAGCATCAAGGAGAGTGTGCCAAACACTGGCTATAACACCCCAACAATACAGTCTCTCCAGGAGGTGTTAACTCCCAAATCTCCATCAGCTGGAAACCTAGCATTCGGAACGCCTTAGTTTATGGGGGACACCTGAATCAAGCCACCACAGGGAGTAAAAGCACTTGCTGAGCAAGCATGGGATCCCCAGCATCCGTGTAAAAAGCCCGGCATGACTACGTGCCTGTAATCCAAGCTCTGGCGGGAGCAGACCACCAGGTTCACCGATCAGCTGGTCTCACCATGCACAAACGGTGTGGGTTCAATTAGAGATTCTGCAACACAGGTTCAGTTAGAGGCCCTTAGTCTCATGGAAATAACTTAAAGAACATAGAGGTAGACGCCCAGTGTTCCTCTTTGGCCTCTGCATGTGTGCACACAGGGCGGGCACATACATACACCACACACACACACACACACACACACACACACACACACACAGACACTCAAAAGGTAAACCGGGTGTGGTGGCGCACGCCTTTAATCCAGCACTTGAGAGGCAGAAACAGGAGGATCGCCAAGGGTTCGAGGCCACCCTGAGACTACATAGTGAATTCCAGGTCAGCCTGAGCTAGAGTGAGACCCTACTTTGAAAAAAAAAATTAATTTAAATTTGGATTGGAAGGGGCATTTCTAGGATACTTTCTGTGTGACAGTGTTCACCTCATTTAGGTGGGTCCCAGTATCCCACCTGTGCATGGGACAGCTGAGGCACTGTAGATTCAGAGAGGTCTAAAACCACTGGCCCGAGGTCACGTAGTGGAGGAATACTGGAGGAGGAACAGTCCTAGGCTCCAGATCCCACCCTCCCTGCAGGAGTCACGTACAAATCAAAGGGTTTTGAAAACTGCCCAGCTGGAGAGTAGGGCTCCAAAGCAGGAGCCTCACAGAAAGGGGGCTTCATGGCCACAAGCCTTGGAGGGCAGAGGCCAGCAGGACAGAGTCCAACATGGCCTTGCTAGCCCAGCACCCCAAAGCTGAGGGCAACCAGAGAGCCCCAGCCTTGGAGGGCTGGGGAAGGAGAGGGGAGCTCTGGGCTGAAAGACCTCCTGCAGAGCTGGGTCAGTGCCCCGCTAGGCCATTTTATAAAACGTGGACTGTATTCATCCATCACTACAGGGCCAGGGGACGGGGTCCCTGAGCAGCAAAGGGCACCCTGCCTGGTGCCTGGCACTCACACATCAACCCATGCTATGCGTTCAGCAATGGGCCAGCCCTCTACCCCACCACAGAGGTGGGGTTGGGCAAGGCGCGCACCATCACTGACCACCTGGCGCTCACCACGCGCCTCCATCGACAGGGGCTGTATCTTCATTATAGCACCCATGGGTTTCAGTTTTGGCCCCGGTGGTTAGGTGGCTTTGAGTGACTGTCTCTACCTCTCTGAACCTCCCTTTCCTCCTCGGAACAGATAACTCACCTCTTGGTACCCCTGGAAGGGCTGAGCGAGTGCCTGGCACACAGTCACTGCTCAGTCAATAGTGGTCACTGTGACCATTGCTTGTGCTGCCATCGCTGCATCTGCTGTCAACCTAAGATGCTCAGTGCCAGAAAGACCCTCATTCCCGGCCTCTCTGGCTCTTTGCAAGCCAGGAGACACCCCCCCCCCTCAAAAAAATCCAGCGCCGGGCATGGTGGCGCATGCCTTTAATCCCAGCACTCGGGAGGCAGAGGTAGGAGGATTGCTGTGAGTTCGAGGCCACCCTGAGACTCCATAGTGAATTCCAGGTCAGCCTGGACTAGAGTAAGACCCTACCTCGAAAAACCAAAAAAAAAAAAAAAAAAAAAAAAAAAAATCAGGCAGCTCTGGTCGCTCAAGAAGAAAGGAGTGGGTGGGTGCACGGCTCACAGCGGCAGGGAGGGCTTCTGCGCCCATCTGCTATAGAAAAGTTAAGACTCAAGGATCAAACTTAGTCTCACTGCCACCCACGCGGGCACCGAGTGCGAGCCCAGATGGGAGCAGGCTCCCGTCTGGGCGCTATCTTGGAGGGGCGCATGCATACCTCTGCATATATGTTTCTAAACTGTCTCGTGGACAGTCTTCCCACTCCAGCTTTCCCAAAAAAGCTCCAAATGCCACTTGCCTTCAGATGGACGTGGGGGGGTGGGAGAATGAACTGCTTTGCCTGCATCCCCAGCCCCCGCCTCCTGCCCGATGTCTCACAGACACCAGTGGCATCAGCTAGTGGCATGGGTGGCATAGACCAGGCCTCTTCAGGCAGCAGCTGTGAGCCATGGCAGCCTGCTCCACACCCTTGCCACCACCTCTGGCCACATCCATCGATATCCGTCAGCGCTGTTTCCAATGGACCCGAGGCTCACCGTGTTCACACACTTGGGGTTTGGTTCCGGCTTTTGCAAATCCAGGTTGGCTGGAAGATCATCACGTCCCTGCAACCAGCCCCCACCGCCCTGGTCCATCTAGGCCCTGAGCCGCAGGATTGATATGGGGAGGGAATGCCCCACGCTGACAGCTCTGGGCTGCCCCATGTCACAGGAAGGTTTCTGGTACATGTGCAGAGCCAGGTGGGAACCAGGCGAGGAGCTGCTGGGGTTTGCGCTTCTCCTCTGGGTGAGGCTAGTGTGGCACTGGATGTAGACCCAGGCCATTGTGGAGGCCAGAGCTGGGTGGCAACCTGTGTTTCTCCTCGTGGCAGCCCTGGAGATGAGGTGCAGCATCAGCACCTGAGCCAAGGCTGTGCCTTCCGAGCACGCTGCGGATGTGACAGCGGTCACCTCTCCACTTCCTGCCAGGGACAACCCTAGCAATCGCACAGTGCCCTGTATACCACAGACACCCGCAGGCTCCCCTTTGGGCCCCAGTGGGCAGCAGGGTCAGAATAGAACTTAATAGCATTGGTTGATTATTATTATTATTATTATTTATTTGCTGAAAGAGGAAGGGAAAGGGAGGGAGGGAGATAAAGAGAGAGAGGCGGGGGACATTCCAGGATCTCTTGCCACTGCAACTGAACTCCATATGCATGCTTAATGCATCTGGCTTTATGTGAGTACCAGGGAATTGAACCCAGGCTGGCAGGCTTTACAAACAAGCAGGTAAAACCACTGAGCCATCTCCCAGCCCATCATCGGTTGTCTTGCTTGTTTTCTCATCGGGGGTTTCCTGCTCTATTGTTTTGTCCCAAGACCGGACCTGGCCATGTTGCCCAGCTGGCCTGAAACTCCCAGGTTCGAATCAAGCTGTCCCCCCCGCTCAAACCCCCAAGTAGCTGGGACTGCGGGTCCGCCCAGCTTTGTATCTATTTTTATGGCGGAGACAACGTCTACATGTGATAGGAAATCCCAGTTTTCTGTTTACAATGTCGAGTGAAAGGACTGGTTGAGTACTCCCATCCAAAGTGCTTGGGACCAGCAGGGTTTCCTTTAGCTCTGGGGTGTTCGCATGTTTGCAGCGAGAGGTCTGGGGATGGGGCTGGGGTTTAACCCCGAACTCCCCTTCCACCTAGTGCATGCCTCGCACACAGCCTGAAGGTAAGTTGTAGAAGACTTTAGCAGCTGTGGGCCTCAAAGCTTCACGGTGCAAAACCTGCCGCTAAGGCACCGTGTCGGTGAGCTACAGAGGTGGCCCAGGGCATGAAGCGCCTGCTGCCCAAGGACCTGAGTTCAGATCCCCAGAAACCATGCAAAGCACGGGCGTTGGGAATCCCAGCACGTCTAGAGCGAGTAGGAAGGTGGAGATAGGAGAATCTCCCAGAAGCTCCCTGGCCAGCCAGTCTGGCAAACAAAATGGTGAGTAAGAGATCCTGCTTAAACAAGGTGGAAGGCAAGGACCCCTAGCCTCCATGTGCACACCAAAAAAAAAAAAAAAAAAGAAAAGAAAAAAAAAGTTTTAGGTTTTGGAGAATTTCAAATTCCAGATTAGAAATGCTCAGTTGGAATTCCTTTAAAATATTTTTTGTATTTTCCAGCATGTATTATGTGCCTAAGGGTAGGCACGTGTGGAGGTCAGAGAACAGCCTTCCCGAGTCGGTCCTCACCTTCTGCTTGCTCTCTTTGAGGCAGGGTTTCTCATGTGTTCGCCAGGCTTGCTGACCAGAAGGCTTCCAGGAAATTCTCCTGTCTTGGCATCCCTTTCTTGCTACTGTCGATGTGCTGGGTTTACAGAAGCCAGTGGCTTCTCGCTTTCTTACACAGGGTCTGGGGTTCCAAACTCAAGTACTATCCACTGAGCCATCTTCCCAGGCACCTTAAAATTTTGTTTGTTTGTTTCTTTGTTTTTTTGAGGTAAGTCTGACCTGGAATTCACTATGTAGTCTCAGGATGGCCTCGGATTTATGGCCATCCACCTAGCTCTGCCTCCAAGTGCTGGGATTAAAGGTGTGCACCACCACACCCAGCTAAAATATTTTTAAGTTCTAAAACAAAACCCTGATCACTTCTTAGACTTTTGGCTAAGCTCAAGTGTAAAAAGTTGAGCCACATAAGAACATACCAGGCTGATTGCCGGGTAGAGCATGTGCATATGACACAGGTTGTGAGTTTTCAGGCAATGCTAGCAGGCAAGAAGGCCAGGTTCAAATGCTGCCTTTTCTTGCTCCCGTGACCCTGAGCATGAGCCTCAACATTCTCATGTGGAAAGTGGAGTGATAGAAGTGTGTCTCACGTGATGGGGATGGAAGTGTGTCTCACGTGACGGAGGATGGAAGTGTGTCTCACGTGATGAGGATGGAAGTGTGTCTCACGTGATGGGGATGGAAGTGTGTCTCACGTGACGGAGGATGGAAGTGTGTCTCACGTGATGAGGGTGGAAGTGTGTCTCACGTGATGGGGATGGAAGTGTGTCTCACGTGATGGGGATGGAAGTGTGTCTCACGTGACGGAGGATGGAAGTGTGTCTCACGTGATGAGGGTGGAAGTGTGTCTCAGGTGATGGGGGATGGAAGTGTGTCTCATATGATGGACAGTGAGGTATTAACATTTGCAAAGTGCCCAGGTTCCTCTGAGTATTTCCCACACTTGGGATACTAAGTGCGTGCTTGTCTGCCTTAGGCCCCAGCTTCCTAGACATGGGGGTCCACTGTTGCTGCCTTTTGGGGGGTGATCACCGGAAACTCATGTTTGAACCAGGTCATAAGGATTCACTGAGATCTAGCAGGCCCACATCCTCATCTGAAAACTGGACCGTGTTACTAGGAGCGTAACCCAAGAGGGTGGGGGTGTCAAGCAAGGAAAGCTCCCCTCCTCAGCCCCCACTTGGACTGTTTCTCGTGATCTGTCCTGTATCTAGAATATTCTTCTCTGTCTCCTAGCAAGCTGTGCTCAGATGTTACCCCGTAGACAGGTCTGCTCTGTTCAGCTTTCCCATCAGCATGCTCCTACAGCGCACACCCCCATTACCGCTGCAGCCCCTTCCGTCCCTTGCCCCTCTATCTCCTCTGAGTGTTGGTCCCAGGAAATCGGGGCTCTCCTCTGACTCACTGCTCCATTCCACAGCCCTGACCTTTGCCAGCACACGGCCTGTCCTCAGGAAGTCCGTGGCAAGGGGAGAACCCATGTCTGAAACTGAAAGTTTGACTCAATAAAAATAAGTGAGTGGGGCTGGAGAAATGGCTTAGCGGTTAAGCACTTGCCTGTGAAGCCTAAGGACCCCGGTTCGAGGCTCGATTCCCCAAGACCCACGTTAGCCAGATGCACAAGGGGGCGTACGCATTTGGAGTTCGTTTGCAGTGGCTGGAGGCCCTGGCATGTCCATATTCTCATTCTCTCTCTCCCTCTCTCTCTCTCTCTCTCTCTCTCTCTCTCTCTGTCACTCTCAAATAAATAAAAATTTTAAAAAATAGTGAGTGGCTATAGGAAAGTTTGCGCAACAGGAGACCAACCCGGTACCACACATACCCCTCACCTCCCAGCCCTGGAAGCTGTAAGTCCGCAGCCGGTCTGAACGAAGTGCAACCTGGGTGCTGTCAGGGCTGCATCCATCAGGCTTGGCGGGGAGAGCCCTCTCCCACCTATCCCACCTTCTAGAAACCGCCTACATCATTTGTCTTAGAGACCCTTCAGGCAGTGAGGTGAACATGTTCAGTCACTTTCTCGAACCTTTCCTGTCTGTGGCCTGGACTCTTCGATAGCTGCAGCATGGTCACAAGCGTAGGGGTCAGTGCCTGCCTCACACACCTCCAAACAGAGCCCTCAGCCTCGCATACCACACTTCTCAGACAACCCACGTTTATTGAACAGCTCCGATGTGACAGGCCAGCCCCTGCCCTGGGAAAAAGAGGACATAAGGAAAGCAAGGGACCCAGACCCCAGCACTGCCGGCTCATCTGGGGACAACGTGCCAGGTCAAGGGAGTTCTTGTCTTGTCTCTCAGTCTGTGTTTGCTCGTGGCACCTGGTGCCGCGTGGCTAGTGCTCACAGTAACACCCACGAGGGAAAGTGAGCGGGGAGCCCTGGGGGGATCGTGAGGTTAGTCGTGTTTTTCTTCGCAAACCCTATTCCCAACAACTGGGTGCAGGCTCAGGGCTCCAGAGTTGTCTCCTAAATGTGGAATGGGGGAATAAATGAGTTCCTCTCAGGGAAGAAATGGAGTGGAAGACATCAGGGAAAGTAAATGATCCTCCATGTCACATATGTGCTTCTCAGAGCTGGCTGGGACCCCACTCAGCCCACAGCCTCCGCAGGAGGGCCAGAGCCAGGATGCACTTCCTTCTCTTCCAGAAAGGGTTCATCTCCCCGACACAGGAGGCGCGTGAACAGCAGCGAGGAGGGAAGTTAGCCTTGAGTGAGGGACTTCCTTCCCTCCTCAGGCTGGCAGGTTGTTGTCACGTGTCACACGTGGAATTGCATCTCCCCCCCCCCAAAGACAGTCCTCCCTGCCAGTTCCTGTGAACAGGGCCTTAGCACCAGGGAGGGATGTGACCAGTTTATGATAAGGTCATGAGAGGCACGCCTGCAATCCCAGCACTTGGGAGGCTGAGACAGGAGGATCACTGTGATTTTGAGGCCAGCCTGGGACTACATAGTGATTTCCAGGTCTCAGCCTGAGCTAGAGTGAGCCCCTGGTTTGACAAAAAGGGAGGCTGGAAGGATGGCTTAGCAGTTAAGGCATTTGTCTGCAAAGCCAAAGGACCTACGTTCGATTCCCCAGGACCCACATTAGCCAGATATACAAGAGGGCACATGTGTCTGGAATTTATTTGCAGCGGCTGGAGGCCCTAGTGCACCCATTCTGTCTCTCTCTCTCTCTCTCTCTCTCTTTCGCTCCCTCTTTCTCTATCAAATAAATATTTAAATAAATAAAAATTAAATTTAAAAAAAAGAGGGAGGGCTGGGGCGAGGCTCATCAACGGAGCACTGGCCTAGCATGCCTGAAACCCCGGGACCCATCCCTAGCACGAAATGACAGACTGCCAGACTTTGTGACATGCCTGTCACCGAAGCACTCAGGAGACTGAGGCAGGAGGATCTCAAGTGCTGTGTAGCTGGGGTTACATAGGCAGTCTACAAATCAATGAATCAATCGATCAAAGAGAGAAAGAGAAGGCAGACCACAACAGGGCAGACATTACGGGGACATGGCTAGCTGCCAAGGACTGCCAAGCTTGCTAGTGACAGAGCTGGGCAGAAAGGCTGGATCCTGAGCTCTTGTTCAACACAGCTGCCATGCCACCTGGCTCCAGTCTGCAGTGTCCAGAACACAGGGACAGTTCCCAGGGCCGCTACTGCTGTCTGTCCCACAAACTGCCACCAACCGGGTGGTGGCAGGACCATATCCTTGCAGTTCTGGGGCCCAGAGCCTAAAGGCAGCATGGGCTGGGGGCTCCTTGAGGCTGAGAACTGTCTGCCATGCATGTGGCTGGCGTCTTGGGGCTCCTCCCGCTGTCCCCCTTCTCTTCGGGACAACGGTCTTTGGTTCCCATCTGCATAGAGCCTGTTCCCATCTCAGGTCACGTTCTGAGGTTCCAGATGAACACAGATTTGAGAGGACATTGTCACCCACATACCACCCATGCTCCCTGTCTAACTGGCATCTCCCGCCTGCCTCTGCTTCCCAGCTGCCCACTGTTGCTGAGCAGTGGCCTCCTATGCCATGCCCTCTATATATAGCCCACTTTTCCCACAGCAAGCTTCGCTTCCCACAACCCATGGGTCAGCCCTGTCCCCAGCTGTGGGATCTACCTGCTCACCAATCCTCCCATCTTGCCCAACTCCACAGGTGTCGTGTGCTGAGGTGCAATTGTACTTTACACAAAGTACAGCCATTCTACAGCTGGTCCATGGGCCCTGTGTTGCCCACTCAGACTGGCTTCCAGATCCCCAAGGTTTTTTTTTAAGGATTTTTTTAATGAAATTTTTATTTATTTATTTGAGAGCAACAGAGAGAAAGAAGAAGATATATATAGAGAGATTGGGCATGCCAGGGCCTCCAGCCACTGCAAATGAACTCCAGGCGCGTGTGCCCTCTTGTGAATCTGGCTAACATGGGTCCTGGGGAATCGAGCCTCGCACCAGGGTCCTTTGGCTTCACAGGCAAGCACTTAACCGCTAAGCCATCTCTCCAGCCCCCACAATTTTTTTTTAAATTTTGTTTTGTTTTGTTGTGTGTATGTCTCTACAGGTATGGCGTATGATGTGTGTGTGTGTGTGTGTGTGTGTGTGTGTACACATGCCACAGCATATGTGTAGAGAGATCAGAGGACAACTTCTGGAGTCAGAGCTCACCTTCCACATAGTGTGAGGCAGGGTCTCGTTGGTCACCAGGCTAGCTGGCCCACGAACTTCTAGGAGATGCACCCATCTCCACCTCCCTTCTCTCCTTGGGTGCCTGCTGGAATTGCAGACAATAGCATCCAGCTTTCCATGGGTTCTGGGGATCCAAACCCAGGGACTCATGCTTCCCTGGCAAGTGCTTTATCCATTGTACCATCTGTCTGAGCCCCACCAGGGAGGGCTTTTGGTAGACACATGCCTGGCGTCACGCCCCAACCCCTTCCCCTGGAAGGCAGTGGCTTGTCCCATTTCACACACCAGAAACGGAGACCGAGAGGTGGACCAGGAGCATATGCTGGCCAGTCCTTGGAAGCTGATGTCAGGTGGTCTTAGATGTATGAAATATGGGTGAGGGGCAGAGGGCGGCCCACTCCAGCAGAGCCCTGAATGTGTCTCTTGGCAACAGCACCCCAGCACGGCGCACCGGTCACTTTGGGTGGCTGTACCATAGCCCTGTGGCCTGAACAGAAAACATTTCTCTTCCCTGATTCTGCATGCTTTCATCCAATTCCAGGCAGGCAGAGCGGTTTCCACCAAAGCCCCCATCTCACACGCAGCTGCGTTGGGGTGAGGGCTCCATGTGGGACCAGGAGGCAGTTCATTCCCTAACACGGTGGCCCGCTGCAAGGTGCAGGAGTCATGTAGCCCTGCCACCCTGGCCACACCCAGTCATCTAGAGCAGCCTGGCTCCTGTGGCCTCCAGTGAACTCTATGCAGGAGACAGGCGCCATCTGAGCCCCTCACAGGTGTTTGGGGGCGCGGGGTAGAGCGTGGCATAATCCCACAACCAGGATCCGCAGTAAGAGCTACACTGAGAACCCCAGGACCCTGTGAGGTGTGGGCCTACTGGCCCTGTGCCCTACATTCCCTTGCCTTCTCCAGCTGATAGCGGAGAAACTGAGGCCCAGGACTCCCTAAGCCACCTTTCCTGATGGTGTCGCCGACAGGATTTAACCTTTGATCTCCCACCCTGCCCTCGCCTTTCTCCCAGAACTCAGGCCTGTCATGGTGAAGGTGTTTAATAATCGCAGTGCAGAGATTGCACTACAGCGAGGCCCAGATCACTCCGCTTTGATGTTCCTGCCCTGTGTGATGGCCCCCGGGTTGCCTGGGACCTACTTGTAACAGGAATGTGGATGAGGAGCCCAGAGAGGTCAGTGCACTGTCTGAGGTCACACAGCAAGCCACTCCCAGCCCGCCCTGTGCTTCTGTTGAATAGTGAGAAGCCAGGTGTCCTCTACCTTGCCTCAAGGCAACCCAGCCTTGGGTTCAAATCCCACCGTTGCTACTTTTGAGTTGTCTGACCGAGTACATTAGACATCCTCAGTGGGCCTTCATTTCTTTGTCTGGAGAATGGAGACCACAGCCATGGGCACTTGATTGCCATTGTGAGGATGCAAAGAGAAAACGTGGGCTTCTGTGGACAGAGCTTTGGGCTGTGGTCACGGTCTTGGAGGGGCTGCCAGGTCGATCAAGATGTCCCCTCAAGCCAGATCACTGCCATGTGGCTAAGGACATACCCAACACGGAAGGCTGCAGCCGAGCATCGCTCTTGGCTGCCCTGGTGCTATGCCAGGCCCCGGGTGCAGCGCTGCACTTGATGGTGCTGTTGCTTTCTTGTCTCCGTTCCTCTGCGGAGGCTGTGTGGTCGGGACACACTGCTCTTTTCTTCCCTGCTGAGATTCTAGCCCCCAAGACCCACAGTGACTCTTGCCCCACCTTCTACGCCTTTGAGACTGCTATAGATGTGAATAAAATCCAAGGCCCGCCGGGCGTGGTGGCGCACGCCTTTAATCCCAGCACTCGGGAGGCAGAGGTAGGAGGATCGCTGTGAGTTCCAGGCCACCCTGAGGCTACATAGTGAATTCCAGGTCAGCCTGGGCTAGAGTGAGACCCTACCTCGAAAAACCAAAAAAATACAAGACCCAGCATCATCAGCTGTTAGCTCTCAGGGGTCTGGCGCAGGGTCCCCAGTGCTGAGACCTGTGTCAGCCAACCAGAGTGGCTACTTCCCCCTCTAGGTCTGTTCTGGATGCTGTTAGAATCTCCATTCTGCAGGCAGAAACACTAAGACCTTCAGTGGTCACGTGCTTTATCTGTGGCCTCTGCTGAGTTGGTGAGAGGTGGGATTTTTTATTTTATTTTATTATATTTATAAGCAAAGAGAGAGGTAGAGAGAAGAGAGACAGGGAGAATGGGCACACCAGGACCTCCAGCCACTGCAAACTCTAGACGAGTGCACCACTTTGTGCATCTGGCTTTATGTGTGCAATGGGGAATCAAACCCGGATAGGTAGGCTTTGCAGGCAAGCTCCTTAACTGCTGAGCCATCTCTCCTTCCTGAGAGGTGGAACTTAAACACAAGCCTCCCGAGAGTCTTGTTGAAGTCTTGTCCTTCCTCTGATGCCCACTTTAAGCATCTACCCAGGTCTGTGACTAAAAAGGGCTGGTGCTGGACCCCCTGCCTCTCACTCAGCTGGCATTTATCAAGCGCCTACTGTATGTCAGTAAACACAGCAGATCCTTTGGGGCTGTTTCCCTACTCCTTCCTTCTGAGGCTCTCCACCCAGCCCACTGCTCTGAGTCAGCCCAGATGTGTGTCATCAGCCTGCGATAGGTACACAGCTCCTGGTCCTGGTCCCTTTATGATGTGGCCCATCGTTACGCAGCCTTGAAATGAGCCCCCTGGCTGTGTGACTTCTCAGAGCCCCTTTGTCATAGCCACTGGGAGTGTGCAGTGATCAGGCAGAAGATGCCATAAAGTCGGAGGGGGATTCATCGGGAGGCAGAGAGGTCCCAGACAGCAAGATCATGGGGCTGTGCCTGGCATGGCCCTGGGGCTGGGTGGAGAGCCAGTTCCCATGGCCATGTCTGGTTGGCCAGCCAAAGTCAGGGGAAGGCAGGGAGGCTGTATTGGAAGCCCCATTGGAAGCTAAGAGGAGATCAAAACTGCAGGGCCGGGGCTGGGGAGATGGCTTAGCAGTTAAAAGTGCTTGCTCACAAGCCAGACGGCCAGGGTTTGATTCCCCAGTGCTCACATAAAGCCAGATGCATAAAGTGGCACATGTGTGCAGTGGCCCTGGCATCATACCCATATTCATTCATTCTCTCCCCCCTCCCTGCCTTTCTCTCTCTCCCTCTCTCTCTCTCTCCCCTTGCAGATAAGTAAATAAAAATATTTAAGGGCTGGGGCTGGAAAGATGGCTTAGTTGTTAAGGATCCCAGTTTGACTCTCCAGGACCCACATAAACCAGATACACAAGGGGCCACATGCATCTGGAGTTTGTTTGCAGTGGCTGGAGGCCCTGGCGTGCCCATTGTCTGTCTCTCTCTCCCTTAAATAAATAAAATATATTTAAAAATATTTAAGGGCCACTCAGTATTTGACCAACAGAGCAGAACATGACAGGATAGCCAGACAGTGGACCAAGAGATACGAACATAATCCACATGAGCTGTGTGCAGTGTGAGGGAGCAGAAGCCTCTTCTCCCTGTGCTGCAGATCTTTATAGCCTTTACAATACGGACTTCTGTGTATATGTTATACTGGTTCTACTCTGCTTTGATCCTCTGGAGCCTGGGAGACTCCCCCAAAAGGTAAATGCTATCAGGAGTAGAACTTTGTAGCTGTAGATTAGTTCTGTTCAAAACGCCTATTTGCAAGCCTTGCTTCTTTAGGATATCAATTGTATTTTGTCATGTACTAAGGATACGGGTTCTGAAGTCTACCAAATATTATAGTGCATTTTAGCCCAATTCATATCTGTATGAAGTCAAAAAGTAGCTGTAGATGACTAGGAATTATGTCATTTGTATTAAGCCCGGATCTATTTCTGAGTATATGATTCATGCTGTTGTGAAAATGTTTTACCTTTTACCTTTGTCAGCTTGTAATGAGAGGATTTCTTTTGCCCTTTGTAGCTCAGAGAGCACTAATGTGTCATCTCAAACACAATAAACATGCTCCTGAAGGGAAAAAATATTTAAGGGCTAGAGAGATGGCTCAGCAATTAAGGCACTTACCTACAAAGCCTAACAACCCAGGTTCAATTCCCCAGTACCCACATAAAGCCAAATGTACAAAGTGGCACATGCATCTGGGTGACAGTGTGTTTGCAGCAGCTGGACGCCCTGGCACCCATTCTTTCTGTCTGTCTCTCTTCTCTCTACTTGCAAATAAATAAATTTTAAATATATTTATATGAGAGAGAGAGAGACAGATAAGGAGAGAGAATGGGCACATCAGGGCCTGTAGCCACTGCAAACACCAGATACATGTGTCGCTTTGTGCAGCTGGCTTTACATGGACACTGGGGAATCGAACCTGGGTCCTTTGGCTTTGCAGGAAAGCACGTTAACCACTAAGCCATCTTCTCCAGCCCACCTCAGGGGCCTCTGTGCTCACTGCCTCACCATGGGGAAGTACTAGAACCCATGCCTCAGTTTCTCTGCCTGTGAAGTGGGGATATAGAACTAACTGCCTCCTGTGTGGGTAGAGGGACCCAGTCGCAGACTGACTTTGAGGGAGTCATGGGAACACCCCTCTATTCCATGGTCTTCTTCACTCTGAGGACCCCAGAGGCTCATATTGGGATAAGTGGCTGTGTTTGCTTTGCCACCAGCTGTCTAGCAGGTCCCGGACACCCCTCCAGTCCCCATCTGGGCACTGTGTTAGTGAGGTATGGGACAGATGAAGTTGGCAATTCTGTCCCCAGGACAACTGTCTGGGTGGGATCTTGGCATCCTAGAGCGGAGTTAGCACAGCTCAAAGCGACTGCATCCCATCTCTCCCGGAGACAGATGCCAACATGTGAGGACACCCTCTCGTTCCCAGACTCAGCAAAGCACCACTATGTGCCCCCGCCCTGGGACCACAAGACCCAGAGCCCCAGTGAGCTCTTGCCTTTTGGAGTTGGGGGACAGTGGCCTGCTCGGCACCTTGCCCCACTCAGTCCCTCACACCTCCACATGCTGCAGACACCGCCCTTTACAGGCAGGAAGCAGAGGTTCCAATGTCAGCCAGTGGTCCAGAGGCCCTGGGACCAATGGGAGCTGGAGCTGTACCCAAAGTCACACCTCTCCATGGCTATCTTTTTTTTATTTTTCAGAGCTAGAGGTCTCAAACATGCCAGGCAATCTCTTTATCACTGAGGTACATCCTCAGCCCTCTCCTTGATTTTTTGTTCTTGTTGTTTTTGTATTTGTTTTGTTTTGTTTTGTTTTTTGAGGTAGGGTCTCGCTCTAGCCCAGCCTGACCTGTAATTCACTGTACAGTCTCAGGGTGGCCTCAAACTCTAGGCGATCCTCCCACTTCTGCCTCCCGAGTGCTGGGATTGAAGGCATATACCACCACGCTGGCTCTTTTTGCTTTTTTATTTTAGACAGGAGCTCACTAAATTGCCCAGGATGGCCTTGAACTTGTAGTCTTCCTTCTGTGCCACCAGGCCAGACTCACTTAAAAAAAAAAAGTTTGTTTGTTTGTTTGTTTGTTTATTTATTTATTTGAGAGAGAACAAGGGAGAGGGGGAGAGAAAGAGAGAGATGGGTGCTTCAAGGCCTCCAGCTACTACAAATGAACTCCAGATGCATGCGCCACCTTGCACATCTGGCTTATGTGGGTCCTAGGGAATTGAACCTGGGTTCTTAGCTTTGCATCAAGCACCTTAACCACTAAGCCATCTCTCTGTGCCTTTTTAAGTTTTTTTTATTGTTGTTGTTTATGCTTATTTATTTGAGTGCAACAAAGACAGAGAAAGAGGCAGAGAGAGAGGAGGGAGAGAATGGGTGCTCCAGGGCCTCCAGCCACTGCAAACAAACTCCAGATGCATGCGCCCCCTTGTGCATCTGGCTAATGTGGGTCCTGGGGTATCAAGCCTCAAACCGGGGTCCTTAGGCTTCACAGGCAAGCGCTTTACCGCTAAGCATCTCTCTAGCCCTCCAGGCCTTTTTAACAATGAGAGTTTCTTTTTTTTTTTTTTTTTAATCCAGCCCAGACTTGCTTCTCTTTAATCTCCCCAATATGACCTCCTGCAAAGTAAGAACTGTTGTGTTATTCCCACTTGAAAATGGGGAAGCTAGCCTGGTGTGATGGCACACGCCTTTAATCCCAGTGCTTGCTTGCCTAGCTTGCATGAAGCCTTGGGTTCAATCCCCAGCACTGCATAAACCAGGCATCAGAAATTTAAGGTCATCTCTGGCAGATAGGGAGCTCGAGGCCAGCCGAGCTACATGAAACTTCACCTTAAAAAAATGGGGAAACTGGCCAAGCTGTGGTGGCGCACGCCTTTAATCCCAGCACTCGGGAGGCAGAGGTAGGACTATCGCCCTGAGTTTGAGGATACCCTGAGACTACATAATAAATTCCAAGTCATTCTGGGCTGGAGTAAAACTTACCTCAAGAAACCAAAAAAGGGGGGGGGAGGGGGATGTGAGGCTCAAGGCCCTGGGAACTTGAACTTGGACCCAGAGACAAACTTCAGATTCTATTGAGTTAATGACAGTCGCTAAGCCATCAAATGAGGGCAGAAAGCTCGAAGCCCACGGGTCCTGTGTTGGGGGTCCACCCCCCATTCCCTCCACTTCTTTGAGGGGAGGGTTGTGTCACCCAAGGGCAGTCTCCCTGGACAGGACAAGCCAGCCACAAAGGACTCAAGCAGAACAAAGGGCTGTCACTGCCTGCTGTGAATGAGGTGGGTGCCAAGGCCCCTGGCCAGGAGCTGGCACTTGGCCTACTCATCGGACCCTGAGAGGGATCCCTTTGGCCGGCCCAGCCCACACCCGGCCATGTTTATCTAACTTCCCTGACCCCGGTGCGCTCGCTGTCGCCTTTTTCTTCTTTCCTCAAAAACCCAGGGCACAATAGGCAGCGATTCCTTGAACTTATTAAAAAATCCAGACTTGTAAATTAATTTGTTCGTGTTGTACAAAGGCAGTGCAGATGGGCTCATCAACACGCGCACAACAAATAATTATAGATGAATTTTTAGCCGGCCTGCCTAATGCGCTTGCTGGGTTAATTATGTCAATGTATAATTACACCAGCCCGGGGAGAGAGAATGGCACACCCTGCTGAGCAGGCCCTGGCCTAATGATGGGCGTGGGGAGGGGGCTGTCTCCACTGACGAGAGCCAAGTCCGTCCCTGGCACCTGCTCACCTCGGCACGTGTCCATTGTCCACCCTCCCTGCCACCTAAACAAACAGAAGCAGAAGACCAAGAAAAGGACAGGCTGCCCCCTGCAGGCACAACCCATGTCTTCTGCCAACAAAAATGTATTACTTTGAACCATGTAGGGCTGAGTTCAGGGGGATCTGGGGGAAGGGGCAAAAAGAGATGTAATCCTGAGGCTGCAGAGATGGCTTAGTGGTTAAAGCACTTGCCTGCGAAGCCTAAGGACTCAGGTTCGATTCCCCAGTACCCATGAAAAGCCAGATGCACATGCATCTGGGGTTCATTTGCAGTAGCGTGCCTGCATTCTCTCTATCTATCTGTCTCTCTCTCTCTCTCTCTCTCTCTCTCTCTCTCTCTCTCTCTCTCATAAACAGATAAATAAAATATTTTTAAAAGAGAGAAATGTGGGCTGGAGAGATGGTTTAGAGGTTAAGGCACTTGCCTGCAAAGCCTAAGGACCCATGTTTGACTCTCCAGATCCCACATAAGCCAGACACACAAAGGTGAGGCAAGCACAAGGTAGCACATGCCCACTAGGTGGCACAAGTGTGTGGAGCTCGATGGCAGTGGCTGAGGCCCTGGCACGCCAATTCTCTCCCTCCCTCTCTTGCTCACTCACTCTCTCTAAAATTAAAAAATAAAGGAGAGAGAGAGATGTAACCCTGGCCCTCCCCTGTATGGTTTGGATCCAGTGAGTTATAATGAGATGGACTTACAGAGAAATAAACTGTGACTGTGGTGGCAGCTATGAAGGGGTACATGAAATTTATTCTCATGTGAGAAGATGGAGTCATCAAGGAGGGCTCCTTGGAAGAGGCAGTGTGTGAGTTGCACGTGGGGAGTGTGTTCCTGCCTTAGCTCATGTGTGACGGCTGTGAGGTGAGATGGTGCTGCCAAGGAATGCCAAGGCGGCCAGGGTGGCCGCAGGTGAGTAGATGAGGACAGGGCAGTAGGGGCTTGGGTTTATTCTGAGCTGATGAGATCTCCAGCTCTAGGCTGATAACTTTCTGGGGATTGTGCCCATAGCTCCGGGACACTGTCGCTTATTGGTGCGGCACAGAGAGGTGGACTTGCTTGCCAAGCCATCCCAGGAAGCAAGCTGGGATTGGACCAGGTCTGGACAGGCCCGACTGCAGAGTCATGCCCACAGTCCCTCTGCTCCCCAGCCAAGAGCAGT
The DNA here is from genome assembly GCF_020740685.1 of Jaculus jaculus. NCBI lineage: Eukaryota > Metazoa > Chordata > Mammalia > Rodentia > Dipodidae > Jaculus > Jaculus jaculus. Next base: position 23,067,405 of record NC_059114.1, read on the forward strand.
GCTAAGCGGGTGCTGGCAGGAGACCAGATGGCAAAGGGGTGTGCCACAGGCCTCACGGTCAGTGGGAAACAACGGGTCCCTGGCTTTCTTAGCCTCATGGGCACCTTGTGGATCTGCTAGGGCCATGATTTCCCTCTAGGCCTAGACACCTTTGTGGAATCACCCAGAAAACCCTGATTCTGGTGTCACCTCCAACTGCAGCAAACCACCAGCCTCTCGGAACCTCAGTCTCCTCATCCGTGATAATGGGTCCATCCAATCTGGCCACTGGGGAATGCGGTGAGGACTCATTCCTGTGGTAGGTTCTATGACCTATATGGTGCCCTCCCCCGCCTTACCTCAGGAATCATGCAGGGTAGTCCTTACACCCTGGAGGAAGTGCCACCAGGACTCTGTAGAGGGGTAGAGAGCGGATGAGTCTCAGGCAGGCACAAGGGTCTACTGAAGTCTTTACCTCCTAGTGATTAGGCAGCTGGGTGTGTCTCAGATCCACGGATTTTGGTCCCAGAAAAGCCACTTGTTGGCGGTGCTTATCACAAATCAGTGTGTCCACCCTGTCCACTAGACATAGCAGCCAGGAGCAGCTTCAAGGGTGCCATGAGGCACACGGAGCTGGGGGGCCAGAAGGCACAGGACAACTGCAGACCAGGTGGCCAGTTAAGGACTGGAGAGGCTGAAGGCTAGCTGGAAGCAACAGGTGGCGGGTCCGAGCCGTGGTGGCCGGCCCCCAGAGCAGCCCCACCCCGTGCTGTGTCAGGCAAGCATGTGCAGCAGGCCTGGGATTGGCCTTGGGAGAGGTTTCTGTTTCTTCCAGATTGCAACATTCCCAGGTGGAGGCTCAGGAAACTCACATGAAAGCTACAAGGCTCAGGCTGCCTCTCTGAAGTTAAATAAGCTGCCACCACTTCTGGGGAGAGGAGACTCTTCAGTGGAGCTGCCTGCAAGTTGAGCAGGGAGCGCCAAGGATGCAGCATCCATAATCTGTCACCCATGCTGGGGTGGGCTTTTTGGTGGTGAAGCTGCCTTTGAGTCACCCACACTTCTCTTTAAGTAGTCCCCAAAACTCACTGGCTCACCAAGCTACATTCACATGGAATTGTTTCTTCAGTCTGTGTTGTCGTCTCTATCCAAGTGAATAGAAACAGACGCTCTCAGGAAAACTAACATAACGGTTCCAGAAGGTGGCCACTGTGTCCATGCATGGTGGCTCTCATGCTTGGTGGTCTGCAAGGCATAGTCTCGGGGCCCCCACAGATGGCATTGCCAAATTGAGAACATTCTATGAGTGTGACAATTATGACCCTCATCCCAGCTGGGCAGGATCCCCACTGTGGTGGGTTGATTCTAATGCTCCCCCTAAACTTGTGTGTTCTGAATACATGGACCTCCGCTGATGGCAATTTGGGAATTGGAACCTCCCAGAGCTGTTATATTGTTGGAGGCAGGCTTATGGGTGTTATAGCCAGCTTCCAGCTTCCCCTTGCCAGTGTTTGGCACAATCTCCTGTTGCTATGGTCCACCTGATGCTGGCCAGGAGGTGATATCCACCCTCTGCTCGTGCCATCGTTTTTCCTTGCCATCATGGAGCTTCCCCTCAAGTCTGTAAGCCAAAATAAACTCTTTCCTCCCACAAGCTTCTTTGTGTTGGGTGCTTTCTGCCAGCAACGCAAAGCTGACTGCAACACCCACCCTGTGAAAGGGGCCTGGAGAAGGTGCTCTCCTGTGAAGCAGAAAGTCCTCATTGCTTCCCCATAGTCACCACAGTGACTCCAGGTGGCTCTTGTTGTCGGTCCCTCGGCTACCAGAAGAAAGATGTGAGAGCCTCAGCCTGGACATCTGTACCCCGTGGAGCGCCTCACCCCACCCAACCCTCTGTGTCTCTCTCCACAGACCCTGTGCCAGCATTTGAGGTAACACGTAGCCTAGACAGCAGACTGCAGCGCCCCAGCTTCGACCCCAGCGGGCAGCCCCGGCGAGAGATCCACGCTTTGTGGAAGAGGTATCCAGAGATCCTCAGCCCCAAAGGTACTGACAAGGCCATCAAGGGGGTCTGTGACAAGCTCTGGTGGTAGGGCCTAGGTGTTGGGGTCAGGAAGCCGGGCCTTATCATTGTCGAATGGGCGCAGCTAAAGCAGATGAGTCCCGGATCTCGGGGCTGGATCTGCTGAAGGTCAGTGTATTCTGTCACTCTGGGCCCCACGTGGCCAAGGTCAAATCAGCTCACACATGTGACCGCCAGCAATGTTAGCACACACCCCCAGCAGGCAGAGAAAGAATATGGAGGTTACACCAAAGCATATGGAGTCTCGCCCAGCTTGGACCCCTGCAGCCCTTCTAAGAATCTTCATCCCACTGACCAGAGCCCAGGCTTGTGGCCACAGCCAGCCACAGAGGAGTCTGGGAGATGTAGTCCAGCTGTGTGTCCAGGAGAAGGGTAGGAGAGATGTTGCCCAGGGCAGGGTGAGCCCCCAAGACCTCTTAAGTGAAAGACAGGTTACAGGAAGTAGCCTACTTCCTGATTCTGGGGAGCTTATGGTTGTAGAAGCTGAGAGGCCTGTAATCGCAGGGGTCTGACGGGAGTACATGGCTATGACTCCTTTGTGTCCTTTTCACAGTGAAGGGGTTAAAACCAGGGCCTTGTGCATGTGAGGAACAAACTCTGCCATCGAGCCACACCCTGGCATGGCTCCAAAAGCCCTGGCTGGGTTCTTCCCCAGCACTTAAAAAAAAAAATTAAAGAAAAGAAGCAGAATGGGTAGAGCCAGTGATGGAGGCCAGAGCTTGATTCCTGCACAGAAAGAAGGGATAGCCAGGGCTCGAAAGATGGTTTAGTGGTTAAGGTGCTTGCCTGCGGAGCCTAAGGACCCGTGTTCGACTCTCCAGATCTCACATAAGCCAGATGCACAAAGGTGAGGCAAGCACAAGGTTGCACATGCCCACTATGTGGCACAAGCATGTGGCGTTCAATGGCAGTGGCTGAGGCCCTGGTGTGCCAATTTTTTCTTGCTTTCTCTCTCTCTCTCTAAAAAAAAAAAAAAAAAAAAAAATTAAATTCTTAATTAAAAAAGAAAGAAGGAAGAGCCCGTCAGAGTATACAGGAGCACCTCCTCTGGTCCCAGGACCACCAAGACAACCTGTTGCCAGGGCCAGAGTGGAGGCCAGGGTTTGACCTCAAGGCCTCTCTCAGAAAGGCTGGGTCTGCCACAAGAGGATGTTTTGGCACACAGGGAGGGTGCAGCTGACATGGGCAGGCTGCAGTGAGGGACACAGATCCCCAAGGGTCCAAGCCAGCTATACCCAGCTTCTCCTGTCCTTCCCGTCAACAACATGCCTGGTCTACAGACACTAAAAGGCTGGAAGGTACAAGTAGACATCTCACAGAGGTGACAGCCCAGGGAGGGACCAGGACCTCACTGGTGTTCCATGCCAAACAGCCAGTCAGGTCCTCACCCCATCTCAGATGCCAGGTTGTGGGTCTGATGGTGCCATAGGTTGGCAAGGTCATAAGATAAGGGGCTTTCCGCATCTGATGCTGAGATGTAGGTCACAACAACTGCCCTGGCATCAAACACAAGCCATGTGCAAACTGTAGCAGGAACAGTGTGCTGCCACCAGCTCTTGGGAGGGCAACAACCAAGTGCTGCCCATGAAAGAAGCCAGACGCAGGGGACCTGTCCTGTCTGATGCAATCAATAGGAAAAGTCCAGAGCAGACAAATCCAGGGAGGTGACTGCAGACTGGAAGTTAGTTGCTGGGGGCTGGGGGAGTGGACAATGGGTTTCCTTTTAGGGTGGCGACAATATTTTGGACTTAGTAATGGCTGCACAATACTGGGAATGTACACTGGGCCTGGCAGCCCTGACTGCAATCGCAGCACTCTGGAAGCTGGGACAGGAAGATGATGAGTTCAAAGCCAACTGGGCTACATGGTGAGACCCTGTCCCTCACCCACCCCACACCCAAAAACCTAAGCAAACAAAAAATATTGTGAATGGACTAAATGTCACTAAAATGGTTAAAAGGTGGGATTGGGACTGGGGAGATGGCTCAGTGGATAAAGCACTTGCTGCGCAAGTGTGAGGACCTGAGTTCAGATCCCCAGACCCCACTTCAAGCTGGACACCATAAAACCGATCTGTAATCCCAGCCTGCTTATGAGATGGGAGACGGGAGATCCTGAAGCTCAGGGCCAGCTAGGCTGGTGGACACTGTGGTGAACAGCTAGAGTCCCTACCTCAGAATCCAAGTGGAGGGCTGGAGAGATGGTTTCATAGTCAAGGTGCTTGCTTGCAAAGCCTGATGGCTCCGATTCAATCTCTAATACCCACATAAAGCCAGATGCATAAAGTGGTACGTGCATCTGGAGCTCATTTGCAAAAGGCCATGGTATACTCATTGTCTCTATACCCCTCCTTCCCTCTCTCTCTTTGCTCACAAATAAATAATACTTTTTAAAAAATCAGGGGCTGGAGAGATGGCTTGGTGGTTAAGCCTTTGCCTGTGAAGCCTAAGGACCCCGGTTCGAGGCTCGATTCTCCAGGACCCACGTTAGCCAAAAGCACAAGCGGGTGCACGCATCTGGAGTTTGTTTGCATGGTTGGAGGCCCTGGCTTACCCATTCTCTCTCTCTCTATCTGCCTCTTTCTTTCTCTGTCTGTCGCTTTCAAATAAATAAATAAAAATAAACCAAAAAAAATCAGTGATGGAGGACTAGAAAGATGGCTTAGTGGTTAAGCGCTTGCCTGTGAAACCTAAGGACCCTGGTTCGAGGCTCGATTCTCCAGGACCCGCGTTAGCCAGATGCACAAGGGGGTGCACACGTCTGGAGTTCATTTGCATGGCTGGAGGCTCTGGCATGCTCATTCTGTCTCTCTCTCTCTCTATCTGCCTCTTTCTCTGTCACTCTCAAATAAATAAATAAAAATGAACAAAAAAAAACTTTTTTTTAATCAGGGCTGGAGAAATCACTTAGCAGTTAAGGCACTTGCCTGCGAAGCCTAAGGACCCAGGTTTGATCTCTCTCCAGACCCCACATAAGCCAGATGCACAATGATGCAAGCACAGGGTCATACGTGTGCACTAGGTGGCGCAAGTGTCTAGAGGGAAAGTTCAGTGCCTATGACCCTGGCATGCCAATTCTCCCTCACGCACGCTCACTCTTGCTCTTGCTGTCTCTCTAAAAAAAAATCAAAGTGGGGCCTAGAGATATTGCTTAGTGGTTAAGGCACTTGCCTACCAAGCCAAAGGACCCAGGTTCATTTCCCAGGACCCACATGAGCCAGTTGCACAAGGTAGTGCATGCATCTGGAGTTCAGTTGCACCAGCTGAAGGTCCTGGCATGCCCATTCTCTATCTGCCTCTCCCTCTCTTTCTCAAATAAATAAATAAATAATAAAATATTAAAAATAAATAAATAATAAAGTATCAAAAATAAATAAATAATAAAATATATTTTAATATTTGTGGGAGAGAGAAAGAAAGAGGCAGATAGAGAGAATGGCACACCAGGCCCTCTAGCCAGTGCAAATGAACTCCAAATATATGCGCCACCTTGTGCATCTGGCTCATGTGGGTCCTGGGAAATCGAACCTGGGTCCTTTGGCTTTGCAGGCCAGCACCTTAACCACTAAGCCATCTCTGCAACCCAAAATAAATTAAAAAAAAAAACTCAAAGTGAGGCCCTGAAGACATGGCCTAGTGGTTAAGGCATTTGCCTGCAAAGCCAAACAAAGTACCTCGGGTCAATTCCCCAGGACCACGTAAGCCAGATGCACAAGGTGGCACATACAACTGGAGTTCATTTGCAGTGGTTGAAAGCCCTGGTGTGCCCACCCTCTCTCTCTCTCTCTCTCTCTCTCTCTCTCTCTCTCTCTCTCTCTCTGTCTGCCTCTTCCACTCTCTCAAATACATAAATAAATTTTTTAAAAATCAAAGTGGGACTGGAAAGATGGCTTGGCTATTAAGACACTTGCTAGTGGGCTGGAGAGATGGCTTAGCGGTTAAGCGCTTGCCTGTGAAGCTTAAGGACCCCAGTTCGAGGCTCGGTTCCCCAGGTCCCATGTTAGCCAGATGTACAAGGGGGTGCACGCCTCTGGAGTTCGTTTGCAGAGGCTGGAACCCCTGGCGCGCCCATTCTCTCCCTCTATCTGTCTTTCTCTCTGTGTCTGTCGCTCTCAAATAAAAAATAAAATTTAAATTTAAAAAAAAAGACACTTGCTAGCAAAACCTAATGACCTGGGTTCAATTCCTCAGTACCCATGTAAAGTCAGATGCACAAAGTGGCGCATGCATCTGGAGTTTATTTGGAGTGGCTAGAGGCCCTGGTGTGTCTATTTTCTCATTTATTCATATTCATTCTCTCTCTCTCTCTGTCTGCCTGTCTCTCTCTCTATATATATGCCTCTCTCACTCTCTCTCTCTCTCTCTCTCTCTCTCTCTCTCTCTCCTTGCAAACACATATTTTTTAACATTTTTTAACTTTATTTTATTTACTTGAGAGAGAGAGGCAGAGAAAGGGAGAGGCAGAGAGAGAATGAGTATGCCAGGGTCTCCAGCCACTGCAAACTCCAGATGCATGCGCTCCCTTGTGCATCTGGCTTATATGGGTCTTGGAGAGTTGACCCAGATCGTTTGGTTTTGCAGGCAAATGCCTTAACCACTAAGCCATCTCTCCATCCCCCAAACACATATTTTTTTTAATTTATTTATTTGAGAGCGACAGACACAGAGAGAAAGACAGATAGAGGGAGAGAGAGAGAATGGGCGCGCCAGGGCTTCCAGCCTCTGCAAACGAACTCCAGACACGTGCGCCCTCTTGTGCATCTGGCTAATGTGGGACCTGGGGAACCGAGCCTCGAACCGGGGTCCTTAGGCTTCACAGGCAAGCGCTTAACCGCTAAGCCATCTCTCCAGCCCCCAAACACATATTTTTAACAGTATTCTTAAAAACAAATAAAATTAGCCAGGCATGGTGGTACATGCCTTTAATCCCAGCACTCAGGAGGCAGAGGTAGGAGGATCACCATGAGTTCAAGGCCACCCTGAGACTACATAGTGAATTCCAGGTCAGCCTGAGCTACAGTGAGACCCTACCTCAAAAAAAAAAAAAAAATGAATGAATAAAATTGAGGGGCTAGACACATGGCATAGCAGTTAAGCACTTGTCTGTGAAGCCTAAGAATCCTGGTTCAAGGCTGGACTCTCCAGTACCCACATACGCCAGATACACAAGGTGGTGCATGCGTCTGGAGTTCATTTGCAGTGGCTAGAGGCCCTGGTGCTCCCATTTTCTTTCTTTCTTTCTTTCTTTCTTTCTTTCTTTCTTTCTTGCTTGCTTGCTTGCTTGCTTGCTTGCTTTCTTTCTTGCTTTCTTTCTTGCTTTCTTTCTTGCTTTCTCTCTTGCTTTCTTTCTTTCTTGCTTGCTTTCTCTCTCTCTCTCTCTTGCTCTCAAATAAATTATAAATAAACAAATTTTTAAAAATAAACAAAATAAAATAAAATTGAAAGCCACATGTGGTGGCGCACACCTTTAGTCCCAGCACTCGGGAGGCAGAGGTAGGAGGATCGCTGTGAGTTCAAGGCCATTCTGAGACTACATAGTGAATTCCAGGTCAGCCTGAGCTATCTCAAAATAAACAAAAAAAAAAAAAAAAAAAAAAAAAAACACCAAAGTAGAAAGCCAGTGTGATGGCGCATGCCTTTATAGAACTCGGGAAGCTGAGGTGGGAGGATAGCAGTGAGTTTGTGCCAGCCTGGGACTGCAGAGTGCGTTCTAGGCCAGTAAGACCCTGCTGAAGAAGAGAAGAGAGGGGGAGAGAGCAGAAGACCAGGACACTAGAGGCTGTTCTTGGACCTCAACACACCATGGCCTCAGTTGGCCCTGAACCTCACACTTAGTTCAGTGTCAGGTTTGAGGAATTCACTGCACCGGACCCAATGGATGCACCCAGCTTGCAGAAAGTCACTCAGCCTGCATGTGGCTCTCTTAGCGATGAGTGTTTCTCCCTCTCTCACGCAGAGCAGAACGAGGGGACGTGTCCCACTGGGCCCACGCCAACCGAGGGCAGCCACCTCCCAGGTCCTGGGAACGCCCTGTTGACAGACACCTTGCTGCAAAGGAATGAGGCTGAGAAACCGAAGTGAGGAGGGAGGGAGGGAGAGAGGGAGGGAAAGAGGGGCTCCCTGCCCAGGAGGCCTGGAGGGTGGGGCATTGGGGCAGGTGGAAGATGGGGAAGGGTCAGGGGCTCTGGGTTCACTGAGGCAGGCTCATATCACTCTTCCAAGCCTTAGTTTCCCCATCTGGAGAGAGGGGCTGATGGCAGAGCATTCATCAGGGGTCTGCAGAAACAGTAGGGGTTTTGTGTTACCTTTGAGTTTTGTGCTCTGTTTTGTTTTGGTTTTATAAACGCATGTATCTCAGGGACACTGGTCACATGGTCACCACGAGGCTAGCAATTGTACAATTGGTAGAGCAGGTGGGAACTGTCCGCAATCACAGCTCCTGCAGTCTGAGGACAGAACCTTCATCCTCTCTTTGCTCTAGACCCAGTGTTTAGATGAGCACCCCCACCCCAGTGTCTCCTCGATGTGATGTCACAGCTGAGACCGTCTGTAGAGACACCAAAGTTAGCATGCGGAGGAGCCAGCCTGGTGTACTGCCCTCAGTGGCGTCCACTTGGAAATGAGAGGAACCTGTTGGTTTAAGGGACTGCTCTGGAGGCATGGGTGGCATGGACGGTCACCTAAGTGACCGGTGCTGTGGGACTCACTTCTGCAAGCCAGGACATTTCCAGGCGTGTTCACAGTGGTCACCCCACACTTCCTCTTGTCCCTCATCATTCCACCTGTCTACGGAAGCACCTACCATGTGCCATGTACTGTTCTAGACTCTGGGGACAAAACACAACAGTGACAAAACTGGACAAAGCTCCCTATCTCCTCCACCCACCCCACCCCCGCCATGGGTTGCTTTCATAAGAAAAATACCTAAAGACAAAGAAATAGTGTTGCCCATTCTCTCTCTCTCTCTTCCTGTCTATTTTTCTCTCTCTCTCTTTCTCTCTCTGTCTCTCTCTCTTTCAAATAAATAAAAATGAATTTTTTTTTATAAAAGGCTAAAGAGATGGCTTAGTGGTTAAGGCATTTCCCTGCAAAGCCAAAGGACACAGGTTCCCCAGGATCCACATAAGCAAGATGCACAAGGGGATGCATGCATCTGGAGTTTGTTTACAGCAGCTGAAGACCTGGCACACCCATGTTCTCCCTCCCTCCCTCCCTCCCTCCCTCTCTCTCTCTTCCTGAGACTACATAGTGAGTTCCAGGTCAGCCTGAGCTAGAGTGAAACCCTACCTTGAAAAAAAAAAAAAGAAGCCAGGCATGGTGGCACATGCCTTTAATCCCAGCCCTCGGGAGACAGAGGTAGGAGGATCGTATGTCCCACGTAAGCATGCATGGTGGCGCATGCATCTGGAGTTCATTTGCAGTAGCTAGAGGCCCTGGCGCACCCATTCTCTCTCTCGCTTTCTCTGTCTCTAATAGATAAATAAAAACAAATCTTAAGGGGCTGGAGAGATGGCTTAGCAGTTAAGCTCTTGCTTGTGAAGCCTAAGGACCCTGGTTCAGGGTTCAACTCCCCAGTACCCACATAAGCCAGATGCACAAGGTGGCTCATGCATCTGGAGTGCGTTTGCAGTGGCTGGAGGTCCTGGTGAGCCCATTCTGTCTGTCCCTCTACCTCTTTCTCTGTTGCTCTCAGATAAAAATAAAAAAAATCTTAAGCCAGACGTGGTGGCACACACCTTTAATCCAAGTACTCAGGAGGCAGAGGTAGGAGGATCCCCATGAGTTCAAGGCCACCCTGAGACTACATAGTGAATTCTAGGTCAGCCTGAGCTAGAATGAAAACCTACCTCAAAAAAACAAAAAAAAAAAAAGACACTGACAGAAACATACAGGGAAAACCACCAGGAGGGTCCCTACAATCACACATGCCAACCAGAGGCCTGGATGTCCCAGTTCAGGATGCAGACCAACGTGCAGATGGTTGGGCAGGACCTGGCTCAGGGGCTGGACCAAGTTGGTCCCTGTGGCCAGCATGAGCAGACCCATGTCTCCACAGGGGCCTTCAAGAAGTACAAGTCACCTTGGCAGCCAGGCTGGGGGAGGCAGAGGAGAAAATCAAGGTCTTACATTCAGGTATGGTCCTGGCCCCATCATGACGGCCCCAACCCCCAGACCATGCGGCCCACAGCTAGGCTGGGGGAGGGTCATAGTGAAGCTATGGACACAGATTGGACACAGATTGGGTCTGCCATGTGCAGGGTTCCAGGGACACACGCGCAGAGGGACAGCTAGGAAGAGAGCCGGGAGAGCATCCTTCCCAGAGGGTCCCGGGCAGCCAGACTGTTGTGGAAGCAGGACTTGGGTTAGAGAGAACAGGGTGACAAGGCCAGTGTAGACAGTGTCTGATATATGAAGGACAGAGACAGACAGCATCCAAGACCCTTGGTAGAACCAGCCTGGGAGAGAGGCAGCCATTGCCTGTGCCATGTAGCCCTACCCTGTGGCCCAGAGTGAGTGACCCAGCCATCAAGTTTCCTGGAGCCATCAGAAGTCTGGGCCTTAGCCTAGTTGTGGTAATGCAAGCCTAACTTCCAGGCAGAAGGCTGAGGTAGGATCATGAGTTCAAGATCAGCCTCTGCTCTATGATGAGACCCAGTCTCAAAGCACAACAACAACAAAAAAGTGTGGACTGTTCTAGAAATTTCTTCATAGATGTGAACCTGCAGATTTTGCTACCAGGCTGGCCTCAAGGTGGGCTGAGCTCATGGGTGCCTGCCCCACCCACAGTCTGCAGTGGGAGAGGCCTTGAGTTCCTTGCCAGTCTGGGACCTACAGCCCCATGGCCCGTGCCCACTCTCTCGGTCCTTGCGTGTCCCAGGCCCAGAGGGATCTCGCCAGCCCTGCCCTCTGCTGGTCCCACCTGCCCCAGCCTGAAACCCTTCTAGGGACAGGAGGTTCGCCACTGTCAACAATGCTTGCCTCACCCACCCACCCTTACTGCCTTCGGATGCAAGAGAGGGCCTTGCACAGAGGCCCAGCCCTGTCCCTGTGCGCTCACCTGATTCCTCACTTCTCCCAGCGCTGAAGGCCACCCAGACAGAGCTGCTGGAGCTGCGGCGGAAATATGACGAGGAGGCCGCGTCCAAGTAAGTGAGCGCCCTGCGGGGTGCCTCCTCCCTCCCCTGGACCCTCCAGATTTGCGGCATCCCTCCTCTGTCCCTCTCACGCATGCTCCTCTTTCTGATGTCCTCTGATTGTCTACTTTCCTCGCCACCCCAAGTACACCTGTCCTGCCTTCCCAAGCCACTCAGTCACCTCACAGCCAAGTTCCAGGGGACCAGCCTCTAGAACTGTCACCACCCCTCAACTCCACGGTCCAACCCTTGGAGGCCAAGTGACATCACTTGAATTATCCAGGGCCCGAAGACATCAGTCACAACATAAACATTTACTGAACATCTACTGTTTATCTTGTGCTGTGTCTAAGTCCCTGGGGGGGACATTAGATGTCGGTCCCTGCCCTCAATCGCGGAAGACATCGATCATAACTGGGGCAGTGGTCAACGCTTTGACCGGGAGAGCTCGGGGTAGGCAAAGAAGATAAGCAGGAGTGGATCCTTCATCCAGGGTAGTCAGGGTGGCTTCCGGGCAATGAGAACAGCCGGACCCAGGGAAGACCTTGAGCATGCACGCAGCACGGTGATAGTCACCAAGTGCGTCCCAGGCCCTGGCTGACCCCTGAGAAGTTAAACAGGACCCCCAGAACCATCTTGGAGCTGAGTTTTCTAGGGATCGGCATGGTGGGGGCAAAGGTATGGTGGGAAGCTCCCCAGACAGCAGGGGTCTGGGGTAGTTGGGGGGAGTGTTGAGGCATGGCTCCCAGTGCCCCTCAGCCAAGGTTCTTCTCCACCCAGCCTGGTTTCCTTCCCACGGGAAGTGGGGAAGGCAGCCGCTGAAGACCCCCATAATGGGGCAGGCTTGGACAAGGCTGCCAGCCTCTCTAAGGGCTCCCCACCTTTGTGTCTTTGTGTCTCAGGGCGGACGAGGTCGGCCTGATCATGACCAACCTGGAGAAAGCGCACCAGGTGAGAGTGAGCCGCCCAGTACCTCCCGCTGGGCTGGGGTTGAGGCTGGTGGGTGGAAGGGGTCCTGGGCACATGGTCATTTTTACAGGGGTCATTGTAGGACCCTGTGATGGAGCGAACATCAGGGCTGGGTTTCAGAGCCCCGCACCTTCCAGGCAGAAGCCCTGGGGCCAGGAGGGCAGGTTCCAAGGTCCCATCCCCATAGGAAGTTACCAGAACTTACAGGCCCACACTGGCCCATCCTCCCCACTCTAGGTCCCTTGTTTGTTTGTTTTTTGTTGTTGTTTGTTTGTTTTTCCTGGTGCTGAGGACCAAACCCAGGGCCTTGTGCTTGCTAGGCAAGCGCTCATTCACTGAGCCATTCTACAAGGCAGTGTTGCAATAGGATCACTCTAGGGCTGGTACCCATGAGCCTCCGCGCCTGCCCCTGACAGGAGCTGCGTCCCCCTAGGAGAAGCAGAGCCACAGCAGTGGTGGTGGTGGCTGCAGTAGCTTTGCCGGCTCCTGTGTGTTGTAAATGTTAAATACGCCCCATTTTTAAGAGTCTCATGCTGTACCGACTGAGCTAGTCGCCTTTTTTTTTACAACCTGCATAGCATTTTACTCTAAGTTCTTTGAAGATATAATTCATTCACATAGTTCAAAACTCAAAAAAAAAAAAAAAAAAGGGAGGGGAGCTGGAGTGATGGCTTAGTGGTTAAGACACTTGCCTGCAAAGCCTAAGGACCCAGGATCAATTCCCAAGGACCCACGTAAACTAGATGCATATGGTGATGCATGCATCTGGAGTTCGTTTGCAGAGGCTAGAGGCTCTGGCATGCCCATTCTCATTCTCTCTCTCTCTCATAAATTAATTAGTTAATTAATTTAAAAACTCAAGAAAAAAAAAAGGTGTATGAGGGCATATCCAGAAACTCAAACTCCCTGCCCAGTTTCTGGAATCTTCCTACAGAGATGACCCACCCATTCATATCATCCTGAATCATGTAGGTGTTGGCATCTTCTGGGTCACCATAAAAACCAGGCTCTGGGGCTGGAGAGATGGCTTACCAGTTAAGGTGTTTGCCTCCAAAGCCAGAGGATCCCGGTTCGATTCTCCAGGACCTACGTAAGCCAGATGCACAAGGGGGCACATGCAGCTGGAGGCCCTAGTGTGTACATTGTGTCTGTCTGTCTGTCTCTCTCTCCCTCTCTCTCTCTCTCTCTCAAATAAATAAAATATGTTTTAAACAAACAAACAAAAGAAAAACGGGTTCTGGTAGCTTATACCTCGTGGTGTCTGCTATATAGACACGCCTTCAGCTCACCCAGAGAACAGTAGATTTTTCATGAGATGTTGGAGAATAACTGCATTCAGATCTACAAACACCACAGTCTGTGTCACAGAGAGACTTCACCACTACAGCAGGAAAGCGTACTCTGTCAGTGAGTGAGTGTGGCTGTGTGCCACTAAACCTTTATTTATAACAGACAGTAGCTACAGATTGTCATCCCTGCTCTGCTTAAGCCTCCATTGATGAATGTTTATAGTATTGCCATCTTTTCCTATCCCAACTAATACCTCTGTGATTAACCTCATGCAGACACCGTTTCACACATGCCCCAGCCAATGTGTTGGGCCTGTTCCTGGGAGCAGAATTGTTTGCGGGGCCTGTACCTTTGTAACACAGCACATAGAGCGAAGCTGCCTTACACAGACAGTAAAACTGATCCTCCCGACAGGGGGAGAAGTCTGGTAGCAGGCCAGTGCCTTCAGATCTTGGCCAATCATATAACTACGGGGAAGATGGATCTTGCCCAGGTGTGTTATCTTGTGCCTATACCCAGCACTAGTGAGGCCGAGGCAGGAAGACCGCCACAGGTTTGAGGATAGCCTGGGCTACACAGTAAGACCCTATTTCAAAAAGCAAGAAGAGGGCTAGAGAGGTAGTTCCAAGGTTAAAGGCACTTGCTTACAAAGCCTGACAAACCTAAGTTGGTTTGTTTTTTGTTTGTTTGTTTTGGCTTTATTTATTTACTGTTTTTTTTTTGTTTTTTTGTTTTTTTTTTTTTGGTTTTTCAAGGTAGGATGTCACTTGAGCCCAGGCTGACCTGGAATTCACTATGCAGTCTCAGGGTGGCCTTGAACTCATGGCAATCCTCCTACCTCTGCCTCCTGAGTGCTGGAATTAAAGGTGTGTGCCACCACGCCTGGCTAAATTTTTTACTGACAACTTTCCCTCTCTGCCCCCACTTTCCCCTTTGAAACTCCACTCTCCATCATACCCCTCCCCCCCCAGTCAGTGTCTCTTTTATTTTGGTGTCACCATCTTTTCAAACCTAGGTTTGATTCCCCAGTACCCACATAATGCCAGATGCACAAAGCAGTGCATGCATCTGGACTTCATTTGCAGTGGCAGGAGGCCCTGGCATGCCCATTCTCATTGATTCTCCCTCTCTCTCTCTCTCTCTCTCTCTTTCTGTTTGCAAATCAATAAATAAAATTAAATAAAAAAGCTAGCCACGGCCACATGTGCCTGGAACCCCAATCCTGTGGTAGGTGGAGACAGGAGAATCACTGGGGCTCCCTGATCAGCCCAGTCTGACCAAAATAATGACAACTCCAGGTTCAGTGAGAGACTCCATCTCAAGGGAATAAGGCGGAAGAGCAACAGAGGAAGAGACTCACAAGTACCCCTCTGGTCTCTCTCTCTCTGGCTCCACAGGGCATGCATCTATGCACACACATGCACACACTATGCATACACATATCACACCCACATACCACATACTACACACACACACATACAAGATATACCATAGATTTAATTTAGCATACTGCCATGTTTATTTTTAACTGCTCAATGCCTCGGGGGTTACATTACCTGTTTCACAAAAAAAAGAGACCCTGAAAGGGAAAGGAACTTGCCCAGGGGTCTGTTACAGCCTGTAAGCTGGAGTCACCTTGGCAGACACTCCATCCAGGACACATTCTCTATGCAGTGATCCAAGAGCTGACAAACTCTTTTTTTTTTTTTTTTTTAATGAGAAAGAGAGAGAGAGAACTGGCACACCAGGGCCTCCAGCCACTGCAAATGAACTCTAGATGTGTGCTCATGTGCAAACTTCCCCACTTGTGTCACTGCGTCTGGCTTACGTGGGACCCAGAGAGTCGAACCTGAGTCCTTAGGCTCCACAGGCAAGCGCTTTACTGCTAGATTGCCTTAGCCAGGCCTGAAGTGCGGATGGCAGAACCGCCACCACCCCTGACGGTCCTTCCCGCCTACCCTGGTAAATGGGAATGTTGTCACTTTGGTGGGGGGGTCTCAAATATCATCCACAGCTGCTTCTGTCCTGACCACCCCCCTCCAGGCACAGAGTAAACATGGAATGGCCATTTCTTTATCCCCACCCCAGAGCTCTAAGATAGGGCTTCCTAGCTCCAGGCCTGGACCCCATACCAAGAAAGGGGTGCTCGGGCTGCCTCCCTGAGCTGGCGTGAGTACAGGGGTTTTGTGGCTCGCAGTTTGCACCCATGCACTCCCTTCTCCCCAGCGAGCTGAGGCAGCCCAAAGGGAGGTGGAAAGTCTCCGGGAACAGCTGGCATCCGTCAACAGCTCCGTGCGCCTGGCTTGCTGCTCCCCGCAGGGACCCAGTGGGGTAAGGAGGCCGGGCATGGGAAGGTAGGGGGCAGAGGAACTATCCAGAAGGAAGGGCTGCATCTCTTGAAAGATGAATAGCTGGGTGGCATGGCCGAGGGTCTGCTCTGCACATCCATGTGGAATCAGGAGCAGGGAGTTATTGGTCTTTGTGTGTACAGAGGACATCATGTCTCCGTTGCCAAGGGCAGTGTAGTTAAACATAACTCCTGGGACCTGTTGTGCCAGCAAGGACAACACATAGCCACCACATTATGTATACGCTATATACTTATCTCTGTGTGGGTGTGCATGCGTGCACACAGTTATACATGTGCCACGGCCCATGCGGGGAGGGTCAGAGGACAACCTAAGAGGCTCGTCCTGACCTTTCACCTTGTCTCTTGCTCACCGCTGCTCACACCAGGCTGGCTGGTCTGTGAGCTTCCACGGAGCCTCCTGTCTCTGCCACCCATCTTGCTATAGGATGACAGAATACAGGTACTTGCTGCTGTGTCCAGCTTACATGGGTGGGGTGCGTCTAAACTAAAGCTCTTACACTTACCCAGCAAGCACTTTTTCTCACTGAGCCACCTCCTCAGCTCCTCCATATGCTCTTTTTTTTTTCAAGGTAGGGGTCCCACTGTAGCCCAGGCTGACCTGGAATTCACTCTGTAGTCTCAGGGTGACCTCCAATTTATGGCGATCCTCCTACCTCTACCTCCCATGTGCTGGGATTAAAAGTGTGTGGCACCACGCCCGGCCCTCCGGATACTCTTTTGTAAGAAAAACTCTCGCATCTTCCTTTGGAGGCCCTTCATCCCTTGTCCAGGAATATCTCAGAACACAGAAGGTTGCTCCTAATGCTAGATGGCCCCGAACAAGGAATTTGAGCATCAGATGCAGTGTGGATGGAGGCCACCAGGGGGCCCTGTTGAGTGCGGGGCTTTCACTGCTTAGCATGTGCCAGAGGAGCCCTGGCTGGTGTGTCCGCTCATTCCTAGAGAACTGCAGGGTAGCAGTGTCAGCATACAGCCTTGGTTCCCAAAACCTGCAGAGGCAATTCTTGCAGGACCTCCCACCCCAGCCACACACTGCAAAGAACCCATCTTGGTCAGCAACCTGAGGTTCCTAGGCGAAATCAGGTCACCCCTGGCTAGCACCCATGAGGTCATTTCCTGCCTAAGGACTTTAGTCAGAATTCCCCCACTCTGCCCATATACCACGTCTTAGCAGTTTCCATCCCTGCTTCCCGTAAATGGGTCGGACTTCCTTCTTCATCCGTATGCCTGGGCAGTTAAGAGTCACCATACCTTATATAAAATAACTGCATGTCCATTTCAGTTTCCACCTTGAACTGGAAGTGGCTGGTATAATTTCTACCTGGCCTGACACAAAGGCCATAGTGTCCATGGTTGTCTCTCAATTTGCACACTGGCTGGTGTCTCTGTGGAGTTATCCGTGTGTGTGTGCGTGTGTGTGCATGCGCGTACACTTGTGACCTGTGGACAAGTAACTGTGTCCCTAATATCTAACTGTGCCTCAGTTGCCTCACCTGTCCTCACCTCCCTTACGCAGTTATTGGGAAGGTTGCATGGGAAGTACTTGGATGATCCTGTCTCGCAGATGTTCAGGAAATATTTGATGCTTCGACTGATACTGTGTGTCTTTGGTGGCTGTGCTCATGAGAGCACCTGGGCTCTTTGCTATTATTCCATGCATCTGGGTGTCATGGTGACATGACCCTATGGATATCTCTGTGATACCCGTGTGTGTGTGTTGATCTGTCAGGTTGACTGTCCCACACGGAGAAGAGATAACTGGAGCAGGCAAGGTCCCGCAGATGCCTCCGAGAGAGCTCACCAGCGGCTCTTAATTAACCCCCGTGGAACCTGTAAATGGCTAGGCTAATCAGCCGCAGGGAGCTCGCGGCTTTGGGAGGCAAGCTTTCCTGAGCACAACAGTGGGGCCTGATGCTAATTAATTTAATGTATTAATGGCATCCGCTTCCTGTTTTAATTGGCATTTATCTCAGGGTCGGTAATGGTGGGCTGTTTTTTGTTGTGAGGGTTTTTTTTTTTTCTTCTCTTTTTATGCTTCTTAGATTTATGTGTAGCTAAACGGAGCCTAACTTTAAGTTCCTGTACACAAGACCTGTCCCTCTTCACCCAGGACACAGGAGCCATTTCTTTCTCTTTTTCTTTTTTTTATTTGAGAGACACAGGGAAAGAGAGAATGGATATGCCGGGGTCTCCAGCCACTGCAAATGAACTCCAGACACGTACACCATCTTGTGCATCTGGCTTACGTGGGTCCTGGGGAATTGACCCTGGGTCCTTTGGCTTTATAGGCAAACACCTTAACTGCTAAGCCATCCCTCTGGTCCTGGGAGCTGTTTCTTAAAGCCCAGAGTGGCCATGAACCTGGTTTGTGACCCAAGAGAAGACATCATAATGTGGCCTGTGGTTATGTGATGCTTCTATTCTAACCATGAGGGTTGCCTGGGATGGGCTGCCCCCCTGGAGGGGAACCCAGACTAACCTAGCAACTCAGACCTTTTCTGTCTGCATGTGCCACAGAGTCTCTTACCACCATTGGAGCCATCTTCCAGCCCCACAGTCCAAACCTCTGTCAGTCACTTCCTCAGCACGTGTCCCACTGTCCAGATTTTCTCTCAGTTTTTTAAAAAAAATATTTATTTGGAGCTGGGCATGGTGGCACACACATTTAATCTCAGCACTCGGGAGGCAGAGGTAGGTGGATCACCATGAGTTCAAGGCCACCCTGGAATACAGGAAATTCCAGGTCAGCCTGGGCTAGAGTGAGATCCTATCTTGAAATAAAAAAATAAATAAAAATATTTACTTTTCTGAGAGAGAGACAGAGAATGGATGCAAAAGGGCCTCCGACTACTGCAAATGAACTCCAGATGCACACAGCCCTTTGTGCATCTTGCTTTACATGGATAGTTGGGGAATTGAACTCAGACCTCAGGTTTTGCAAGCAAGCACTTCAACTGCTGAGCCATCTCCCCAGCCCCCTTTTCCAGGTTTTATTTATTTTTTTTTACTACTATTATTCATTTGACAGAGAGAGAGGGAGAGAATGGGAGCGCCAGGGCCTCCAGCCACTGCTAACGAATTCCAGACGCATGTGTCCCTTGTGCATCTGGCTAGCATGGGTCCTGGGGAATCAAACCTGGGTCCTTAGGCTTTGCAGGCAAACGCCTTAACCGCTAAGCCATCTCTCCAGCCCCCTTTTCCAGGTTTTTGAGACAAGTTCTTGCTGTGTAGCCCAGGCTGGCCTTGAACTTGTGGTGATCCTTTTGCCTTTGCTGGGATTTCAGGTGTGTGCCACTGCATCTGGCTGTGGTTCTTTCTCTTTTTTTCTTTTGTTTTCTTGCACACATATGTGTGAACGTGTGTGCACATGTGCACATGGAAGCCAGAGGTAGATGTTGGGTGTCTTCTTCAGCTGCTCTTACTTTATTTTTTAAGGCAGAATCTCTTGCTGAGTCCAAAACCCACCATTTCTGATAGAGCAGTTAGCCAGCAAGCCCCAGGGATTCCCTGTCTCCACCTCCCCATACCTGGAATTACAGGCACCCACCACCATGTCCTGGTTTTATGTGGGTGCTGGGGGTCTGAACACAGGGCCTCATGCTTGCACAGCAAGTATTTTACCCACTGAACCATCTCCCTGGCCGCCGGTTGTTCTTTTCTAATAATGCTTTGGGGCTGGAGACACAACTCAGTGGTTAAAGGTACTTAATTACAAAGCCTGATGGCCTGGTTTCAGTTCCCCAGTACCCACGCAAAGCCAGATGCCAAAAGTGATGCATGCATCTGGAGTTTGTTTACAACAGCAGGAGGCCCATTCATTTATTCTGTCTCTCTCTCTCTCCCTCTCTCTCTCTAGCTCACTCTCTCTTCCTCTCTCAAATAAATATTTAAATTATATATATAGAACATGGTGGCACACACCTTCAGTACCAGCACTCAGGAGGCAGAGGTAGGAGGATGGCCATGAGTTCAAGGATACCCTGAGACTACATAGTGAATTCCACATTATCCTGGGCTCTAGAGAAAGACCCTACCTTCGAAAAAACAAAACACGCACACACACAAAAAAAAAAAAAGTCTTAGGGCTGAAGGGATGGCTGAGTGGTTAAGGCATTTGCCTGCAAAGCCAAAGGACCCGGGTTCAATTTCCCAGGACCCACATTAGCCAGACGCACAAGGGGGCACACGCGTCTGGAGTTCGTTTGCAGTGGCTGGAGGCCCTGGCGCGTCCATTCTCTCTCTCTCTCTCCCTCTTTCTCTGTCAAATAAATGAGTAAATAAAAATAAAATACTTGTAGCCATGAAAACGGAGATGACTTTTAAAAAAAAAGACTCAAGTAAATGTTTTGACTGCAGTGTAGCTACATAAAGAGAAATACATGGCATAATGAATTGGTTCTCACAAATGGGGCACTGCATCCTGCTTGGGAGCCAGGATGGCGGACCCTGGCTCTGTCCCCCTACAGCCCCTCAGAGCTCCTCTCTCCCCAGGAGAAGGTGAGCTTCACACTGTGCTCCGGGCCCCGGCTGGAGGCAGCACTGGCCTCCAAGGACAGGGAGATCCTCCGGCTGCTCAAGGATGCACAGCAGCTGCGACACTCGCTGCAAGAGCTGGAGGAGGTCTCTGCCAACCAGATCGCCGACCTGGAGCGGCAGCTGGCTGCCAAGTCCGAGGCCATAGAGGCAGGTCCCTGGTGGCAGGTGGCCCATGGTGGGGAGGCAGCTTCGGAGCACGTGGCCAGCTTCACGGTGCTGTTTGTCTTCTAGAAGCTAGAAGAGAAGCTGCAGGCCCAGGCTGACTATGAAGAAATTAAGACAGAACTGAGGTACAGTGCACTGCAGGGCTGGAGCAAAACTTCCCCCTCACAGCTGCCCTCCATAGTCCCTTGTCTCCTCGAATGACACCTGGCACGTGCCTGTGATCCCAGCACTCAGGAGGCTGAGGCAGGAGGAACACACGTTGGATGCTAGCCTCAACTATATAGCAAGACCCTGCCACAAAACAAAACCAACTGGCCCTTTCCATCCAGAGCGACCCATGAAGGACACACGAGGTAGCCATTCTGTCATGGTATTAACACTGAGAGCTCACCCACGAGCCAGCTAAGCACAGACTGGGAAAGGGGGTGATGTCACCAGACCCAGCTGCCACTAGAAAACCCTTGACATCAGGCCTACAGTTGCCACAAGTCAACAATATGCAGTTGACCCTTGGTGTCCACTTGGAATGCCAAGGCCAGACTCCCGGAGTGCACAGGTCCTTCATGTAAGTGGCATTGTATTCTGTAGAACCAAGGCACATTCCCCAGAGACTCTGTCCTGTCTGTTCCCTGTGATTTCTAACACAGTGCCCATGCATCACTTTGTATGGAGTCTGTGGCATGTGGCATTCAGTCTGAGGCAAATACAAAAAAAAAAAAAAAAAAAAAAGCCTTTTGGAAGTTTCTGGAAAAAATTTTTAAAATATTTTTCATTCCTGGTTTAATAAGATCATAATGTGGAAGGTGGGCTGCATGTACTTAAGTTACTTGTGTAGCATGCAAGAGACCCTGGATTCCATCCCCAGCACCACAAAGGAGAGGAGAGAGAGAGCGCTTGGGTAATGGCACATACCTATAATCCCAGCACTTGAGAGGTGGAGGCAGAAGAATGAGTTCAAGGTCATCTTCAATTGTGCAGTGAGTTCACTGGGCTGAGGAGATTGCTCAATGGTCAAAGGCAGTTTCTTAAATAGTGAGTTCAAGGCCAGTCTGAACTATCAAAAATAATAATAAACACCAGGTATGGTGGCACACACTTTTGAATCCCAGCATATGGGAGGCAGAGATAGGAGGATCTCCATGAGTTCAAGGCCACCCTGAGACTACATAGTGAATTCCAGGTTAGCCTGGGCTAGAGCAAGACCCTACCTCAAAAAACCAAACAAAAGAAAGAAAACAGACTCCATAAATAAATAAAACAGAAAAGAAACAAGTAGAGTGTGGGCTTGAGGCCCAGGAGCCCCCCAGGTAGCATGCCCACATGGGCAGAGCCTGTTGCATGGCCTCTCCTCCAGCCAGGGCCTGCTGACCCCAGGCCCCTTCGCTTTCTCCGGCAGCATCCTGAGAGCCATGAAGCTGGCCTCCAGCACCTGCAACCTCCCACAGGTACATGTCCTTGCCGCCATCCCTGTCCCCAAAGGCTGCTATCCCTGAGCCTACACCTACCACACCTTCTCAGCCCTGCTTCCCATCTCCTCAGGGCCTGGCCAAGTCCGACGACCCCCTGCTCATGGCAAAGGAGGCCTTCTTCCCCACGCAGAAGTTTCTTCTGGAAAAGCCGGCACTTCTGGCCAGCCCTGGTAGGGTATGAAGGACACACTGAGGCACTATGGGGCTGAGGGCCACACAGAGATTCCTGAGCCCCTGGCCGACTCCACACCCCAGGGCCACTGCCGTCCATGTAACAGGAGAACCCAGAGACAGGGGTGTTGACTGAGCCCCCGCTGTGTGCCTCTTGCAAGGGGTATTCACCCGTATTCAAGGTCACACAACTCAGTCCCAAAGCCTTCCAAGACTTCACAGGGACAGGGAAAGGTATCCATGTCGCATCTCATAACTGACCACTGGGCAATGGCCCACAGTCATTGTTTGTCTGCTAACATTGCCTTCTCCCACAATTCACCAGCCTTTTGCCTACCTCTAAGACCATGTTATCTCACCTACAAAATGGGGGCGGTAGTAGGGGTCCTTGGTGCTGGGCAGGCTAAGTGAGGAAGATCTGGGAAGCCAGGACACCTGTGGGTAATGGTGAGGCTTAATTCCTTACCTTCAGTGACATGGGGGACCCATAGCAGGTGCTAGGGTACTGTCCCCCATGGCAGCAGTCAGCTCCCAAAGCTGGCACTTGAAGGGGCCCCAAGGACTCCGGATTTGAGAATGGAGGGGGAAGTACGGGCACGTATGACCGCTGAGGCCTATAGCCTTTCTCTCCCACCCCTGTCCCTACCCCCTCTTCGTCTCTCCTCCCTTCCTCCTTTCCTCTGAGTTTGTCTCTCTATGTCTGTGTCCCTCTGTCCTTCATTATCTCTCCCTCCTTCCTTTTCTTTCCTCCCCCATGACGTCTCCGCCTCCCTCTCTCCTTGTCTCGCTTATCTCTGCAACTCCCTCTGCCCCCGTTGCCACCCTCCTCTGTCCATCTGTGCGTCCCTCCCGGCGTTCTAGAGGAAGACCCCTCAGAGGACGACTCCATCAAGGCCTCACTGGGCACAGAGCCCCCCTACCCATCTCCTCAACAGCTCCCGCCTCCGCCAGGGCCCGAAGACCCACTGTCCCCGAGTCCTGGGCAGCCCTTGCTGGGCCCCAGCCTGGCACCCGAAGGCCCACGGACTTTCTCACTGTCCCCTTTCCCCAGCCTGGCATCGGGGGAGAGGCTGGCTGGGGACACACTGCTACCCAAGCACATGATGGGCCCAGCTGTCTTCAAGGGGGAGGCAGGCGGCCTGCTGGCCTTTCCACCAGCCTTCTATGGTGGCACCAAGCCCCCCACGGCCCCTGCCACCCCAGCACCTGGCTCAGAGCCTCCTGGGGCCCCTGAGGCTGCAGACGGGGCCGGGGCAGAGGAGGAGCAGCTGGACACGGCCGAGATCGCCTTCCAGGTGAAGGAACAGCTGTTGAAGCACAACATCGGCCAGCGCGTGTTCGGCCACTACGTGCTGGGGCTGTCGCAGGGCTCAGTGAGTGAGATCCTGGCCCGGCCCAAGCCCTGGCGCAAGCTCACCGTGAAGGGCAAGGAACCTTTCATCAAGATGAGGCAGTTCCTGTCAGACGAGCAGAACGTGCTGGCCCTCAGGACCATCCAGGTGCGGCAGCGAGGTGAGCAGCTGGGGACAGAGCCCAGCCCTGGGGCAGGTGGCTCTTTCACTCTGCACCTCAGTTTCCCCCCTCTATAAAAGAAGGAAACACAGTCTTGCTCCCTCCTTCCCCAGACAACCATGGCCTTCCTGCCCCAGCCCTCCCAGGGCAGCTCAGCCTGGGCCCTGAGCATGTGCTTCAGTTTCCCCATTTGTCATCCTTCTGGGGAAGGTCTAAATGATCCTAGAGCCCTGACCACAGCACCTGGCACAGCCTAATAGCTCAAGAACGGGTTGTCTTCACCATCGTCTCTGTCATCATGGTTTCTTAGCCAGTCACAGGGCCATCCACCACTTCACCCCCTGCCTGCACCCCACAACCAACATCTTCTTGCCTCCCCAGGCAGCATCACCCCAAGAATTCGTACACCAGAGACAGGCTCCGATGATGCCATCAAGAATATCCTGGAACAGGCCAAGAAGGAGATCGAGTCTCAGAAGGGGGGTGAGTTTGGCCTCAGCCAGCGGCAACGCCTGAGCCACCCAGGGTTGCTCTCAGCAGGAGGTGAGGCCTTGTCCACCCCTGCCTACCCCAGAGGGATCTCAAGCCAGTCCAAACTGCCAGGACCCAGAAAAATTTTTTCTAGAACACAAACATGGTCCTGGCACTGCTAAGATCTCCGCGTGACTCTTCTGTCCTTCTGGTAAAATCTCAACTCCTCAGTGAGATGTCTAGGCCCGACAGTCTACTTCACCTCCTCCAGGAAGCCCCCAAGCTCATCCAGATGGATTGGTCGCTGCCCCTTCACCATTCCCCTGTCATGACCTAACGGACTCAGGTTGGCCAGGAATTCTGGCTCTGCTGTTTGTTAACTGTGTGACTTTGCATAAGTTCCTTAGCCCCTCTGTCTCCATTTTCCCATCTTTTTTTAAAATACTTTATTTTATTTGAGATTGAGAGCGAAAAGGCAGATAGAGAAAGAGAATGAACACACTAGGACCTCTAGCCACTGCAAACAAACTCCAGATGCATGCACCACCTTGTGCATCTGGCTTATGTGGGTACTGGGGAACTGAACCTGGGTTCTGAGGCTTCACAGGCAAACACCTTAACTGCTGAGCCATCTCTCCAGCCCCATTCTCCCATCTTTAAGTGAAGTCAGTCCTCACAAGCCTGCTGTGTGTCTGTCCCAGGCTTGTGAGGACTGACTTCGTTACAGTCAAGATCATCTTTCTTATTGGGTGTGGTGGCAGAGGTAGGAGGATCACCGTGACTTCAAGGCCACCCTGAGACTACACAGTAAATTCCAGGTCAGCCTGGGTTAGAGCAAGACACTACCTCTAAAGCCCCCCCACCCCCCCAAAAAAAAAATATATATATATATATATAAATATATATATATATATATATATATATATATATATATATATACCCATACTATTGTCAATGGCTCTGCCTACGTGTCTGTCCTGTCCGTGGTATGGGGTCTTCTTGCAGCCAGGACCGGGTTGTAGGGGCACATCAACCCAGCACAGTATAGACCTTGACCTAGAGCCAGGATGCTCAGCTCCCAGCTCCCTTCTCCAGTGTGTGGCATCTTCTGCCCTCTAGTGGCTGCTATTACTCCTGCTCAACTTCGGCCTGGGTTGCCAAAGTCCTGAGAGCTGAGATGCGTCCCCATGGCTGCCCTCCTGCCAGCTCCCTCCCTGGGAGGGACAATAGAAGAGAGAACAGTGTGTCACCTGTCTCCTGAGCCCTATGCTGTATACCTGAAGCACGCCGTTTTTCTTCTTACTCAGCTCTGGCTGGTCATACAGTAGACATTCCTTAAGCTCTCCCTGCGTGCTGGACACGAGCCATGAGATCAGTTACACAGATAGACCCCGGGCTCCTGACCCCACCACAGTGCTTCCTCTGGGAATCAGAAACAGACACAGTGAAACATTCGTCACAAGCAGGCAGCTGGTGGTCTGGGACCTCTGAAAAGGCAAAAGGCCAAGCCACAGGACACCTCTACATTCCCCAAAGGTGAATGCCACGGAGCGAGCGGAGGGCACGAGCAGTCCCCAGAAAAGAAAGGCATGTGGCCGGCTGGCTACCAGCCGGGGAGCTCTGCTTCAGGGACTCAAAAGAAATACACCGCACAAGAGTAGGGAGTTATATACAAGTGAAAACAACCAAGCGCCCCGCAGAGGAGCGCTGGGCACATAAACCAGATAATGTCCCTCCAGTGGCCTGGGCAGCCATTAGTGATGGAGTTCGCTTTGTCCCATCGGCATGTTGTGTCGGTACTGGAGGTGGAGCCCAGAGCCGTCCACACACCAGACAAGCACTGTGGGGCTTTTTGTTGTTCTGTTTTGTTTTCCTTTCTGAAGTACGGTCTCACTTTAGCTCAGGCTGACCTCAAACTCATAGTGATCCTTCTACCTCTGCCTCCTGAGTACTGGGATTAAGGGTGTGCGCCACCACGCCCGGCAGAGCACTCATGTTTTTATCTTGATCTTGAGACTCAGGTAGGCCTAAGACTTGCAGACCTCCTGCCTCTGCCTCCTGAGTAGCTGGGGTGACAGGCTTGTGCCACCAGACCCAGCTTAAAGAGGAAGAGCTTTTAATGATAGGAAAAATAGGTCATGTTAGTAACTCTCTTGGGCACAAAGCAGGTTGTGTTTCCACACAGTGGCCTTGCTCACAGGATGTGTGTCATGTAGAAAACAGACTACAAGGAAATACTTCCCACGATGGCTTCTGGGAGAAACTGCTAGCATTTATTTTCGTCCTCAGTCCTTGTCTTTCTGTGGTATTCCATGTTTTCCACATTAGCATCTGTGACCTTTCCTGGAGTGAGTGATCTGTTTTAAAATTTAGGTGAAAATCACATAACATACAATTAAGTGTTGGGCTGGAGAGATGGCTTAGCGGTTAAGCGCTTGCCTGTGAAGCCTAAGGACCCTGGTTCGAGGCTCGGTTCTCCAGGTCCCATGTTTGCGAGATGCACAAGGGGGCGCACATGTCTGGAGTTCGTTTGCAGTGGCTGGAAGCCCTGGCATGCCCATTCTCTCTCTCTCCCTCTATCTGTCTTTCTCTCTGTGTCTGTCGCTCTCAAATAAATAAATTAAAAAAATGGACAAAAAATATTTAAAAAAAAATTAAGTGTTACTGTGTACAACTGTGACATTTCATACAGTCCCAATGTTAGGTCATCATTTGTAATTCTCAACACCCTAAAAAGACACTCCATCCCCATTAAGCAGCCACTCTCCATACCCCCTTTCCCCAGCTGTTTCTGGACAGTTCCCACAGATGCATCATTGTGCCTCTGTGTCCTTCTGAATCATTTTCAAGTAGTTGCTTGGATCTGTGCTGTGTTCCTTTTCATGACTCAACAATGTTCCATTGCAGAATTACTTCCTTATTCTTTTTTGGCTTCTTTGTTTGTTTGATTTTGAGGTAGGGTCTCGCTGTAGCCAAGTCTGACCTAGAATTCACTATGTAGTCTCAGGGTGGCCTTGAACTCATGGAAATCCTCCTACCTCTTTCTCCTGAGTGCTGGGATTAAAGATGTGTGCCACCACACTGGCCAGAATTACTTTTTTAGTTTAAAAAATTGCTTTTAGTGGCTCTATAGAAGGCGATCTCCAAGATGGAGACTGCACAGAGGGGTCATGGAGGCACCCTTGTTGGTCAGCCTGGCCCGGGGGTGGGAGATTCTGACACGGGAGACACTGCTCAGAGAACGGTGCTGGCATCTGTTCACACGCTGATTGCCACTCCTCCAGGCACTGATCACCTTGTCCTAGGCTCCCTTGCAGCCTTCTGCTATATACTTATTTACACATTCATTCGTCATTCATTCATACGACAAAATGAGTCTCTGGGGTTCTATGACCCCACCCAAGAGTTAGAAATTTCCCCGAGTCTTTGACCTTCTGGCCTTGCCTCTCCCACCCCGCCCCTCCCAGAGACAGCTGTCATCCTCATCCTTTCCCTGTCATCACTCCACTGTGTTTGCCTTTTGATAAAGCCTTGTCCCTAAACCACAAACGGTCCAATTTGTTTGCTTAGTAGCTTTATAGAGGACCTGTCACACTGTGTGTCACCTTCTAGGACTCTGCTTCATTTGTTTGTTTATTTTGCCCAATATTATGTCATTAAGATTCCAGCCTGAATTGGCGAGACATACTCCGTTGTATTTGCTCTTCTCTTCTGTCCATTGGCATTTGGGTTTGTACCACTGTTTTGCTACACTTGAGCTCAGGCTGACATGGAATAACTCACTATGTAGTCTCAGGGTGGCCTCGAACTCATCACGATCCTCCTACCTCTGCCTCAGAGTGCTGGGATTAAAGGAGGGCGGCACCACACCCAGTCCAAAAGGCAGGTTTTTTAAAGCTGTATTATCCCCACATGCACTTTCTCCACCTATGCTAAAATCTCCCTGATAGCCAGCTTTTCAATGGCTGACTAATATGCCACCATACAGTTAGGTCATAGCTTATTTAACCAGTCCCCAGTTGTTGGACAGATTGTCCCAACACTTGGCCAGCATCAACCCCAATGCTACACATGACTTCACCCTGATGCTGGGCCCCTGGCCACCCTGTCACCCTCTCCACAGGTGAGCCCAAGAACTCAACAGCCCCGATGAGCATTCCCAATGGCACAGCCTCCTCCAGCACCTCGGAAGACGCCATCAAGAACATCCTGGAACAAGCTCGCAGGGAAATGCAAGCCCAGCAGCAAGCCCTGCTGGAGATGGAGTCTGGACCCCGAGGCCGCTCGGTACCTCCCTCGCCCCCAGAGCACCCCTCTCTGGCCGCCGTGAGCCAGAACGGACCCCCGACCTACGTCAAGCAGGAGGGCGGTGGCGGCGGCGGCGGTGTTGGCGGAGGCCCCGGCAGCAGCGGCACACAGACGGCGCTCACGGTCCTGTCCCCCGCTGCATTCGTTCAAAGCATCATCCGGAAGGTGAAGTCTGAGATCGGTGATGCCGGCTACTTTGACCACCACTGGGCCTCGGACCGCGGCCTGCTCAGCCGCCCCTACGCCTCTGTGTCGCCCTCCCTGTCCTCCTCCTCCTCCGGCTATTCTGGACAGCCCAACGGCCGGGCCTGGCCCCGCACCGACGAGGCCTCCACTGCCCCTGACGATGAGGCACCCACGGGAGAGGACGATCCCTCCAGGGTGGGAGAGCTGAAGTCCGAGGCTGGGGTTCCCGAGGCGGGCAGTGGGCGCCTGGCCTACTACCCGGCCTACGTGCCCCGCACGCTGAAGCCCACCGTGCCGCCCCTGACGCCCGAGCAGTACGAGCTGTACATGTACCGCGAGGTGGACACTCTGGAGCTGACGCGCCAGGTCAAGGAGAAACTGGCCAAAAATGGCATCTGCCAGCGCATCTTCGGGGAGAAGGTGTGGACAGTGAGAGGCTGGGCACCCAGGAGGCCCGCCAAGTCCTTGGCCCTGGCCTGTGGTCTGAAGGGAGACCAGGGTGGGAAGCTGCGCCTCAGGACCCCGATCGGGCCTCTTGTCCTGTGTCCAGCCACCACCCGCTCCCTCCTCCAGAGTCCTCGCGGTCCGGCCCCTGAAGGATTAGCGCTGAGCC
This sequence comes from Jaculus jaculus, assembly GCF_020740685.1. Classification (NCBI taxonomy): domain Eukaryota; kingdom Metazoa; phylum Chordata; class Mammalia; order Rodentia; family Dipodidae; genus Jaculus; species Jaculus jaculus. The sequence continues at coordinate 23,096,661 of NC_059114.1, forward strand.
CAGCTCATGTATCCCTGGAGGACCAGGTTTAAATAGCACAGGAATGACGGAAAGTCATGAAGCCCAGAGCACGGGGTGGGGGCCACGGGAGTGACCTAAGGGGAAGCACAGCACAAGAGGCCCTTCAGGCAGTTGGGAGTTTGAAACACAGGGCCATCAGGGCGAAGGGGTAGGAGGAACAAGAGGGAGGCGGCCCCAAGGTCCAGGGAGAGGGCCAGGAAAGCCTGTCCCGAGGCCTGCTGACCCATCCCACCCACAGGTGCTGGGCCTGTCACAGGGCAGCGTGAGCGACATGCTGTCCCGGCCAAAGCCGTGGAGCAAGCTGACCCAGAAAGGCCGGGAACCCTTCATTCGCATGCAGCTCTGGCTGTCGGACCAGCTGGGCCAGGCCACAGCCCGGCAGCCTGGCACCTCTCAGGGTGAGCACGGGGCTGTGGGGGGGGGGGGTCTGTATGGGGTCCCATGCTCCCCATGGACTTCCCTTCCTTCCCTCCATCCCCACAACCCAGCTCTGGTCCTGGCCTCCATTGCTGCCCCTGGGGACCACGTGTGCTTCTGTGGTCCCCCTGCTGCTCCCCTTCTGATCCCAGCTGGAAGGAAATGTCCACATCCCACAGCAGACGCCCTGGTAATGCCCCTGCAGGGGGCCTGAGGCACCAAAGCAGGTGGGACAAACTTCCTACAGAGTTCTCTCCTCCTGCATCATCAGTCTCACTGGCTGACCTCAGCTTTCTCCAAAGACACAGAATTGTGCCCCAGAAGCCTTCTTAGCCTAGGCTGGGGAGAGGAGGAGAAATTAGCCATTCATTAACAAGGTGTGGGGCAGGTGGAATCTGAGCTCATAGTGTGAGGAAACTGAGGCTCAGACAGTCCCCAAAGTCACAGGGCCCAGAGGAAGGGACCAAGCTCCCTCTTGCTCAGATGGCCAGTAGGTGTGGCTGTTGGAGACCCTGTTGGTGGCACTGGGATCAGGGCATGTGGCTGCAGAGTACACACTGCCACAGAGACGAGAGAGAGACAGACTCCAAGCTCTTGGACTGGAGCCCAGTTTCAGTGACCCCCCACTTTACATGCACAGAAATGAGCCAGGGACAGGCACTGCCAACAGGTTTACAGACCAGAAACATGTCAAGTGACAGAAACCAAGGTCCTTTGGCACTCATCACCCACAGGACAATAGCTTGTCTGATTAATCTGTGGCTGCAAAGTAGAGAGAAGCTTCTGGGCAAACAGACGGGCAGACAGGTGACAAGCAGGTGGGCAAATAAGTGACAGGTGAGCAGACAAGCAGAGTGACGGGCAAACAGGTGACAGGCAAGCATGAAGACAAGCAGCAGACAGGCAACAGGCAAGCAGGTGGACAGGCAGGCAGAAAGGTGGCAACAGGTGGGCAGACAGCCGACATGACAGGCAGATGGACAGAAGAGGCAGACAGACAGCAAGCAGGTGGACAGACAGGTGACAGGCAGGTGATCAGACAGGCGAATGGTCAGCTAGATAGACCAGCAGGTGCACAAATAACAGATGGCAGCTTCTCTAAATATTTCTCTTCAGTGTTGGTTGAGCTGTGATTGCTGAATCCAAGGAGACCGAGGCTGGCAGGACTTTCCAAGAAACAGAAATGAAATCAGGCCTGGTGGTACATGCCTGTGACCCCAACCCTCAGGAGGCTGAGGCAGGAGGATCACCAGTTCAAGGCCAGCTTGGGCAATTTAGAGAGACCTATCTCAAAGTCATTTTCCTTTTTTCTTTTCTTTATTTTTTCTTTCCTTTTTTTTTTTTATTTTTCGAGGTAGGGTCTCACTCTAGCTCAGGCTGACTGTGTCGCCTCAGGGTGGCCTCAAACTCATGGTGATCCTCCTATCCCTGCCTCCCGAGTGCTGGGATTAAAGGCATGCACCACCACACCTGGCAAAGTCATTTTTCTTTTAAATCATTGGGCTGTAGCTCAGTGATAGAGCATTTGCCTATCTTATGCAAAACTCTGGGATCAATCCCTAGTGCTGGTAAAAAAGATTATACTTTATACTCTAATAAATGTTACACACATAAATTTTTTCTCTTTCCAGGGGCAGCTCAGAAGCCATTGTTACATTCAGTTATCATGTTGCTTTTGTTTGTTTGTTTCTCAAGGTAGGGTTTAACTCTAGCCCAGGCTGACCTGGAATTCATTTAGACTCAGGGTGGCCTCTCAGGGATGCCTCCCGAGTGCTGGGATTAAAGGTGTGCACCACCATGCCCGGCTCATCATGTTGTTTTTTGTTTGTTGGGATTTTGGGGGTTTGGTTTTGTTTTTTCTTTTTTCTTTTATTTATTTTTTTGTTAATGAGTTTTGTACTCAGCGAATACAGTCACTTTGGTACCATTATTAGGCTCATCCATGACCTACCCCCTCCACTTGGCCCCTCCTTGTTGAGGTATCTGGGTCATGCATTCTGGAGTTAGCCCAGTCATGGGTTAGGATAAATGTCTCTGTATATCATGGCCCAACATGTGGCTCTGACATTCTTTCCGCAAAATCCCTCTTCCGCAAAATTTCCCTGAGCCATGTTGAGTTCATTTTTGATCTGCTTCAGTGATGAGGTGTTGGGGGCCTCTGGGTCTCTGGATCTCTGATTTGGTAGGAGTTGATTTTTCTCTGTGTTGATCTCCTTCACCCTTGTGCTGGTATCCGATTCACCAAGAAAACAGCACCCTTGCTTGTTTCGCCAATTGTTCTTAGTTTCAGCCGGGGCCCTTTTGAGGTATGATGGGGTGGCTCTCTCCTTAGGATCTACATCTATCTGAAAAAGAGAAGCAGATTCTCCAACGGAGAGTAAGTTAGCACCAGACAAATGGGATAACCCTTACTTTTTTATAGAGAATTTAGTAGGTGTGTGCCCTCTTGTAGCCCACAATTGATGGTAGCTTGATAATGGAGAGTGTGCTCATGTTTGGATATGGTTCTGACTTGTTTCCCAGCTCCAGCTATGGGTCACATACCACTGAGGGGATCAGTTAGCCGAATCAAGAGCAGCTGGTTCCCACCATGGCTGTGCACCACTATTACATTTGTGTGGGCATCACAACAGATTGCTGCTAAGTAGGTTAGACCATGAGTTGCTTGGACAGATATTGGTCATTTTCCCCTAGTCGCCCATGTAGCACCTTCTGGCACTAGATGGTAGGGTCTCACTCTAGCTCAGGCTGAACTGGAATTTACTATGTAATCTCAGGGTGGCCTCGAACTCACAGTGATTCTCCTACCTGTACCTCCCAAGAGCTGGGATTAAAGGTGTGCGCCACCATGCCCAGATTTGTCTGTCAGTTTCATAAATTTTATTTTGCACGTCAGTGTGTGTGTTCATATTCTTGTAGGTGCTCAGTGTGCAGGTGCATATAGAGGCCAGAGGTCAACATTAGGTGTGTCCCCTTTGTTTATTGAGGTAGGGTCTCTTCACTTGAACCCAGAGCTCACTGATTCAGCTAGCTGGTCTGCTTCCCTGCAGGATCCCATCTCTGCCTTCCAAGTGCTGGGATTACAAGCAAGCCACCATGCCACCACCCAGCATTTTCTTTTTAGAGAGGGAATGGGTACTCCAAGGCCTCCTGTCTCTGCAAACGAGTTCTAGTCATGTGCACCACCTTGTGGCGTTGAACCCAGGGCTTCAGGCTTTGTAAGCAAGTTCCTTTAATAGCTGAGTCATCGCTCCAGCCCCACCACCCAGTTTTTACCTGAGTTCTCTGGACCCGAACTCTGTCCTCATACCTGTGAACACAGCACTTTACGTATGGGGCCACATGCCCAGCCCATTTCTTATTCTATTTGCTCGTGTGTGTGTATGTGTGTGTGTAATGCGGTATGGTGTCCTTGCAGCACCCCACGTGACTGCCTGTGGTGGGGAACACTCACCTACAGTGGTTGGGGAAGAATATCTGATGTTCTCCTCCATCACTCTCCTGCCCATTCTTTTGTTTTTTGTTTTTCAAGGTAGGGTCTCACTCTAGCCTATGCTAACCTGGAATTCACTCTGTAGTCCCAGGCTGGCCTCGAACTCACAGTGATCCCCTTACCTCTGCCTTCCCAAGTGCTGGGATTAAAGGTGTGTGCCACCACGCCCAGCGTTTTGTTTCTGTTGTTTGTTTTTTGAGGTAAGGTGACCATTCTTACTCAAACTGGATTCTCTTACTGGTCCTAGAGCCTGCAATTGTTTAGCAATTCCTGGCGACTGGTGATTCTCCAGTCTGTGATTCCTGTAAGACTGAGGTTTCAGATGTATGTGGCCATGCCCAGCTGTTTATGTGGGTCCTAGGGATTAAACTCAATGGTCTCTCAGGCCTCCTCAGGCCCTTGTGCTTGTACAGGAAGTGCTCTTAATCACTGAGCCACCTCCCCTACCCTGTTTCTTCGTTCTGAGACAAGGTCTTTCTGTGCAGCCCAGGTTGTCCTCAGACTCATGAAAACCCTTTGCCTCAGCCTCCCTAGTGCTGGGTCCTTAGTGCTTGGCCTCTATTGGGTTTCCTATATTCCCTGGTATTATGTCCATACTCAACACAGGAGTTTCACATTAGTGACACAAGGTCCTCCCATTGTATCACAACAGGGACACGGGCTGTTGATGTGTCCTGTGACTATTGATGCTGATCACCTCATTATGTCCATGGGGACTACCCCTGCTCAGTGACTGTTCTGCCTCTGTGAGCCTCCTGTGGATGGCCCCTTCCTGGGTGTCATTGTGGTGGCCACAGAATGGCTTGGTGCTGACTCAGCTCCAACAAACCATCCCGCCCCCGACACAGCAGATAGTGGTGACCACCTTGCTGTCTCTCTGGCCCACAGCCAGTCCCACCGAGCTGAGGTCCTCACCGTCACCACCCCTGAGCCCCACAGAGCCTGAGAAGACTTCACAGGAGCCCCTGGGCCTGTCGTTGGAGAGCAGCAAAGAGAACCAGCAGCCAGAAGGCCGTGCTGGCTCCTCACTGGGCGGGAAGATGATCTCGGTCAGCCAGGCCACAGGGGGGATCCAGGAGATCGTGGCCATGTCCCCGGAGCTGGACACCTACTCCATCACCAAGAAGGTCAAAGAGGTCCTCACAGACAACAACCTAGGTATGGTGGGCAGGGCCTGGGACACTGTCTCCAGCCCCAACTGGCTCCTTCTGGTCTCAAGAAAAGTGTTACTGGGACAGCCCCATAAGTGCCCACTAGCCCTGGGCATCCAGGACTCTGAAGGTGACATATGACTTTGACCCCAGGATGACTTCATCCAGGGCCAAAGTTATGTCCTCTGGGTGCTCAGCCAGCGAGGATACCTGTCCCTGCTCTTTCCTTGTCTGCATGACACACTCATAGTGACAAGTGCCAGCTCTTCCCCCTTCCCCAGGGCCACATGTAAACCTAGAACCTTTCAATGTGACTTCCACCATGAAAATAAGACAGAGCTGGTATTTCAGAATACCAGGCAGGAGCATAGCATGTTGGTTCACGTCTGTAATCCCAACACCTGGGAGGCTGCAGCAAGCAAATTCAAGGCTCACCTGGACTACATAGTGAGACCCTGTCTAAAAAATAAATAAATAAATAAGAAGTCTGAAAAGATGGCTCAGTCAGTAAAGTGCTTATCTTGGAAGCATGAGGACCTGAGTTAGGATCCCAGCACCCAGGCAGTTATCAAGTAATCAAGACAGCATGGTTGTATAATCCCAGAGCTCAGGAGGCTGAGACAGGAGGATCACAAGTTTGGAGCCAAGGCCTGGAAGATGAGTTAGTAGTTAAAGGTGCCTCCTTGCAAAGCCTGTCAGTCCAGGTTCAAACCCCCAGCCAACCACATAAAGTTGGATGAGCAATCATTTGCAGCAACAGAAGACTTGAGCCGGGCGTGGTGGTGCACGCCTTTAATCCCAGCACTCGGGAGGCAGAGGTAGGTGGATTGCCGTCAGTTCGAGGCCACCCTGAGACTCCATAGTGAATTCCAGGTTAGCCTGGGCTAGAGTGAGACCCAACCTTGGGAAAAAAAAGACTCTAGTGTACCAAGTACACACACACACATACAAATAAATAAAAACTGAAAAACCAAATTTAAGGCCAGCCTCAGCTATATAAGACCCTGTCTCAATGTCTAAATAAATAAACAAACAAATAAATAACAGCAGCTAAGTGTGGCCAAGAGCTTGTCTAGCATGTATAAGGCCTTGGGTTTGATTCCCAGTGCCTATACCATGCATACACACACAAAAAAAAAATTATGGAAATCCTCCCCACCTCTTAGCTGTTCCACTTTTGGCATCTCTGATACTTTCTGAACACAGATGGGAATGAATATATTTACAACTCTGTGGCTAAGCTCTTAGTTCTGTATGGGATTCTACACATGCTGTCTTGCAACTTGCTCCTGAGAACCCCCCACTTTGGGGGACAGCCTCAGGATGGGGGGGTCATATTACCCACAGTGTTTTCCACTGTAACAAAGGGCTTGGGCCAGATGATAGACATGGTGGTTGATTTGAGTTTCCTGCTGTCTTTACAGATATGTTGAGGAAGGCCAGACATGGTAGTATATGCCTGTACTCCTAGCACTTGGGAGGTGTGCGCAATAGGATCAGAATTACAAGGACAGCCTTGGCTACACAGCAAGTTCTAGGCATGCCTGGGCTACATGAGACCCTATCTCAAAATATATATTAGTAAATAATATAACACATATGGGCTGAGGATTGAGCTCAGTAGTAGAATGCCTACCTAGTATGCATGAGGCCCTAGTTAGATCCCTAGTCCCCCAACCCCCAAAAAAAGTCTGTATGCATTTTTGTGCCCTCAAGCAAGTATCACTCTAAACTAATCCCAGGCCATGCAACTGCTGAATCAAAGGCCAAATATATTTAAAATTCTGAGCCTGCCAAGTTATCCAAAACAACAACAACAAAAAAAATGATAAGACGCTTGCATACATGACAGTTGCAGGCAGTTCTGGGGATCCTCTAGGAATGAAGGACCTCATAAATGGAAAAGCATTTTGTTAGTTGCTGTTTAGTGCCACGCCCCAAATCTCTTATGTAGAGGTTTCCATGGGGTTCCCCTGGGCATGGGTCCTCATGCCTGCAGCCCACCCTCCCTAGGCTCACCTGAATCCTGCCTGCTCCCCGTCTGTCTCTCCATCCTGCTGGGGTAACAGCTGCTCTTCCCTGTTCCCAGGGCAGCGGCTGTTTGGGGAGAGCATCCTGGGCTTGACCCAGGGCTCTGTGTCTGACTTGCTGTCTCGGCCCAAGCCCTGGCACAAGCTGAGCCTAAAGGGCCGGGAGCCCTTTGTGCGCATGCAGCTGTGGCTCAGTGACCCTCACAATGTGGAGAAGCTGCGGGATATGAAGAAGCTGGAGAAGAAAGGTAAATGCTTCACTGGGTGACTCGGGTCAACTCAGTACCAGCCAGGTACAGGACTTCATGAAACCATAATCCCAAAGAACCATGCCAGTGGCAGCAATGAACATACCCACATCTTGAGATTGGAGAGATGGCTCAGTCAGTAAAATGTTTGCCTCTCAAGCATGAGGACCTGAGTTCAAGCCCCATGCCAGGTGTAGTGATATGTAGCAATAATCCCAGTACTGGGGAGACAGAGAAAGGAGAATCCCTAGGGCTCATTGATCACCCAAGCTAGCCTGATTGGTGAACTCTAGGCCAATGAGAAACCCTGTCTTAAAAAAATATTTGGCCACGTGTGGTGGCACACACACACTTTTAATCCCAGCTCTTGGAAGAGAGAGGATGGCTATGAGTTCAAGGCCAGCCCAGAACTACAGAGTGAGATCCAGATCAACCTGAGCTAAAGTAAGACCCTGCCTCGGGGAAAAAAAAAAGCTGAGCATGGTGATATATAACTTAATCCCAGCACTTGGGAGGACAGATAGGAGGATCACTATAAATTTAAGGCCAGCCTGAGACTACATAGTGAGTTCTATGTCAGCCTGGGCTACAGCAAGACCCTACCTCAATCGGAAAAGAAAAAAGAGAAGTCTGATGATCCTGAGGACAGCACCCAAGGCTTCTGTAAGCACATGCACCCACAGACATGTATAAAAGTAACTCATACATCTCCCAAGAAAATCCAACACGGCGCTTTGCGTGCTGTTCTCTCCTGGGCCCAGAGTTAGTGAAGTCTTGCTGCCATCCTCTGCCGCACACAAGCGCCTTCTCTTGGTCTCCATTTCTCCTGGGCCCAACCAGCAAGTGAGGAGAGACTGGGGTCTCAGTAGTCCTTTCAAGGGCCCACAAGGGCCCACCTCTTAAAGGGCCTACCACCTCCCAAAAGCACCCAATTGGGACCAAGCCTTCAACCTAAGTGTCTCTTGGGGTCGGGGCAGGAGGTGGCTGGCTTTCAGATCCAAACCTTAGCAGTACTTTGATGGTGGAGAGTTCAGATGTGTCTGATAGTAAGTGGCTTCATCTAAATCAGGCCTTCTCACATTAGACTGTTCTGAAATTCAGTGGCACCTCTGACTTCTTTTTTTTTTTTTTTAGGTAGGGTTTTGCTATAGCCCAAGCTGACCTGGAATTCACTATGTGGTCTCACGGCATTCCTCCTACCTCAGCCTCCTGAGTGCTGGGATTAAAGGCGTGCGCCACCACATCCAGCCCACCTTTGACTTTTGTGACAGTGCCACAGGGCACCCTGGCTCAAGCATTTCCTGCATGTGAGGTCCTGCCACCCTTCTGTGCAGCCATGTTCTAGGAACCCCTGAGAAGGCCTCAGGCAGCAGGACAGGGGCAGGGGGACAGGCTAGTATCTCAGAAGAGGATTGGGGAGTGGACACAGGCCAAGGGGACGAGACTAGGGGGCACAGAGGGCTTTGCTGGACTGGCTGATCACCAGCCCCAGAGCTCCCACTGTCCCTGGAGAACTGGGGGACTGGCAATTGCCCCTCAGCCTCCCTCCTTCCCTCCCGCTAGCCTACCTAAAGCGCCGCTATGGGCTCATCAGCACCGGTTCAGACAGTGAGTCGCCGGCCACACGCTCTGAGTGCCCCAGCCCATGCCTGCAGCCGCAGGAGGTGAGCCTCCTGCAGGCCAAGAAGCCGCGCGTGGTGCTGGCGCCCGCGGAGAAGGAGGCACTGCGGAAGGCCTACCAGCTGGAGCCCTACCCCTCTCAGCAGACCATCGAGCTGCTGTCCTTCCAGCTCAACCTCAAGACCAACACTGTCATCAACTGGTTCCACAACTACAGGTGGCCACGGGGAACACTAGGGGAGTGGGGACCTCGGGAGCACAGGGGCATGGGGAGACATGTGGATTACCAAGGGCCTTGGGAACCTAGGAGGCACAGGAAGCCCTTGGGGACCTCAGGGGACATAGATATCTTTGGGGAAACCCAGAGGCCCACAGGAGACACAAAGGGCCATAGAAGAAGACCCAGATGTACATAGAAGACCTAGGTATATCAGTCCCGTGGAGCTGGGCCAGATAATACAGGTGTTTAGATTCATATCCAGATCCTTCACTTCCAGCTGAGGAACCTAAGCAAGTGACATTCCTTCCCCATAGAGGCCCCCTTGTGGAGGACCCAGAGACGTTTATGTAAACACCTGCCGGGCTTTGAATATGTGACGGCTGCTACTTCCAGTCTGCCAGCCAGCTTTCTCTGGAAAGCTGCCTCTAGGGGGGACAGGGATCCATGTGCAGGCCAAGGCCTGGGGTCCTCCAGCTGGAGTTCCAGGGGCTCTGCCACTTCAGGGACCCAAAGGAGAACCCCATTCCACCTCTGTGTATGCCACTTTCCTGTACCCCTTCCTGCTCTCCCAGCCCCAGTTTCACCCATTCCAGCTGCTGTGGCTTGGAGGAAGTCACGGCAGAGAACTTCCTGAGGCCAACTGAGGACTCCATAGGGAGGTTTGCACACAACATACCTCAGGGACCAGCTCAGAAGCTACACCCTGCTTCCTGAGCAGGAAGTGTCACTGGTACCAGTGGTACATATACCTATCCAGTTGGTCCTGGGGCAGAGAGAAGTCTTGAGATTCCCAGGGAAAAGGGCATGTGGGGACTGGTGATGGACTGCTCAGTCCCCCCTCCCAGCCTGTGCTTGACATCCCACAGTTCTAGGAGGGAGTTCTATGAGCTCTCATAGTCTTGTCCAGATAGCATATGGTAAGGAATGTAATGCCTGCCTCCAAGTGCCGAACTATGGTCAAATGAAGGATGACACACATCCTACAGTATTCGCAGATTACCTGACTCAGACCTCAGGCTGCTAAACAACAAATGGCATAGGTCTTTACAACCTTGCCTCCTCTCCTCCCTCAGTGACATGGGGACATCTCCCTTCTCGTTGCACACAGGAACTAAGCACTCCATCAGCATCTGGCTCTTTCCTTTAAAATGGACTAGGCAGTCCTTCCAAGCCAGAAAACGTTTGGAAGTGGGGGGTGGGGGGAAATTCTCACCAATGGTTGCTGTTACTGTTAATAAAGACCTTGACTATCAAAAAATAAATAAATAAATAAATAATAAAATGGACTAGGCATACAGCCCAGTTGGTAGAGTGATTGCCTAGCCATGCACAAGGTCCTGGGTACAATTCCCAGCTTCCCATAAACCAGGAATGGTGTTTGCAACCTGTTGTAATCTCAGAATCTGGGAAGTGGAGGCAGGTGGATCAGAAATTCAAGGTCACCCTCAGTTACACAGAATGCTAGTCTGGGATATATGACTCCATGTCACCGCCCTCCGCACACAAAATAACACACTCACATGAGCAAAACTAAACATATAGCCGGGCGTGGTGGCACATGCCTTTAATCCCAGCACTCGGGAGACAGAGGTAGGAGGATCACCATGTGTTCGAGGCCACGCTGAGACTACATTGTGAATTTCATGTCAGCCTGGGCCAGAGTGAGACCCTACCTCAAAAAAAAAAAAAAAACAAAAAAAACAACTAAACATATATACACATATAATGTATGCACAGTGAAAAGGGGGTCTGAAAATAAGGAGTTCAAAGTCACCTTCCCTAAACCTAGGAAGATTATCATCACAAGCCAAGTCATTTCACCACCACCTAATAAATGCTATAAAACAGAAGGCTGGGCAGAGGAGGTGTTTGAGGTGGGTTTTAAAGGCTAAGTAAGAGTTTGTGCCATGGAACAAACAATTCTACTTTCAAAAGAAGTCAGAATGGAGATATACAGATATACAGAGTGCTTGCCCAGTTGTGCTACAGAAAGACTTAGAGAGAAAACTCTGTCCAAGGAACTTCAGAAAGCAAGATAAAGCCATGGCCCTCAGTACTTCTTTCTGATGGCAGATGTTCGTCTAAATATAGAACAACAGGGCTGCAGAGATCCTCAGTGGTTAAAGGTGCTTGTGTTCACAGCCTGCCGGCCTGGGTTCATTTCCCCAGTACTCACATGAAGCCAGATGCTCAAGGTGGTGCGTGTGTCATTTCATGTGCAGTGGCAAGGGACCTTGGTATGCCCATATTCATTTTCTCTCCTCACAAATAAATAAAGTAAAAAAAGGCTGGGCATGATGGCACATGCCTTTAATCCCCAGCACTCAGGAGGGAGAGGCCAGAGGATCACTGTGAGTTTCAGGCCACGCTGAAACTATATAGTGAATTCTAGGTCAGCCTGGGCTAGAGCAAGACCCTACCTCTCAAAACAATAAATAAATAAGTAAATAAATGTAGAAAATATAGTGACAGATGACAGCAAACTACAGGAAGAATGAACAACAGGAGGTGTTATGGAACATGACCAGGGAGACACTGCTGTAGACGTAGATATCATCCAGGGTGCTGAGTAGAGTTCAGATGCTTTTTGTGGGGGCTCAGTCCAGAGTTAGCAGACTCAGCCCCAGACTTACCCCACTTTCTGCCTCAGGTCCAGGATGCGGCGGGAGATGTTGGTGGAAGGAACGCAGGAGGAGCCGGACCTCGACCCCAGTGGGACCCCTGGTGTCCTGCCACCAGGCCACACCCACACAGACTCCATCCTGCAGAGCCCTGATTCAGAGGCTGAGGATCAGAAGCCTGCTGTGAAGAGCCTGGGACTGCGGGAGTCTGAGGAGGGTGCCATACCCACAACTACCGTGGACAGGGTCCCAGTGAAGATCAAGCAGGAGCAGAGTGAGGAGGATGCTGAGGAAGGGGTGGGCAGCCAGCCCCAAGACTTAGGGGAACCTGACAAAGGGCAAGGTTCCCCCAAAGAGGAGCATCCTGACCCTCTGGAGAGCAATGGACTTTCAGAAACAGCCCCTGAGACCCACCTTCCAGATGGGCCCAGCCCAGACTGTTCTTCACTACACCCCTCCCAGGAGAGGGAGGGAGAGGATCGGATTCACTCAGACCCTCTGAGGTCCAAGTCTGCCTCAGAGTCCTCACACTGCAGTCTGGAAGAGCCCCTGAACTCACCCTCTGCCACCTCCTCACCAGGCCTCACAACATGTGTATCACCCATCCCTTCCTCCTCAGCCCCCATCTCCCCATCCTCACCCAGTGCCCTGCCTGCCAAAGTACCAAGTGCCAGCCCAACTGCTGACACAACCGGGACCTTGCACCCCAGTGCCAAGGTGAACCCTAACTTGCAGCGACGGCACGAGAAAATGGCCAACTTGAACAGTATTATTTACAGATTGGAGAGAGCTGCCAACCGAGAGGAGGCCCTGGAGTGGGAGTTCTGAGGCAATGGGCATGCTCTAGCCACATCCCTCTCTCACTGATCTTGTGGACAGGGTGGGTGGGGCCAGAGAGGGTAGAATTCAGCCATCCAGATGTGGACAGCAATGTTACGCCGTTTACGTTTATTGTTGTAATCCTAGTTCTCTGAAGTCATGAGTAAGTGGGTGGAGCAGATGCCACCACCTCTTCCTCTCAGTATCCCATGCCACAGAAGGTACCAGAATCCTGCCCATTATCCCCACCCAGACTCCTCTACAGGAGACAGGAACAAAATGGCGCTACATTCTCACCTGAAAACTCCAAACTCTTTTAGAAAAAAAAAAAAATAAAGAAATATTTATAGACCTCTTTTAGCTATTTTAATAAAGGATCCTTTGGAATTTATTCCCAGCGATACTGTTTTGATATCACAGAGAGTTATGAAATCAGGATGCTGTCACAACTGTTGCGGAGTAGACATTGATGTTGTGTCATTTTTGCCACTAGATGAGATTAAAAGAAGACAAATGATCAAAGCCATCATAAAACACTCTAAAACTGACCAAATTTAAATAACCTTTGAACCGCCATTTGGTTTTTCCCCCACGCCTGTCTGTGAGATGCAGCACGTGGCTACAACCCTTCCAGAAACCATGCTGAAAAGAAAGTCCAAAAGACTCTAAATGAAACCTACACACCATTGAGGATGTGGTCCGTTCTGGTGGTCTGTCTGCAACCTCGATGTCACAGAATGCCCTTTTACTAATGGGAATATTGTAGTGGTGTGACCGTGGCCCAGTACAGGATGCAGCATGGTGCACAATGCAAATGCTTACACCCCCTGAGTTCAAAACAGGTGGGGCTGCATCCTGATCCTGACCCTGTGAAGATAGGAAGTATTTCCAGAGATTTTGGAGAGCTGTGTATAGAGGAGGTGCTCAGAGAGGTACTTAGGCCAGAGTGACCATGTTTCCAAACCTGAAGTGTGGCTGTACCAGGTTTCCTGTAGGTATAAGCAGGACATTCCAGAAAAGACTGGCCACCATCTTCCCTCCTTGTTTCTAGAAAGTACAACTGTTGGTCCTTCTCAACACTGAAGCTTAGCACTCAGTGCCAAAAGATAATTTTAACCAGCTAGAGACCTCAACTCCCCTTATCACCATCTTCTCTCAAGTGGACCTCAAAGTGCCATCAGGGGAAGGTGTCAGCAAGGCCAAGATCATCACAGCACATCCACCTTACCCCAGTCTCCAGGTTCACCCTCCTGCTTTCCAACACAGGAGCTTTTGGGGAATAAAGAATTGGCTCCCTCCCACTTAAAGGCACCTTATCTCCAGTGTCCTCATCACAATTTCCTGGAAGAGAGATCCCCATCCGGAGGGAGCAACCACTCTCATGTTCTTTTCTAAACTGAATTGGTGGTTTCCTGGAATGATGATGAAAATGTGACCATCACTGGTGCAGATCCAGTGTCAGAAGGAAAGATGGCTGATGAACCCAGTGAGCATTTTGAAACCAAGGGGCAAATACTGGCAACCAGAAAGGGACAAACGAGGAATGATCCAGAAGTCCCAACTAACATGCACCAAGCCCAGCCTGCAGTCTCCACACCAGATAGTCCACATCGCACCCTGGAACATCTTTTTCCACACACCCTGGCTATGCATTCAAGAGTTTTCCACTGAATACATTTTTATCCAGAGGAAGGTATTTTTATATTTTGACACTAGGAAACAATGCTCAATTTTCAGAGTAATCCAATCTGGAACAAATGAAGCATCATCTAGCCACCACCACTCGGTCACAATTAGACATCCCTGGGGGAGAAACACCAGTTTTTATTCTTGAATCCACCATGTCTTTGAAATCCAGGCTGCATACTGACTCCACTCATCAGAGTTCACTTTGGCTTTAGTGTAACAGGATCTGAATAGACATTTGGTCTAGTCTTTCAAACACAGAAATCCTGTTGTACTGAAGTTTGAGGACCTGTGAGCAATTTTGTGTGGTTCACATCCTGTAATGGTTTAACACAAAACAAAAAAAACCCACAAAACTGTTTCATATGAGAGATTGATGAACTTTGTTTAAAGTTTAAAAAAAAGGAACACATTCTGTAAATGAGTCACTAAATACAGAATTGTATAACTCCTGGGGTTCCACTTCTTTGTTCTGGAGCTGGGGGTGTATGGTAGGGGGTCAGAGGTGGGCCCCAGAGGTCTTTTACAAAACTGTATTTTGGTTTGGTTGTTTTGGGGGAGTGTTTTGGTTTTGTTCCTAGAGATAAGATCTCATGTAGCCCAGACTGGCTTCAAACTTGCTATGTAGCTCAGGGTGACCTTGAACTCCTGACTACTGCCTTCACCTTTTATATTCTGGGATCACATCTGGGTAAAGACTGTACTATTTATTGTTTGTTTGAGAGCAAGAGAAAGAAAGAATGAGAATGAGCTTGCCATGGCCTGTAGCCACTGGAAATGAACTCCAGACACATGCACCACCTTGTGCATCTGGCTTGCATGGATATTAGGAGGATTGAACCTGGGTCCTTGGGCTTCGCAGGCAAGTGCCTTAACCTCTAAGCCAGCTCTTCAGACTAAGACTGTATTTCTTCAAAACTATCCTTTTTGGGTTTTTTGTTTGTTTTAACACAGGGTCTCTCTGTATAGCCCAGGCCAGTCTTGAATTTGTGATCTTCCCACGTGAGCCTCTCAAGATGCTGGGAATACAGGCGTATGCCACCATTCCCAACAAAAACTGGTTTTGTTTGAGACACGGTCTCATGTTGCTCAGGCTGGCCATAAACCAGCTATGCAGCAAAGATGACCTTGAACTCCTGATCCGCCTGCTTGCATCTGCACAGTGCTGGGATTACAGGCATGTACCACAAGCTGACTAAAACTTGTGTTGGGTGTGTGCATGTGTGTGTGTGTGTTAAGACAGTCTCCCTGTAACCAAGGCTGACCTGAACTCACTCCGTAGCCCAGGCCTCAAACTCATGGGGATCCCCCTACCTCAGTCTCCCCTCAGTGCTGGATTTATAGTGTGACACCATGCCTGGCTAATAAAAAAAAAAAAAAAAAAAAAGTTTTCTTAATTAAGTACCAATGTTAAAATATGGGGGCATGTCACCTAAAAATTGCAGATCCTGCCTTCTCTTGAAAACCCTAATATGTGACTACCTACGGTCACATTTTGATGTGACAACAGCAGTCTGAAGAGCCTCCCTTGCACAGGCACCTGCCTGCTCCTCCAGCCTCTGGTTGCAAGCTGCTGAGAAGAAAGGGGAGGTTTGCAGCCATTGCCTGCAGTGGTGCTGCGGGGGAGTGTGATGGTCAGACCCTGCCGCCTGAGCCTAAGAAGTCAAGGTCATGCCCTGCTCCACAGGCCAGGCAGTAAGTGAGGGAAAAGTTGGGCATGGTGGTGCACGCCTTTAATCCCAGGAGGCAGAGGTAGGAGGATCGCCTTGAGTTCAAGGCCACCCTGAGACTACATAGTAAATTCCAGGTCAGCCTGGGCTAGAGTGAGACCCTACCTTGAAAAATTAAAAAATAAAAATGAGGGAAGGGCTGGAGAGATGGCTTAGCAGTTAGGCGCTTGCCTATGAAGCTTAAGGACCACAGTTCAAGGCTCAAGTTCCCCAGGACCCACATAAGCCAGGTGTACAAGGTGGCACGTGCATCTGGAGTTTGTTTGCAGTGGCTGGAGGCCCTGGTGCGCCCATTCTCTATCTGCCTCTTTCTCTGTCATTCTCAAGTAAATAAATAAATAAACAAAAAAAAAAAAAATAAGCAAGGGGAAGTGTTAGTGATGAGGTCAGGCCAAGAGGGTCTTGAATGAGACAGAGTACTACCTCTTTCCCTGTTGCAGAATGCAGACCTCAGTTTATTCACCTGTAAAATGGGGTGTCATAGCATCTGGCTGGAGATTTTTCTGAGTTGCTCTGGAAGCACATGGAGCACAGGGCAGGGTGCAGAACATGGGTGCAGCTATCAGATATACCTGGCCCAGTCCAGTGACCATGTGATGAAGGTGTATGAATAATATCAAGAAAGGCCAGCCAGGTGTGGTAGCATACACCTTTTTAATCCCAGCACTCAGGAGGCAGAGGTAGGAGGATCACCGTTGAGTTTGAGGCCACCCTGAGACTACATAGTGAATTCCAGGTCAGCCTGGGCTACAGTGAGACCCTAAACCCTACTTGGGGGGTTGGACAAGAAAGGCCTGATGTGGCAGTGAGAATCACCCACCCACAAGCCAAAGCCACATGGCACTGGGCACAGACCATCGCCCTGGTCAGAAAACCTTCCCCCAGCTCCAGGTTGCCACATACCCTATGGTAGTACTTAGTGACCAATGATCCAACCTCCAGCCAAGCAGGATCTCCTGGAATGGTCTGGACACCCCAACAGGGTGGGTGGGCAGTAGGTGCAGATCCTGAGATGTCTCACAAAAGGCAACATTGCAGGTTGGCCCAGGCCTCCCTCGGAGTTGAGGAACCAGACAGCCTGGCTTCCATGTCTGATAGCTCTGCGACTTGGAACAAATGCCTAATCCCTCTGTGCCTTGGGTTCCCCAGCTTTAAAGTGAGGGTAACAGTAATGTACCCTCCTAACCAGATGGCTTTAAATTTCAGCATGAAGATGGGCTGGACCTTTGGGATGTGCTTCACAGCTCTTGGGAAGGTCAGAAGTCAGAATAATGTGATGATATGATGTATGCCTGGTAACTGCTACGCAGGAAACTGAGGCAGGGGGTTGCTTGAGGCTAGGGACTCAAGACCAACCTAGGCAACATAGTGAAAATGTCTCAAAACAAGGGGGGCCAAGAGGGGGCTGCAGAGATGGCTTAGTGGTTAAGGGTGCTTGCTTGCAAAGCCTGCTGGATCCCAGTTCAATTCCTCAGCTACTCACGTAAAACTAAATGGGCATTCATTTGCAGTGGGGAAGGGACCCTGGTGTGTATACACATGCAAGTAATGAAATTTGAAATTAAAAACAAATTTTAAGCCAGGTGCGGTGGCGCACACCTTTAATCCCAGGACTCACGAGGCAGAGGTAGGAGGACTGCCATGAGTTCGCGGCCACCCTGAGACTCCATAGTGAATTCCAGGTCAGCCTGGGCTAGAATGAGACACTACCTTGAAGAAAACAAAACAAACAAAAAAAAAAAATGTAAAGGCCAAACAGACTGGAAGTGTAGCTCAGTTTATTGTAGTATGCTTGCCTGGCACATACAAGGACCTGGGTTCAATCCCAGCACCATACATACCAGGCATGGTGGTGAATTCCTTTAACTCCAGCACTCAGAAGACACAGGAGAATCAGAAGTTCAAGGTCATCCTCTACTACCTAGCAAGTTGTAGGCCAGCCTGGGATATGTGAACCCTGTCCTCCCCCACAAAAAAAAAAAAAAAAAAAATGCAAGCTCCTCATTCTGTGACCCCCCCCCCCCGAGGGAATGTGGGTCAGAAGCCATGTGAGACCTTGTGGAGCAGCAGGTCCCTATGGACTCTGGGGACTGAGAGTCACCTGCTTTTTGTTATATTGTCAGCAGTCATTTTCTGAGTGAAAATTGCAGGTAGAAAATCAAAATGTGGGATTCTGACCTGGGAGAGAAGGGCAATGGAGAGAGTAGAACAGACTAAGAAAGCCTGGAGGCCTTCCCAGAGAAGGGTGGTTTGGATAGGGCCAAGGTGAGCAGGGAGCCAAGTTAGGGACAATGGATATCTGGTCCTCTAGCTGGGAAATATCTACTTAGTACCTACTGCAAGTTCAGTAGTTGATGGGAGAGTCCATGAAGGGGAAAACATGAGATGTGGATCCAGGAAGTCTTCCTGAAGAAGGCATCTCCATGAGACCATCAACAAAGACAAGGGATAGAAGCAGAAGCTGGGCGTGGTGGCGCACACCTTTAATCCCAGCACTCGGGAGGCAGAGGTGGGAGGATCGCCATGAGTTCGAGGCCACCCTGAGACTCCATAGTGAATTCCAGTCAGTCTGGACTAGAGTGAGACCCTACCTCAAAAAAACAAAAAAAAAAAA
This sequence comes from Jaculus jaculus, assembly GCF_020740685.1. Lineage (NCBI taxonomy): Eukaryota > Metazoa > Chordata > Mammalia > Rodentia > Dipodidae > Jaculus > Jaculus jaculus. The sequence continues at coordinate 23,115,331 of NC_059114.1, forward strand.
GAAAGAAAGAAAGAAAGAAAGAAAGAAAGAAAGAAAGAAAGAAAGAAAGAAAGAAAGAAAGAAAGAAAGAGATGAACTCTGGGAAGAGGCATGGGAGGAAGAGAGATGGCGCCGGAAGGAGAAGCACTTTGGGACATGACTAAAAGTGTGCCTTTCTCTTGGTCACTAAAGAAATGCAGGAAAGCTGGGTGGGGTGGCACACGCCTTTAATCCCAGCACTCAGGAGGCAGAGGGAGAAGGATCACCCTAAGATCGAGGCCACCCTGAGACTACATAGTGAATTACAGGTCAGCCTGAGCCAAAGCAAGACCCAACCTCAAAAAGAAGAAAAGAAAGAAGAAAAGGCAGGGCATGAGGCTCGGGGGAGGGGGAGGGCTGCTGTGGTCAGATCTGCACTTTGGTTCCACCTGCCTGTGGAGGTGGCAGGCCAAGAACGGTGACAGGACCCCTACCCTCCCTTTTCTCCTCCGTAGGCCACTTGATAGGAGATGGCCACCATAGCACCTGGATGCTGAAGTCACCTCACCAGACCCCAGAGGGGTAGGGCTGGGCAGGGGGCAACCTGGACAGGCAGCTGGATGACCCTGGCCAATGTGACTCCTCACTCCAGGTCCCCAGAGAGTTGGCCTGAGATCTGGTCCTGTAATATCCAAGGGTGCAGACCTTAAAAGTCTGGGTTGGGCTGGAGAGATGGCTTAGCAGTTAAGGCGCTTGCCTGTGAAGCCAAAGGACCCTGGTTCGATTCCCCAGGACTCATGTAAACCAGATGCACAAGGTGGTACATGCATCTGGAGCTCATTTGCAATGGCTGAAGGCCCTGGTGTGCCCATTCTCTTTCTCTCTATCTGCCTCCCTGCCCCCGTCCCTCTCAATTAAATAAATAAAATTGTTTAAAAGAAAAAAAATTAATGCCGGGCATGGTGGCACAATCCTTTAATCTCAGAACTCGGCAGGCAGAAGTGGGAGAATCGCCTTGAGTTCAAAATCAGCCTAAGACTACGTGAATTCCAGGCCAACCTGGACTACAGCGAGACCCTACCTCAAAAAAGCAAAAACAAAACAAAACTGAAAAAAAAAAATTTTTTTAAGCTTGGGTTGGTACCTCCATCTGGTACCCAGGGCCTCAGTGAAATGGCTGTCTTCATGTGCTAGCCATCTGTGACATAAAACAAAGGCACCTGGACTTAGTTGCTTTACAGCCAGAGCCTCTTCTCTCCCACAGCCTGGGTCAGCAATCTGATAAACCACCTAGCTGGCTCTGGGGCAGGCCATTCATCTTCTCTGAGATGCTAATCTGGCACAGCCGGGCTTCCAATTGGTTGGCTGTTGGTGCCCTCTCCAGGTGACCCTTTCCTGGGGCTGCCACAGTGACTTCATCACACAGCTGCTATCTTGGGGTTCCATCCCCAGCACTACAAAGAAAAATAGAAACAGAGCCAGAGAGCCGGGCGTGGTGATGCACACCTTCAATTCCAGCACCTGGGAGGCAGGAGTAGGAGGATCACTGTGTGTCCGAGGCTACCCTGAGACTACATAGTGAATTCCAGGTCAGCCTGGACTAGAGTGAGACCCTACCTTGAAAAAACAAAGAGAGAGAGAGAGAGAGAGAAAGGAAAAAGAAAAAGAAACGGGCCAGTAAAGTTGTTCCTGCGAGTTCCAAGGGGATAGCTAGCTGTCCTCATGTGGCACCTGGGACTGGGATGTAGATGCGGCCGGCCCCAGGTGAGGATCTGAAAGCACGTGGCTACTGGGCCAGTGAGGCTGGTCTCTCTTCTTGGTGACTCTGGTTCCACTCCCTGACATCACAGGCATCTAGGAACGATCACCTTGTCTAGGAAGTCCTCATGGCCGAGATTCTTGGGTGGGCCTGATGCGTTCCAGGCCCCACATCCTCCAGAATGCTATACCGTTGTGTGACCATCATTCTGTGTGCAACTATGAACCCAGGTGTGCAAATACCAGGACGCTGTTTCGGCCTTTCTGGGTCCCAACCCCGGATTGCTGTGTCATCTGACTATTTTGCTTGTTTATCTATTTTCCGCAAGGTAGGGTCTCACTCTAGCCCAGGCTGACCTGGAATTCACTCTCTATTCTCTCAGGGTGGCCTTGAACTCCCAGCGATCCTCCTACTTCTGCCTCCCAAGTGCTGGGATTAAAGGCACGTACCACCATGCCCAGGCCCCCTTTGCCTTTTTTAAAAATTTGTATTTATTTGTGTGTATGCATGCCAGTTTACATACAGATTTATATGGGTCTGGGGGAAGTGAACCCTGACTGGCAGACTTTGCAAGCAAGCACCTTTTACCACTGAGCGATCTCCCTAGTCACTCCAAGGGAACATTCTGGCAAGTGAGGGCACACTGTGGCCTTCCCTCTTGGGAGTCTCCCCTGCTACTTCCCCCAGCCTGTGTTCTGCGGTGGCTGTGGTCACCAGTGCTGCCGGTGGTGCCTGACTCAGCCTGTGAGATGGCTGCCTCCCCAGTCCCCATCATGTAGTCCCACGAGACATGGGGAGAGTTACTCAGCACGGGCTGGAAACGCGGGTGGTACATGAACCCCTGACCCTGAATCTGCCTCTTGAGCTCGAACATGAGATGCAGAGGTTCCTCAGCTCATCCTGACACCACATTTTTTCCAAAGGTGCCAGGTTTCCAGGATGCCAAGGGACAGGTGGGACGAGTGCTCTGAGCCCACCTTTGGAACCTCTGGGTCTCAGCCATCACACAGGGCCACCTCAGACAGTCCCTTCCCACATGTGACCGCCCCACCACCACCACCGGCACGGCAGAAAAGCCCAAGAGAGCAGACCCGTAGCTCACAGCAGACATTACTAATTGGACTCTTTCCTTCAAACTTTCCCAGGTGTTGGGATCCTCTGTGCTTTACAATGAACTCTGTCTGCCCTAAGAGATGGTGGCAATGCCTAGCAGAGCACAAGCCACAAGACTACATGGGTCACCTCCCTTGTAGTGCCTGCCCCAGGCTCTACCAGACACAGGGATCAGGGATTTTGCTGGGAGGAAAAAAAAAAAAAATGTCAAAGGCAGATGACCCAGTGGTTAAAGATGCTTGCTCAGCCTTGTGACCAGAGTTCAGATCTGCAGAACCCACATAAAGGCAGATGCATGCAGCACATACGTCTCTAATCCCAACACACCTAGGGCAATGGGAGGCAGATCCAGGAGAACCCCAAAGCTCAAAGTTCATGGGCCAGCTGGCCTGGCACTACAGAGCCACACAAGATGTGAGACCTTGTCTCAAATAAGGTTGGAGGCAGGGACCAATACCCCAAAGCTGTCCTCTGATCTCCACAAACAAGCCATTGCACTTGCATGCCCAAACACACACACCTGACACAACCAGCCATTATTTGACCAACTTTTATTTTGACCCTTATATGCCATCCCCAGCTCAGAGGTAGCTAGAGACCCCCAACTTGTGCTTTGGAAGGAAGGGGAAAGTCCTGCCCCTGAGGACCAGGACTTCTGTACCATACAGTTTGTAAACCTGTCCCAGGTTGGGGTCTACCCCAGTCCTCCAGCTGGGCTCTGCCAAGATGTCCTGAGCGCACAGTGACTCAGAGAGGAGAGATGGGACGTACCAAGGTCCAGAGGGACCAGTGCCGAAAGCAGAGCTCCAGGGTCAGAACATGAAAGGGGAGGACCAAGTCAGCTGCCCTCAGCAGGCGCCTGTGCGTCTACAGCGGGCCTGTTCCCCAAAGACAATGCCACCCAAGCTTGGAGCCATCCGTCCTGGTTAGCCAACAGGAACAAAAGTGGCAGGGAAAAAAAAAAAAAAAAAAAACAAAACCTAAGCTTTGTTGCCAGACAAAAAGAAAGCAAAATCAAACATCTACATTCTTAAAAATAAAACCCCAGCCAAGCCCCAGCCCCTGAGCCAGCAGGGAGCTATGAGGTCCTAAGACAAGACAGTTCCCCACAGATCCCCAACCTAGGGTCTGTCAAACAGCAGGGTGAATCTGTCCATCCAGAGAGGAGTTGGTTTGGGCAAGCAGACGTTGGAGTGAGTGTCCTCAGGTGTCCCTGGGTGAGGTACTGAGAACTGTAAACGTGACCAAGGTGAGGCGGGTATTAACCCTCAACATCCCGGATGAGGAGTGGCACTGTGGTGGGTTGAGGAGCAGAGCCAGCAGGGAGAGCCGTCCCCAGGGGACACGAGGGCCTGGGTGGAGGGAGCACCATTCTGCAGCTGCTGCGTTCCCCTTCCTGAGACAGGCAGGTGATCAGTCAGTCCAAGGCCTATCTCCTCGGGTCAGGCAACCCCAGGCCCCAGCACTGGAAGTTGCGGGAAGGAGTGTCAGGTGAGGTGTGAGGGCCCAGAGCTATCTGCCTGCTTGCTAGGGGCACCGCCTTAAGGCCTGGCAGGGCCTGGGCAAAGTCCTGTCTCGGCATGTTCCAGGCCAAGCACCCTGGGGACCAGGCCAGTTCACACTGACACCTTCCTGGCAGCTGCCCTGCACCTGATGCTTCCAAGGCAGGTCAGGCCCACGTCAGCATTTCAGTCAACAGCCAAGAGATCCTGGTCAGGACCCAGGCAGGGCCCTGGCCTGTGGCCAGCAGAAGGCTTTGTCTGGGTCACATGGCCACTTGGGAAGCCGAATGCTCCACTCTGGCACCTTGAGCAGGCCCTGGCTTCTCCTCAGTGTTAGCCACTGTGGATGTCTGGATGTTGGGCTTGGGCTTTCATCCCCTGGGAACCCAGCACTGCTCAGAGCAAGTCCAGGACCCTCAGGACCTGCTAAGACCAGGGTTTCCTTCAGATATGAGACCCCAGGGTTCCCTCAGAGTTACTACAGTTGTCACAGTGGGGCAGGAACATGAGTCCCAATAGAACCTGAGGGACTCCAGGGTGTCTCTGGACTAGGCTGGCCTCTCCGCCACTGGCTCCTGAGGGCCCGCACCTCCTGCCCATAGCGCTCATGCAGCTGGGCAAAGGGTGCCAAGGCTAGGGGGCCATTGGGTGCTGAGGCCTGGCGTCGAGGTGGCAATGGTGGGCCCTCTGGGACAGCCAACAGCTCAGGCTGTGTGCTCCAGGCTGCCCGGCCATTCTCCTTGGGCCGCAGGACTGGGGCTGGGGTTGGGGTCAAGGCCGGGGTTGGGGTCAAGGCCGAGGCTGGGCTTCCTGCACGCATGGCCGCCAGCTGCTGCTCCAGTTCCCGCACTACCAGACGCAGGTAGTGGAAGCTGGCCCGCGACAGTGCCTTCACCCAGCCCTCCAGCGCCTCCTGGCTGTCAGCCACCAGCACGTAGGGCCGGACCCGGCCGCCCGGGAAGCGCACGGCGAAGGCAAACTCCTGGCGGGCCTCCACCAGCTCCACCGTGCAGCCCTCCAGCAGGATGACGCCCAGCGGCTCGCGGCCGGCCGCGTCCTCGAAGTAGAAGAGCATGTTGCCTCGCAGCACAAACCAGCGCCGACTCCCGCCCCTCTTGTACAGGAAGCCTGCGTTGTCCACGGGGGCATCACATGTCGCGTAGAAGGCCAAGCTGCGCTCGTTCAACTTCATGGTGGTGAGCCAGGGCCTGTCCACCACCGGAACCCCCATTATTTCCATAGCCAGAGTCTGTGTCCCCCAGCCCCTCACAGGGACCTCCCAGGCCCTCCACCGTGAGCACCCAACATCCCAGTCCATAGAAAGGAATCTGCTTGCCTGAGCTCATACAGCCCCACGGAGGGGGACAGAACTCACCCCCAGTACTGACAGGCCCCCCACAGGCAGCCTCGGAGCTTCTGCCCTTGACTCTGGAAATGATGGTGAGAGTTCCTACTGTGTGCCAGACAGCATTCACTAACTCAGCCTGGCAACAGACCTCAGGGGGCAGGAACTGGTATTGCTCCCATTTGACAGATAAGGAAACAAGCACAGAGAGGGAAGGCATTTATCTAGGATCACAAAGCAAACTGGGAAAAGCTACTGTTTCCACCATCCCCAGACAAGACCTGTTGGCCCCTTATTGCAGGTCTCAGCTCAGACTGTATGACTCAGCCTCAGTTTATCCATTAAAAATAGGGATATATAGCTGGGCGTGGTGGCACATGCCTTTAATCCCAGCAGTCAAGAGGCAGAGGTAGGAGGATCATTGTGAGTTCAAGGACACCCTGAGACAACACAGTGAATTCCAGGTCAGCCTGAGCTAGAGTGAGACCCTGCCTCAAAAAAAAAAAACAAAAAACTGGAGAGATGGCTTAGCAGTTAAGCGCTTGCCTGTGAAGCCTAAGGACCCCAGTTCGAGGCTCGATTCCCCAGGACCCACGTAAGCCAGATGCACAAGGGGTGCACGCATCTGGAGTTCGTTTGCAGTGGCTGGAGGCCCTGGTGTGCCCATTCTCTCTACTTCTCTCTATCTACCTCTTTCTCTGTCTGTCGCTCTCAAATAAATACATATATAAACAACAATTTTAAAAAAGGGCTTGGAAAATGGCTTAGTAGTTAAGGTGTTTGCTTGCAAAGTCTAAGGACCCCAGTTCAATTCCCCAGGACCCACATAAACCAGATGCACAAGGGTCACATAATCTGGAGTTCGCTTGCAGTGGCTAAAGGCCCTGGCGTGCCCATTCTCTCTTCCTCTCAAATAAATAAATTAATTAAATATTATTTTTAAAAATAAGGATATGAGCCAGGAGTGGTGGCACATGCCTTTAATCCCAGCCTCAGGAGGCAGAAACAGGAGGTTTGTTGTGAATTCCAGGCCAGCTTGAGGCTACCTCGAAAAAAAAAAAAATAGGGGGCTGGGCATGATGGCACACACCTTTAATCCCAGCACTCGGAAGGCAAAGGCAGGAGGATCACCATGAGTTCGAACTCTACCTCAAAAAAAACAAAAATAAATAAATAAATAAAAATAGGGATATGAGGCTGGAGAGATGGTTTAGCAGTTAAGGCACTTGCTTGCAAAGCCTTTGGACCCAGGTTCAATTGCCCAGAACCCACATAAGGCAGATACACATGGTGGCACATGCATATGGAGTTCATTTGTAGTGGCTAGAAGCCACAGTGCATCCTCTCTCATACAAATAAATAAAAATAGTATTTTATTTATTTAGTTTTAAGAGAGAGAGAAGCACATAGACAAGCAGGGAGAATGGGTGCATCAGGACCTCCAGCCACTACAAACAAACTCCAGATGCATGGACCACTTTGTGCAACTGGCTTATGTGGGTACTGGGGAACCGAACCTGGGTCCTTAGGCTTTGCAGGCAAGTGCCTTAACCACTAAGCCATCTTTCCAGCCACTAAAATATTTATTGTTATTATTTTTATTTATTTATTTACTTATTTGAGAGAAAGAGACAGAGAGAGAGAGAGAGAATGCCAGGGTCTCCAGCCACTGCAAACAAACTCCAGATGCATGCACCACCTTGTGCATCTGGCTTATGTAGGTACTGGGGAATCAAAACCAAAGTCCTTTGGTTTTGCAGGCAAGCGCCTTAACTGCTAAGCCCCACTAAAATATTTTTTTAAGTAGAGATATGATGCCGGGCATGGTGGCACATGCTTTTAATCCCAGCACTTGGGAGGCAGAGATAGGAGGATCACTTTGAGTTTGAAGCCGCCCTGAGACTACACAGTGAATTCCAAGTCAGACTGAGCTAAAGTGAGACCCTCCCTCAAAAAATAAATAAATAAATAAAGAGAGAAAAAAAGGGGGGGGATATGAACTCCTTCGTCATAGCCATACCACCCTGATCTTGTCTGATCTGAAAAATAGGGAGAATTGCAGAGCATACATTAGTGCTGCAGGGACTCACTTCATCCCAAAAACGTGCCCAGGTATGTTCAGTGATGTTCTAGGCACTGCAGACATAGCCATGAGCAAGGACAGAGGTGCGAATATGGTAGTGACAGGTGTAACTCAGAGGCAAGTAACAGCTCATACGTCTGCCAGGTAGTCTAAAGTACTATGAGAAACGAAGACAGCGAAGGGGTCAGGAATGTTGGGGACAAGAACAGCATTTGACTCAGAGTGAAGAAAAGCCAACCTGAAAAGGTGACATGTGAGTAGAGACTGGAAGTTGGGGAGAGAGGAAGCCTTGTGCGTGGCTGGCAGAGAGCACAGCAGATGCAGGCGCCCTATGGCGAGAACCTGTGGTCGGAGGAGGAAGGGGAGCAGAGCGGAGAGGGAGAGGAAGATGCAGCCAGGGGCACGCATGCTGCATGCCCACTCACAGAGCACAGGGCATTCTAACTCCATCCACCTCCCAACAGGGAGCAGATGGCAGGTCAATGCTCACCACGTGGGACTCGCCAAGAGGTGACATGTGGGCTCCCAGTGTGGCTGCAAAGAAAGACCCGCGCCCCAAGCTTCCATAGCCCCAAGCCTCACCCCATAAAGATGGTGGCTGAGCTTTCAAAGAGGCAAATGTAAAGAGCCTGCAGAGCAGTCGGTGCTCGATTAATGTTCACTCCCCTGCCTGGGTGGTGCCTTTCTTGGGGCCTGGAGGAATAAGGTCTAGGTGGTGGCTCCCTGGGGAACACCACTGTGATGCCAGGCTGGGCCACTTGACCCAGGGCGGAGGGAGAACCTGCTGCCAAAACAAATCCTTGTTTTCTTGCCATTTCATGCCACCCACATCGCATGCAGCCAGGGACAGCTTCCTGTTGTCAGAAGTTGGGACCAGCTTCTCTCAACAAAGCAGCAAGGCTGTGATCTCAGCAGCCAGGGGTTCAGCAAGTTCCATTCCTATCCTGCCTCCCTGAGCTGTGGGACCTCACGCACAAGCTCTCTCAGCACATAAAGGGACTTAAGCATCCCCACCCAGAAAAATAACCCCACGGGGACAGAGAGCCTATTTCCCACAGGAACCTCCTACCCCACGGGCCCTTTGCCTCCTACCTGTGCCCAGCGCCCAGCTCGGCTCACTCGGTTCACACGTCAGCTCTGCAGTCTCCAGGCTGGGTCACCCGGGACACACATACACACAGCCTCTCTGAGCCTTTGTTTCTGCATCTGTAAAATGGGAGCATAACACTGCCTAGGTCAAGGTTGTGACAACAGATGTCCTAACTGTTGACATTCTTAGCTAAATGGTTCTCAAAGTCCCTCTCACTCCCACACCCGGTCACTAAGGCTAGGTAATCACTCCAATGTCTTTCAAATCAGCAGCCCACTGTTCAGCCCCTCCCCCATTCTAGATCCCTATCCATACTAGGTGGGACGGGTGGCTATCATGTGCCTCCACCTTTGCCCTCCCTGTCTGTGTACCTCAGGGTTGAATCCTGATTTCCCTAAGACCTTCTGCCAGGCCAATATCTCCTCTACCACACTCCTCCTGTCTCCCACCTTCCATGGCTCTTCACTTCTCAGTATAAAACACAATCCTGGGACTGGGGAGACGGCTCAGTGAATAAAGTGCTTGCTGTGAAAGACTAAGGACCCAACTGTGGAACCCACAAAAAACGTGGAAAGGGCCGGGAGCTTTGGCAGACATTGGTAACCCCAGTCCCCCGTACAGGCTAAAGGGGAGAATCTGCCAGAGGCTTAAGAGGTCAGCTGGCCTGGTGAAAGAAACAGTGAACAGCACAAGACTCTGCCTCAAAGGTCCTTTGTAAACCAGGTGTTGTGGCGCACACCTGTAATCCCAGCCTCAGGAGGCAGAGATAGGAGGATCGCCATGAGTTCAAGGTCACCCTGAGAATTCATAGTGAATTCCAGGTCAGCCTGAGGTACAGTGAGAACCTACCTCGGAAAAACAAAAAATTAGTCCTTTGACCTCGCTGCACACGCACTCACATACGTGAATGCATGCACATTCACACACACCGACCCCCCCTGCACACATGCACTCATATACATGAGTACATGCACATTCACACACACCAAACACCCCCTCCGAGTTCCTTTTCTAGACTTCCGTGTCCCTCACTCACTGGTCTGCAGCCACCTTTCTGTCCCTCCATTATACCAAGAACTGTCCTATCCCAGGGCCTCTGCCAGAGCTGTTCTGTCTGCACAGAACCACCTTTAGTCTTGACATTACCACCTCCTTGGGATGCAGTCCCTGACCTCCCTCAGCACAAGAGATGGGTCATTTATGTGCCTGGCATTAGCAGGTGTGCAGGAGCCTGCAGGCAGCAGGCAAAGCAAGCGCTTGGTCACCTTTGTCAACCTCACAGCCCCAGGGGAATCTGTCCCCCAGTCTACATTCCCAGATAGAAAAACGGAAGCCTAGAGGGGTCAGGAACTTGCGGGAAGAGCAGGGCTCTGGACAAACGGCCCAAATGAGGGGCTAGTCTTGGGGTCTCCCCATCCCACTAACACTAAAGGAATAGTAACTTCCCTCATGCTCAGCAGCTGTTCTCCCAAGAATTCCCGAAAGGAGCTACCTTCATCCAAGGTCACCAGCTAGGCCCCTGGCCTCTGCCTACACCAGACCTAGGTAGGGGGGGTCTGGAAGCAGCCAGGGCACAGGCTTGGGTCCAACCTGGCTTGGAGGGAGTGCCTACTCCCCGCTTATCTAACCAGGCTGCTCTCCGGAAAGTTCAGAGTCCCGGTGATCACTAAAGTCCTGATTTAGCAGGCTGAAGCCATGCAGGGTGCTGCTGGGGACTGGACCAGTGGGTTCCCAATACCAAGTTCCTGCCACTGCCCTGGCAGGCTGGAACACTCTGGCCCCAGCCACCTCCCCCTCCTGGGCCTCGCTTTCCTCATCTGATAAGTGACCAGCAGAGCTAAACTGAGGAAAACCACTGGCAACCCGCGGGAAAGGCGCTGAGAATTAGTGTGGATGTGCTGGAACACAAGTGCCGGTCCAGCACTGGAGGCTGAGGTCGGCCCAGCGTTCGAGACCAGCCTGGGCTACAAAGCCAGCTCCTGACTCCGGGTGGGGAGAGGGGGGAGGGAGGAGGTCAATAATTAACCCACCGCCTCCAGGCTCATCAGCATTCCGGATAAAGCGAGGTGTGGCACTCACGTCAAGGAAAGCAGCCAAAACCACAAGTCCGGGAGCCGGGTCCAGCGGGCCGGAGCGTCGCCCAGCAGTGAGCGTGCGGGAGGGAGGGGCGGGCCCGGGCTCGGGGCTGGCGGCCCGGCGCTGGCCTCGCCGCGCTCCAGCGGCCCGGGCCCCGATCGCGAGGCCGACGACGAGGGGTGGGGGTGGCGGGAGGACAGGGGCCGCCCGGGGAACCGGCCCGCGATTGTCCCCAGCGGGCTGCGGCTCACGGCCACAATCTCCGCGGCGTCTCGGGAGCGGAGACCGGTCCGGGCCCGCGTGCGCGCGCAGTCCCCCGCGAGGCCCGCCTTACCTCGCTGCTGGCCTAGGGCGGCGGCGAGCCGGGAGGCGCAAGGCCGGGGGAGGACGGTCCGGCCATGGTCCAGGAGCAGGGCGGCGGAGGCGGCGGCGACGGCGGCGGCGGCGCTTTGTCTCCGGGCGGCACAGCGGCGGGAGGGTGCCCCAGGGACGAAGGGAGGCGGGGCGGCCGGGCGGTCGCCGACCTGCGGGCGCGCCCCTTTAACCCCCCGCGGCCCGCCTGCGCAGGGCCCGCCCTCGCGCCCGGAGCGCCTCCTCATTGGCCAACTCCATATGGGCCACGCCCCTAAGGGGGCCGAGCGCCTGGGAACCCCTCTTAAAGGGATCTCGTGGGGTTCGAGGAAACCCCGGCGTCCGTTCTGGCACACTTGAACCTGGAAAACTCTGATGATTCGGGGCAGAACGGAGTCCTAGGCTTGGTACAAATAGTACCAATGCTCCAAGTACAAATGCTCCCCTCCAGGGCTGACAGATTGAGCAAATTTAACGTTCAGCCCGACATGAAAAATAATCCTCCGCAGGGCGTGGTGGCGCACACCTTTAATCCCAGCCCTCGGGAGGCAGAGGTAGAAGAAGGATCCACGTGAGTTCCTGGCCACCCTGAGACTAGACTAGGTCAGCCTGGGCTAAATAAAGGAAGACTCTACCTCGAGGAAGAAAAAGAGAAAGAAATGAAAGAAAGGAAAAATAATCCCAGAAAATGTTTAATGTAATCGAAAGAACAAAGTTGAATGTCACGAAACAAAATTAATTACAGGTCTTTCCTAAATACACACACCAATTCTTTGCTCCATCCAGTTGAAGAGAGAACGTTCTAGAGGTGGGCAGAGGTGGAGTCCACTAAGACGCTGGATGGCTGTGTGATTTTAGAGCAATCGCTTAGCTTCTCTGGGCTTTCATGTCCTCATCTGTCAAAGACAAGCATAAAGACCTTATATCTCAGCAGCAGGTGCTCTCAGTAAGTAGGAATTGCTGTTTGTTTGGTGTTTCTTTTTTATTTTTTCCTACCTTCCTGAATCCTTTTTTACTTCCTGGTCCTGCCACCTCCCACCCCGGAGTCCAGTCCTAGCCTGGCGGTAAAGACTAACAGGACAGACCAGCATCTCAGGCTCATTCCAGAGCTGTTGAGTCTCACTAGCGCCTACTGTGTGTCTGGTGCACTCTGACCCAGAGGAGTCTGTCAACAAACAGGTCAAGAAGTGATTGGTGCCAGGAAAAAAAGACTAGACTGAAAGCACAGCTTTGAGATAAGGCTCAGCCTCTGAACAAGACCTGGAGGAATGAGGGAGGCAGCCCCGTGGACACCTGCAGGAAGGGTGCCCCACACAGAGAACTGCAAGTACAAAGGCCCAGAGGACTGAACCTTCCTGACATGCTTGGGCAGGTAGCAAATGGAGGACGACTGGGAAATTGGGCCTAAGAGTTTTGACACAGCCACACTGCATAGAGCCTGGTGAACTGTAGGGAAATTTTTGCTTTTAAGCAGGCATGGTGCACAAGCTTACAATACCAGCACCTGGGAAACAGAGGCAGGATTGCTGGAAATTCTAGACCAGCCTGGACTACATAGGGAGTTCCAGGTCTACCAGGGTTATATAGCAAGACTCAGTCTAAAAAATGATTTTTATATATTTTTATTTATTTATTTGAGAGAGAGAGAGGGAGAGGCAGATAGATAGGTAGATAGACAGATAGATAGATGAATGATAGAGAGAGAATTGGTGCACCAGGGCCTCCAGCCATTGCAAATGAACTCCAGACGCATGAGCCACCTTGTACATCTGCCTTATGTGGGTCCTGGGGAATCAAACCTGGGCTCTTTGGCTTTGCAGACAAGCACCTTAACCACTAAGCCATCTCCCCAGCCTTAAAAAAAAAATTATTTTTAAAGCTGAGTGTGATGGTGCATGTCATTAATCCCAGCACTTTGCAGGCTAAAATAGGAGGATTTTCATAAGTTCAAAGCCAGCCTGAGCTACAGAGTGAGTTCCAGATCTGCCATGGCAAGATTGACACCCTGCCTCAAAGCAAATATAAAGGAATAAATAAAGTAATTTTGTTAGCTTTTACTCTGAGAGTACTAGGAAGTCATGAGGGTCTTGAGCAGAGAGAGTCTTTAGGGAACTGTAGGGAAGAAACTAAGAGGCCAAACAAGAACCTATTGCAGTGGTCCAAGGAAACATGATGTTGACTTGAACAGAGGGATAGAGAAAATGAAAAGAAAAGAAAGAGGGCTGGAGATGGCTCAGTGATTAAGGTGCTTGCTTGTGAAGCCAAAGAACCCAGGTTTGATTCTTCAGGACCCACATAAGCCATATGCACAAGGTGGCACGTGGGTCTGGAGTTCGCTTGAAGCAGCAGAGGCCCTGGTGCGCCCATTCTCCCTCCCTTTCTCTCCCCCCCCCCCCTCTCTCTCTCAAATAAATAGCCGGGGCTGTCGCCACTGTCTGTGGGCAAGAGGAGTGGGCGAGATGACCGGGTCTGCATGGATCTCCAAGGTCTCTTGGCTGCTGGGCGCACTCCAAAATATAAAACAGGTGACCAGAGTAACTTTAGTTCCAGGAGATGAAATTGGCCCAGAAATTTCAGCCTCAGTTATGAAGATTTTTGATGCTGCTGAAGCCCTTTGAAGACCCTAATAGCTGCTGGTCACCCATCTATGAATTTATTGCTGTGTAAAACTTTTGATCTTTATGCCAATATCCGGCCATGTGCGTCGATTGAAGGCTGTAAAACCCCTTACACCAATGTAAATGTCATCACCATTCGAGAGAACACAGAAGGAGAATACAGTGGAATGGAGCACATGATTGTTGAAGGAGTCGTGCAGAGCATCAAGCTCATCACCGAGGAGGCCAGCAAGCGCATTGCCGAGTTTGCCTTTGAGTACACCCAGAACAACCACCAGAGCAACATTATGGCTGTGCACGAAGCCAGCATCATGCGAATGTCATATGGGCTTTTCTCTGCAGAAATGCGGGGAAGCTGCAGAGAACTGTAAAGATATTAAATTCAATGAGATGTCCCTTGATACAGTATGTTTGAATATGGTACATGATCCATCCCAATTTGATGTTCCTGTTCTGCCAAATTTGTATGGAGTCATCCTTAGTGACCTGTGTGCAGGATTGATTGGAAGTCTTGGTGTGACTCCAAGTGACAACATTGGAGCCAACAGGATCACTATCTTTGAGTCGGTCCACGGGACGGCCCCGGACATGGCAGGCAAGGACATGGCCAACCCCACTGGCCTCCTGCTCAGTGCTGGGATGATGCTGCGCCACATGGGACTTTTTGACAGTGCTGCCAAAGTTGAGGCTGCGTGTTTTGCTACAATTAAGGATGGGAAGAGCTTAACGAAAGATTTAGGAGGCAATGCAAAATGCTCCAACTTCATAGAAGAAATCTGCTGCTGAGTCAAAGACTTGGATTAGCGCTGCACAGGTGGTGTTTTCTGTATCAGCCACTACTGCGGGACTCCCCGTGACCCTTTTCTGAGGACACCCCTATTATGTCTGCATTTGCTTGTTTCCTGACAGGGTACCTTTTCAAATCTGGTCTTTTTTTTGTTTGTTTGTTTGTTTTTTGTTTTTCAAGATAGGGTCTCACTCTGGCTCAGGCTGACCTGGAATTCACTATGTGGTCTCAGGGTGGCCTCGAACTCACAGTGATCTTCCTACCTGTGCCTCCCGAGTGCTGGGATTAAAGACGTGTGCCACCACGCTTGGCTCGAATCTGGCCTTTTCTTAAAAAAAAAAACCTGTGCAGCTGAGTGATGCACGCCATCCATGGCCCTAGGCCTGTTTTCAAAGGATTTTTCCAAGTGCTTGTTTTATTTACTAAATATCTATCTGGGAAACAGTTTTTGTAACTGTAAATGGACTGTGTTATTTACCGTTTCTACCCATTTCACACTTCAGTTAAAATAAGTTTTCCTTTACTGTAAATATTATACAGGGTTAATATGAGAAAAACATCTGACTTTTTAAACAACAGCCTTGTTTTCCTTGGTTTATGAAAAACATTGGAATAAAAATTTAAAAAATGGATGTAATAGCACAAGATAACATTCTTATAAATGTCTTTACTCTTGTAACTAAGTGGGCACAGGAGAAATTTCCTGGGAAAATTCTTATCAAAAACAGCAAAATGTTGGCAATCTTACCTAAAGCAATCTACACATTTAATGCAATCCCTATCAAAATTCCAAAGGCATTCTTCATGGAAATAGAAAAAACAATCCAAAAATTCATTTGGAATCACAAAAAACCTCGAATATCTAAAATAATACTGAGCAACAAAAATAAGACTGGTGGTATCACCATACCTGATTTTAACCTATACTACAGAGCCATAGTAACAAAAACAGCGTGGTACTGGCACAAAAACAGACATGTAGATCAGTGGAACAGAATAGAGGACCCAGATGTAAGCCCAAGTGGCTATAGCCACCTGATATTCGATAAAAATGCCAAAAATACTCATTGGAGAAAAGACAGCCTCTTCAGCAAATGGTGTTGGTAAAACTGAATATATATCTGCAGAAGGATGAAAATAGATTCTTCTCTCTTGCCATGCACAAGAATTAAGTCCAAATGGATTAAAGACCTTAACATCAGACCTGAAACTCTGAAACTGCTAGAGGAAAAAGTAGGGGAAACCCTTCAACATGTTGGTCTTGGCAAAGACTTTCTGAATACATCCTCAGTTGTTCAGGCAATAAACCAGATTAATCACTGGGACTTCATGAAATTACAAAGATTTTGCACTGCAAAGGACACAGTGAAAAAAGCAAAGAGGCAACCTACAGAATGGGAAAAAATCTTCGCCAGCTATATATCTGATAGAGGATTAACATCTAGGATATACAAAGAACTCAAAAAGTTAAATAATAAGGAATCAAACAAGCCAATCAAAAAATGGGCTATGGAGCTATAGAGCAAAGGAAGAAATATGAATGGCATATAATCATCTAAAAAATGTTCTACGTCACTAGTCATCAGGGAAATGCAGATTAAAACTACATTGAGATTCCATCTCACTCCTGTCAGATTGGCCACCATCATGAAAACAAATGATCATAAATGTTGGCGGGGATGTGGAAAAAGAGGAACCCTTCTACACTGCTGGTGGGAATGCAATCTGGTCCAGCCATTGTGGAAAACAGTGTGGAGGTTCCTAAAACAGCTAAAGATTGATCTACCATATGACCCAGCTATAGCACTCCTAGGCATATATCCGAAGGACTCATCTCATTTCCTTAGAAGTACGTGCTCAACCATGTTCATTGCTGCTCAATTTATAATAGCTGGGAAATGTAGCCAGCCTAGATGTCCCTCAACTGATGAGTGGATAATGAAGATGTGGCACATTTATACAATGGAGTTCTACTCAGTGGTAAAGAAAAATGAAGTTATGAATTTTGCAGAAAAATGGATGGACCTGGAAAGGATTATACTAAGTGAGGTAACCCAGGCCCAGAAAGCCAAGTGTCACATGTTCTCTCTCATATGTGGATCCTAGCTACAGATGATTGGGCTTCTGCATGAGAAGGCAAATACTTAGTAGCAGAGGCCA
This sequence comes from Jaculus jaculus, assembly GCF_020740685.1. Classification (NCBI taxonomy): domain Eukaryota; kingdom Metazoa; phylum Chordata; class Mammalia; order Rodentia; family Dipodidae; genus Jaculus; species Jaculus jaculus. Next base: position 23,132,173 of record NC_059114.1, read on the forward strand.
GTAAGTTAAAAAGGAGACATAAAGGGAAGAGAAAGGAAGGGAGGAGGGTACTTAATAGGTTGATATTGTATATATGTAAGTACAATGATTGAGATGGGGAGGTAATATGATGGAGAATGGAATTTCAAAGGGGAACATGTCAGGGGGGAGGGAGGGAATTACCATGGGATATATTTTTTGTAATCATGGAAAATGTTAATAAAAATTTAAAAATTATTAAAAAACAGCAAAATGACATATTTCTTAGTGATTTGGAAAATAAAGACATTTGTCCTTTACATGAATTACTGTTAATAAAAACTTCAGATCCAAGAAAAATAAATTAATAAATAAATAGCTGGGTGTGGCGGCACATGCCTTTAATCCCAGCACTCTGAAGGCAGAAGTAGGAGGATCACTGTGTGTTCAAGCCACCCTGAGAATATATAGTGAATTATAGGTCAGCCTGGGCTAGAGTGAAACTCTATCTCAAAATAAATAAATAAATAAAATGTTTAAAGAAAGAAACAAAAAACAAAGATAGTGCAGGCATGGTGACCATGCCTTTAATCCCAGCACTTAGGAGGCAGAGGCAGGAGGATCACCATGAGTTTGAGGCCACCCTGAGACTCCATAGTGAATTCCAGGTTAGCCTGGACTAGAGTGAGACCTGACCTCACAAAAAACAAATAAATAAATAGAGAGATTCAGGGGGCTGGAGAGATGGCTCAGTAGTTAGGAGTGCTTTCCAGGCAAGCTTGAGGACCTAAGGGGGCCCAAGACCCCGTGAGTTCAGTTCTCATCTACCATGTGAACTGCTGAGTGTGACATGCAAGCATGTTAACCCCAGTCCTGTGGAGAGCAGAGACCAAGAATTGAAAATGGAAGCTCCAGAGTTGTGAACCTCCTTCTCAAGGAAACACACAGTGAGCCATGGAGGGGGCCACCCGGGGTTCTCCTCTAGCCTGTGTTCACACACATGGGGTAGGCACACACATCTGCATACTCATGCTCATAGCCCACCCCCCCACACACACATCACATACTACACATGTGTATGTACGAAGAGAGACACACACATATCCAGGTACTGGGTTATAGTTCAGTGGTACAGCACTTGCCCAGAATGAGTGATGTCCTGTGTTCAATTTACAGCACAGAGAGCTCTGAGAGATCTAGTTACCATGTCCCCACTCCCCCAGCCAACCTTCCCCCCACGGATGTGCGCTATTTGATGTAAATGGAATTACGGAATTCACTGACCAGGGTTCTAGGCTTGCCCACGTTCTAGTCTGTGTTGGCACCTCTGTCCTTGCCATAGCTGAGTAATTATGCATCAGCAGCAGACTTCATTTTGCTTATCTGCCCAACCACTGAGAAACCCTAAGCCATTCCCACCATTGGGCCACTATGAGTAGTTGGCACCTTTGTGGCTGGGTACTGGAGGCCTGTGGAGAAAGGACTGTGAGTCAGAAAGGCTGGTAAGGAACCAAAAAAAAAAAAAGCTGGGCGTGGTGGTGCACGCCTTTAATCCAGCACTCCTAGGCAAAGGTAGGAGGATTTGCCCTGAGTTCAAGACCACCTTGAGACTACATAGTGAATTCCAGGCCAGCCTGGGCTACAATGAGACTCTACCTCGGGAAAAAAAAAAAAGAGAGAGAGAGAGAGAGAGAGAGAGAGAGAAAGAAAGAAAGGCTGGTAAGGGGAATTTGGAAACCAGAACTGGGCTGTGGCCACAAGTCCACATGAGTTCCCCTCCAAGCCATGCATGAAGCTGTCACGTCCCCTCCCTCCCACACTTCTACATTCCAGGCCACTGTCATCTTTCAGCAGCAGCAGAGCAGCAGAGTGGTGTTTTGTTTTGTTTTGTTGTTTATTTCAAGTTAGGGTTTCGCTCTGACCCAGGCTGACCTAAAATTCACTACGTAGTCCCAGGGTGGCCTCAATCTCACAGTAATCCTCCTAGTTCTGCCTCCCAAGTGGAATTAAAGACCTGCACCACCACACCCAGCTTTATTAATTTTTTAATATTTTATTTATTTATTTATTTGACAGAGAAAGAGGGAGAGAGAGAGAATGAATGGGTGTGCCAGGGTCTCCAGCCACTGCAAACGAAGATGCATGCACCCCCTTGTGTATCTGGCTAACGTGGGTCCTGGGGAGTCGAACCTAGGTCCTTTGGCTTTTTTAACCGCTAAGCCATCCTCCAGCCCTATTTTATTTGTTTTATTTTGGGCTGGAGGGATGGCTTAGCCATCAAGGTGCTTGCCTGCAAAGCCAAAGGACCCAGGTTCAATTTTCCAGGACCCATGTAAGCCAGATGCACAAGGCGATGCATGCATCTGGAGTCCATTTGCAGTAGCTGGAGACCCTGGTGCCACCTCCATTCTTTCCCTCTCTCTCTCTCAAAAATAAATAAAAATAAAAAGTATATTACTTGGTTTTATTTACTTATTTATTTGAGAGACAGAGGGGCACACCAGAGCCTCTTGCTAGAGTAAATGAACTCCAGATAGATGTTCTACTTTGTGCATCTGGCTTTACTGGATACTGGGAAGATCAGACTTTGCAAGCAAGCACCTTTAACCACTGAGCCATCTCCTCATACAGCCCCTGCTCCTCTTTCTTACTGACTTCAGGGTCATCCTCACACCCAATCAACCATTCTTTCAGCCAGTACTATTCAATGAGCACTCTGTCGTCCCAGGCACTAGGGGCACAAGTTAAAAAACAGACATAAGGGCTGGAAAGGTGTCTTAGTGGTTAAGTCACTTGCCTGCAAAGCCAAAGCACCCAGGTTCGACTCTCTAGGACCCATGTAAGCCAGATGCACAAAGGGGCACACACATCTGGAGTTCATTTGCAGTGGCTGGAGGCCCTGGTGCACCCATTCTCTCCCTCTCCCTCTCTCTCTCTCCTTGCCTATTTCTGTATCTCTCTCTCTTACTCAGTCTCAAATAAGTAAATAAACAGACATGGGGACTGGAGAGATGGCTTAACAGTTAAAGCGTTTGCCTGCTACGTCAAAGGATCCCCGTTCGACTCTCCAGGACCCATGTAAGCCAGATGCAGAAGGGGGCTCATGTATCTGAAGTTTGTTTGCAGTGGCTGAAGGCCCTGGTGCACCCCTTTTCTTTTTTTTCTCTCTCTCTCTCCAAATAAATAAATAAAATATATTGGAAAAAAAGCTTAAGGCTTCTTTAAACATGTTCCTGATGTTCATGTTCTACGGCAGCCAGAAGGTTTCACAGTGGATCATGGGTCAACACAGCACGGTACCTCTCCAGTACAGAGTATTAGTCAACCATAAAAAGGATCCATGTGGTGCACGCCTTTAATCCCAGCACTCGGGAGGCAGAGGTAGAAGGATCACTGTGAGTTCGAGGCCACCCTGAGACTACATAGTAAATTCCAGGTCAGCCTGGGCTACAGTGAGACCCTACCTCGGGGAAAAAAAAAATGTGGGCTAGAGAGACAGCTTAGCAGTTAAGACACTTGTGAAGCCTAAGGACCCAGGTTCAATTCCCCAGGACCCACATAAGCCAGATGCACAAGGTGGCGCATGTGTCTGGAGTTTGTGTGCAGTGGCTGAAGGCCCTGGTGTGCCCATCCTCTCTCTCTCTATCTGCCTCTCGCCCTCCCTCAAATCATTATTTCATTAATATCTAAAACAAGACCCATACACAGATGTTCACTGCATGTGGCACCATCTCGCAGACTTGAAGCCAAGCGGAAGAGCTAGACCCCAAGATCACGGGGAACGATGCTGCTGAGAAGTTTCCAGAACATACAAATCCCTAGGGACAGTACACGGACTGGTGGCTTCCAGCAGTTGTTCCCAGGGCAGAGCCTGGGAAAAGGGGAACAGAACCAGTGCTCCACAGACACAGTGGTGGGGATGGTGAATGGCCTGTGGAGAGGATAAGGGCTTGGAGCTGCTTCCCTGGGCGCTGGGAAAAATGGCTCGGTGGGTAAAGGGCTTGTCTTGGAGCATGAGGACCTGAGATCCACATAAAAAAGCCCTGCGTGGTAGCGCACACCTTTAATCCCAGCACTTGGAGGCAGAGGTTGGAGGATCACTGTGAGTTTGAGGCCGGCCTGAGTGAATTCCAGATCAGCCTGGGTTCAAAAGAACAAACAAACAAAAAGGCCAGGGGTGGTGTAGGCACTTCCAATTCCAACACAGAGGGAGGGGAGACAGGAAGATTCCTGGGGTGATCTGCAGGGCTCTACGCACCTCACACAGAAGACATAAACCCTGCACTAAAAGATGCCATTGCTGGCCTTGGGAGGTAGCTCAGCAGTTAAAGGCGCTTGCTGGCAAAGTCTGAAGGCGCAGGTTCAATTCCCCAGCACCCACATAAAGCCACATGTACAAAGTGGTGTCTATGTCTGGAGTTCACCTTCAGTGGCAGAAGGCCATGGTGCACCCATTCTCTCTCTCCCTCTCTCCCTCTTTCCTTCCGCGCCCCTCTCTCTCTCTCTCTCTCTCTCTCTCTCTCGCTCTCTCTCTCTCGCTCTCGCTTCCTCACTCTCTGTTTGCAAATAAATAAGTAAAATATTGCCTTTAATTCCAGCACTAGGAAGGCTGAGGTAGGATGATCACTGTGAGTTTGAGGTCAGCCTGAGACTACATAGTGAGTCCCAGATTAGCCTGGGCTAGAGTGAGAATCTGACTCAAACACACACATTAAAAAATAAATTAAAAATAAATAAATAAATAAAATAAAATCCCAGCATGGTGGTGCATGCCTTTAATCCCAGCACTTGGGAGGCAGAGGTAGGAGGATTACCAAGAGTTCAAGACCACCCTGAAACTATATAGTGAATTCCAAGTCAGCCTATGCTAGAGTGAAACCCTACCTCAAAAAAATAAAAATAAAGCCGTGCAAGGCCACTGAGAAATCCTGCTGGAACTGAACTGATAACCTCCTCCATGTAGACCAGCTGACAGAAATCTGGAAGAAGCCATTCTGCATGCAGCTCAATGGTAGAGAGAAATCACCAGTGAAGATACTCAACAGTGGACACTGCAAGCCTTATAATTGGCCAGCCAGGCCAAATGGGCCAATGGTTGCAATAGTGGCACATCTGTCATGGTGGAAACCAACTGCCCTCTAATTGGACTGGAGGCCCGCTCCATGGGAGGGAATACATCCCTGATACTGAAAACTTAAAACAGGGTAGCCATGAGCCCTAGGGGTATAACATCTGCTGCTGTCTGGCTAAATGTATACACTATGCTTATCAAACTGCCCAGACACAAAATGGCCTGGATATCCATGACCTCACAGTGCCTGACACTACCTACACAAGACCCTCATAATAGGAAGAAAAGAACATGAGATCAAAATAAAAGAGAGACTGATTGAGAAGGGGAGGGGATATGATGGAGAACAGTTTCAAAGGGGAAAGTGGAGGGAGGAAGGGCATTACCATGGATATTGTTTACAATCATGGAAGTTGTTAATAAAAATTTGAAAAAAAAAAAAGCAGACAATGAGATGGCATAGCAGTTAAGGTGCCTGTGAAGACTAAGAACTCATGTGCAAATCTCCAGGTCCCATGTAAGCCAAACACACATGACACAAGTGTGCAATGTCACACATGTACACACAGCTGGTGTTTGCAGCAGCTGAAGACCCCAACATGCCCATTCTCTCTCTCTCTCTCTCGCTTGTTTGCTCATTCTTCTTCTTTCTCTCTCTCTCTCAAATAAGTAAATAAAAATAAATAATAATTGTTGCTGGGTGCGGTGGCACGTACCTTTAATCCTAGCACTCAGAAGGCAGAGGGAAGAAGATCACTGTGAGTTCGAGGCTACCTTGAGACCACACAGTGAATTCCAGGTCAGCCTGGACTACAGCAAGACCCTACTTCAAAAGAATAAAACTAAAAAATGTTTTTATCTGGGCATGGTGGTACATGCCTTTAATCCCAGCACTCTGGAGACTGAGGTCAGATGATCACTGTGAGTTCAAGGCCAGCTTGGGGCTACAGAGTGAGTTCCAGGTCAGTATATGCTAGAGTGAGACCTTGACTTTAAAATTTTTTTTTTTTTTTTTTTTTTTTGGCTAGACATGGTGGCTCATGCCTGAATCACAGCACTCGGGAGGTGGAGGCTGGAGGATTGCTGCAAGTCTCAGGCAGCCTGGTCTGTGCTGCAAGTTCCAGGCCAGTCAGGGCAACATAGAAAAACATTGTCAAAAATGAATGAATGGGGCTGGAGAGATGGCTCAGCAGTTAAGGAGCTTACCCGAAAAACCTGGTGACCTAGCTTCAACTCCCCAGTACTCACATAAGGCCAGATACATGGTGGCGCATGCATCCAGAGTTCTAGAGGTCCTAACCCGCCCATTCCCTCTGTCTCCCTTCCCTCTCTCCCCCACCCCGCAAATTAATAAAAATATTTAAAATTTTTTCATTTCTCGGGAGGCAGAGGTAAGAGGATTGCTGAGACTACCCTGAGACTACATAGTGAATTCCAGGTCAGCCTGAGCCAGAGTGAGACCCTACCTCGAAAAACAAAAAAACAAAAAACAAAAAAAATTATTTAGCCAGGCGTGGTGGCACACACCTTTAATCCCAGCACTCGGGAGGCAGAGATAGGAGGATTGCTGTGAGTTCGAGGCCACCCTAAGACTACATAGTGAATTCCAGGTCAGCCTGGACTAGAGTGAGACCTTACCTCGAAAAATAAAATTATTTATTTACTTATTAGAGAGGGAGAGAGAGGAGAATGGGTGCACCAGAGCCTCTAGTAACTGCAAACAAACTCCAGATGCATGCACTACCTTGTGCATCCATCTTATATGGGTCCTGGGGAGTAGAACCTGAGTCCTTTGGGCTGGAGGGATGGCTTAGTGGTTAAGGCACTTGCCTGTGAAGCCAAAGATCCAGGTTTCATTCCCTAATACCCACATACACCAGATGCACAAGGTGGTGCATACATCTGAAGTTCATTTGTAATTGCTACGGGCCCTGGTATGCTCCCTCACCCCCTCAATCTCTCTCTCAAATAAATAAAATAAATGTTAAAAAGTTTAAACACATAGGGCCAGGCCAGGCATGATGGTACACTCTTTAATCCCAGCACTCAAGAGGCAGATCAGCCTGGGCTAGAGTGACACCTTATCTCAAAAAAAAGTACCCCCCCAAAAAAATCCAATGAATGAATGGAGGCTAAAGAGATGACTCAGCTGTTAAAGGCACTTGCTTGCAAAGCCTGCCATCCTGGGTTTGATTCCTCAGTGCTCACAGAAAGCCAGACATAAAAGAAGGAGATGTCTCAGGAGGCAGAAGTAGGAGGGTCACCATGAGTTTGAGGCCAGCCTGAGACTATGTAGTGAATTCTAGGTCAGCCTGGGCTATAGCGAGTCCTTACCAAAAAAAAAAAAAGAAGAAGAAGAAAAATGGATGCATAATAATTTATTATTAGTCTAAAACATAATTGTGGAATATTTTATTTTAATTTTAATAACTTATAAAAACCAAGATGTCTGTCTGAGTGCTAGACCTGGGTTTAATCCCAGCTCAGAATCTAAGTAGCTATGCAACTTTGAACAAGTCCCTTCCCCTCTCTCAGCCTCACTTTCCCATCTGGAAGTGAGGTGGTACAAGTCACTGAGCTTTGAACGCTTTCCCTAACTGGCCTCTGTTTACATAAGGAGCCATTCAATAACAGCCCATGTTCCAGGTTGTCTATGTTCACATCTGTGCTGGTTTGAATTAGGAGTCCCCCACAAACTCATATGCCCTGAATGCTAGATCCCCAGCTGATGGCAATGTGGAAATTGGATCCTTACTGAAGGAGGAGTGCTGTTGAGGACGGGCTTCTGGATGTTACAGCCAGTGTCCCCTTGATAGTGTTTGGCACACTCTCCTATTGCTGTTGTTCACTTGATGCTGGCCAGAAGGTGATGTCCGCCCTCTGCTCATGCTACGTTTTCCCCTGCCATCATAGAGCTTCCCCTTAAGTCTATAAGCCAAAACAAACCCTTTCCTCCTGCAAGCTGTGTTTGGTCAGGTGCTTTGTGCCAGCAGCATGTAGGTGACTGCAACACCGATGTACCCCAGTGTTCAGAATGCACTGTGAGCCGGGCGTGGTGGTGCATGCCTTTAATCCCAGCACTCGGGAGGCAGAAGTAGGAGGATCACTGTGAGTTCAAGGCCGCCCTGAGACTACGAAGTGAATTCCAGGTCAGCCTGGGCTAGAGTGAAACCCTACCTCAAAAAAAAACCAGAATGCACTGTGCACAGGAGGGCTTCAAAAGTCAACCTCAGAGGCTGTGAGTTCCACCACTTCATGGGACCCAGCTCCTCTCGGTTGCCTTTCCCAAGGTGTCCCTCCAGCCCCTGAACCATTCACAGCCTCCAGCCGTAAGTATTGAAATGCCCAGTAGGAGATGTTAGGATGAGAGAGCCATGACAGAGAGCTGTGGCCAAGTATGAAATGCCAGAAGGATGCCAGCTTCCATCCCCTGGCAACAATGGTCTCCCGTCACTGAAAAGTTCCAGTGTATTGCTTGCAGGTGTGGCTGGATCAGGGAGCACAGCCATAGCTATCTGGACTCAGTTTCTCTTGGTCCCTGGGATTTACTTGGCCCTAGGATAAGAGACTTCAAGAAGCTCCAGACTTAGGTCCTCCCACCTCTCTAAACAGTGGAGTGAGGGTAGGAGAAGATGGCTTAGCGGTTAAGGCATTTGCCTTCAAAGCCAAAGGATTCTGGTTCAATTCCCCAGGACCCATGTAAACCAGATGCACAAGGTTTGTAGTGGATGGAAGCCTGGCATGCCCTCTCTCTCTCTCTCTCTCTCTCTCTCTCTCTCTCTCTCTCTATCAATTTATCTATCTCTCTTTCCCTCTCAAATAAACAAGTAAAAATAAATAAATAAATAAACAGTAGAGTGAGATAATTTGTCAACAGTGTTTTGCCAAGCCTGGAACTGATCTCACCAACCTCTCCCTACACTTGCCACTTGGGTAGGGGCCAAAAGGTCAGCCCAGGGACTTGCTTGACCCGAGATACTAGGGAAAGGCAGGTGATGAGATGGGGGGGAGGGTTGGGCATGAACTCCTTTCTGATCTCTTGATTCACACTGAGTGGCTCCCAGCTTGAGGAAAACGGTACTGGGGCCTGTTGCTGTTAGCCTCACCTTGCTGGCAGAAAACACCAGACCAAGGAGGACAGGGTTTATTCTGACCTACAAACTCAAGGGAAAGTTCCATGATGGCAGGGGAAAACGATGGCATGAGCAGAGGCTGGACATCACCTCCCGGCCAATATCAAGGGGAGAGCAGTTGGAGAGTGTGCCAAACACTGGCAAGGGGAAGCTGACTATAATATCCCCAACAATCCGTCACCTCCAGGAGGCTCCAATTCCCAAATTGCCACTAGCTGGGGAGCCAGCATTCAGAACGCATAAGTCTATGGGGGACCCCTGAATCCAACCACCACAAGCCCCCACTCTGCATCCCTGCCCCTCCTCCTCCTCTGTGTCCCGGAGCATGGGCAAGTATGTCCCTCACCCTCTCCTTGGCCTGGCAGGTTATGGGGCTGAGCACCAAGGTGACCCCAGAGCTCAGTTCCTGACCTGGAGTAAGCAAACACTGCTCACACATCTCAGGGTAGCCTGGGGGGGGGGGCTGAGTCCAAATTTCTTTTTATTTGCACAGAAAAAGAGGGGGGGGGCTCTAACCTCTGCAAACAAACTCCAAATGCATGCGCCACTTTGTGCACCTGGCTTTAAATGGGTACTGGGGAATCAAACCCTGGTCATCAGGCTTTTCAGGCAAGTGCCTTAAGTGTTGAGCCATCTCTGCAGCCCTGAGTCCAAATTCAGAAGGAAAGGACTCAGGCGCCTGGCAGACAACCCCTTTGCAGCCAGTGATGAATGGCATGCCCTGTGACCATACAGCCCTTAGTGGCCCAGAAAGGCCATGGGCCTCCCCATCAGCTCTGTGCAGCTCCGTGCTTCCTGCAGCCTGCACACCAATGGCAGCCTGGGTCCTGCCTCAGGCTCCCCGACTGCCACACTGTGTCCAGGCACCTGACCCTGCCTCAGTGACCTAGGACCACAGAGCCACCCTGGCAGACGTGTAAGGACCGTCCCCAGCCTCTGCCAGGGAAGAATGGGTAGGGAAAGAGCTTCCCAGCTTTGGGCAAATCTGTTGTTGAGCCAAGACCAGCCTAGGCTGTTGGAAGAAGAGAGAGGGAAGATCTAGTATGCACTACTCCTCTCCCAAGTCCTACGCCTGTTCACCACCCCACATCTGAGCCACACCTTGGACCCCTAATCTTTAAAAATATTTTTTATTTATTTATGAGACAGAGAGAGAGAGAGAATGTGCATGCTATGGCCTCTAACCACTGCACATGAACTCCAGATGCATGCACCACCATGTGCATCTGGCTTAAGTGGGTTCTGTGGAGTCAAACCTAGGTCCCTAGGCAAGTGTTTAACCGCTAAGCCATCTCTCAAGCCCCTAATTTTTTTTTTTCAAGGTAGGGTCTCACTCTAGCTCAGGCTGACCTGGAATTCACTATGTTGTCTCAAGGTGGCCTCAAACTCACGGTGATCCTCCTACCTCTGCCTCCCGAGTGCTAGGATTAAAGGTGTGTGCCACCAGGCCCGGCCAAGTCCCCGAATTTTTTCTCATACTTTTTTCACATGAGTGTCGGGGGTTGGCAAATGCACGATGTGCAGCCGTGCATGCTCTGTGTGTGTGTGTGTGTGTGTGTGTGTGTGTGTGTGTGTGTGTGTGGTTTGATTCAGGTGTCTCCCATAAACTCAGGTGTTCTGAATGCTAAGTTCTCAGCTGATAGAGATTTGGGAATTAATGCCTCGTGGAGGGAGTGTATTGTTGGGGGCGGGCTTATGGGTGTTATAACCAGTTTCCCCATGCCAGTGTTTGGCACACTCTCCTGTTGCTATTGTCCAGCTTGTGTTGGCCAGGGGGTGCTGTCCACCCTCTGCTCATGCCATAGTTTTCCCTGCCATCGTGGAGCTTCCCATAAACCTCTTTTTCCCACAAGCTGCTCTTGGTTGGGTGATTTCTATCAGCAATGCGAATCTGACTGCAACAGTAAAGTGGTACCGAGGAGTGGGGTTGCTGCTGGACACCTGACTGTGTGGCTTTGGCCTTTTGGACCTGATTTTCAAGAGGAATGTGGAAGGATTTGAAACCTTGGCCTAAGAGATGCCT